>NW_026067935.1:2071986-2126379 GCF_014885135.2 Alexandromys fortis
CACACACACATGTCCATCCATCATAGAGACACACATTTACACATCAAATAAGTAATTTAAAAACTAAAAACAAGCAAAGAAAAAATTGAAAATTGAAGACTAACAAAATCATGGCTGCTCATGGGGTTCCCAACAATGGGAGTGGGTGTGTCTCTGACTCTTCTGCCTGTACTTGGGACCCTCCTACTGGGTTGCCATGTCCAGCTATAATATGGGGGTTTGTACCCAGTCTTATCATATCTTGTTAGACCGTGTATATGTAAAGATCTGAGTTCAAGTCCCAGCACCCATATAAGATGCTAATCTTATGGCCTGCTCTCGTGATGCCAGTGCTGGGGATTCCCTGAGGCTCACTGGTCCCCCAGCACAGCCTACTTGGTAAGTTTGATGCCAATGAGAAACCCTTCCTCAAAAGAGGTGAACATATGGGAGAAATGACACATGAATACCTGAGGTTGATCTTTAGCCTCCGTGTATGTGCATGCAGACACACACACACACACACACACACACACACACACACACACACACTCCAGATTAAACTGTTAGAAAATAAAGCTCTTAGATGCAGTTTGGTTCAGAGACAGGCTCAACTACAGCCACAGCACCAAGCAACATTTGCTCAAGGAATGGAAAGTGCTTGAACCTTGTCCCGGGAGCATGCTTCTCCAAAATGTGTTCTCAAGAGAAATAACACATCCAGGAGCGAGATGTGACACGCTGCTAAGGCTGGACACTGCTTGACCCTGTGCCTTAGGGATCCAAGGACTCACTGGGTCAGACCATCTCTCCCTGCCAGCTCTCTGCCTGTTGATGCTGAGCTCAAGTACCCAGCAGGCAGAACAGCCCACTCAGTGGGTTGCCAGAACAAAGGACTCTGTTTATACCTGAATTGAAATCTTCAGACTGGAACACTACCTGCTTTGGTCTGAGACTCTCAGGAGTGAGCAGCATGCTAAGAGGCTGAGAAAAGAGAGGGGAGGGGGAAGGAGAGAGGAGCCTCGAGGCAGCCTTCATGCGGCTTCTCAGTGCCATCCAGGGAAGCCGCAAGGACACTACTGTGAGCCTGGCATTGACCATGAAGCTGGACACCCCAAGGTGACAGCATTGTGGAGAGCAAAGCCCCAGAGAGCCCACAGGGCACCTCCTCTCTACAGGGACTTTGAGAGGCTGGGGTGAGGTAGTCAGGAAGCGAAGGGGTTGGGATGAAAGAGGGAGGAATCAGGATGGGAGGGCAAGGGAGTAAACCAAGCTGCCTAGATGGATAGAACCAGCAGGGCGTGCTTTCCTGGCGTCCTCTGGGAATTCGAGATGAATGGTGGATCGGCAGGAGGTTTGACAGCAGAGCAAACTCCAGGTCACCTTCTGTCAATGACAGCTTTGGCAGGTTCCTCTGTCTTGAGAAACATTCTAGAAAGAAACACTGCTGAGCACTGACAGTTTCTAGACTCTGAGGGACCACGAAGCGGTTTGTCTTGTGGTCACATTGGCAATAAAGATGACAAGTCACACTCTTTTATTATGGATTTATTTTATTTTTCATTGTGTGTATGGGTGTCTGTGGGTGGGTATGTGCATGTTGGGTGCAGGTACCCATAGAGGCCAGAAGAGGGTGCCAGAGCTGGAGTTACAAGTGGTTGTGAGTCACCCAATGTGTGTGTGTGTGGGGGGGTAGGAATTGAACTCAGGTTATCAGCAAGACCATTTTGCACTCCTAAGCACTGAGACATCACTACAGCCCCCACTCCTTGCAAGGGGCCCCAGTGTCAGGAACTCTTGAGAATGAACATATGACTTTCTTTTTCACATTTTGACAAAACTTGTGTGTCTCTGCTATGCTGTCTCCATGGGACTACCCAGACCTTGGAAACGGGGAGGTCCTTATTTAAAAGAATATAAATTCCTCTTTGGTCAGTGTGGGATAGGCCCTTTTCTCTGCAAGCTCCTGGTCTCTTCACATTACTGTCGGTGACTTTGCGTCCTCGTTTTATTTCTCAGCAATGTGGTGGCTATAGGGTTGTGTGGTTTCTGATCTGGAATGGCATCCCCATTTCCTTTCTGAAAATGAATAATGTAAACTTTTGAAGGTGCGTTTTCTCATAACATAGGATGGTTCCCCCCAAATAGAAATGAGTATATATACTAGAAATTAATTTAATAAGATAATGCTTTACGTGTATACAATGTAATACTTTAGAAAATAATAGGGCTGTGTGTTGACAAAGGTGTGGGAAAATGTGGCGCTTCTGAGAGAGAGTGGAGGTGGAGCCATTCTGCAAATAGCCTTGCACCTCCCACAGAACAAAAGACGGAAGAACAGTCTCAGTGGTGGGAAACAGGGAGAACCCTGAGGGACACATAGACCAAACTGTCAGGGCTTCATTGAACATATGGCTAAGTTCTTAGAATTTATCTTTTATTTAAATTCTTAAGTGGTGGAATCCGTCATGACATTTTTCCTTTGTATTTTGCTTTTGTTTGTTCCCTTTGCCATCCCTTCTGCCCTCCCGGTGCTGTCTCCCTCCCTTCCTCCTTCCAAACAGTTCTGGTTTTGTGCCTCCCTTTTTTCCATTTCTTTTTAAAAGATTGGTTTTATTTAATGAAGGCTGGCAAGAGGGCTCAGTGGTTAGGAGCACACAGTGCTCTTGCAGAGGACCCCAGTTTCATTCCTAGCACACGTAGTCTCTCTGTGCGCATGCATGAGTGCAGTTATGCATGAGGCCAGCAGAGGGCGTCAGATTCCTCGTAGCTGTAGCTGAAGGCAGTTGTGATCTGCCTCAAGTAGGTACTGAGAACTGAACCCTGGTCTCTGGAAGAGTAATACAAGCTCCTAACCACTGACATGTCTCTTTTTACCTTTCATGGGTGGTGGTGCACGCCTTTAATCCCAGAACTCAGGAGGTAGAGGCAGGTGGATCTCGGAGTTTAAGGCCAGCCTGGTCAACAAAGTGAGTTTCAGGACAGTCAGAAACTCTGTCTCGAAAGAAACAACAACAACAACAACAACAACAAATAGAAAAGAGTGCCCTTAAGATTTTTCTTTCTTTTCATGGTCTTCTTTCTGCTTTTATCACAAGCACGCGCTTCCTTGCCATTCCGAATCCGGTTTGTTTCCCTTTGACCCGAATCCTCCAATTCCATCTGTTTCTCTGCTCGTGTCATGACTCCTTTCTTCTCTGCAAACCAAGCTTCACTCCAAACCCCACCCACGTTTTCTGCAACTTTTACACCTGCTGGTCGGACATCACCTCACATGGCAGCCCCGCATCAGGGTCCCCTAAGCATCTTCTCGGGCCCACATGATGCTGCCTTAAGGGGTTGATGGAGAACAAGAGCCGGCCACCTAGGGTTCTGCATCCTCACCTTCCTTATGCAGGTTGTTGATCCTTGGCTGCCATGGGAGCCTGATGAATGAGCCTGGGGTGACAGCCCTGGGCCAGTCAGATATGGTCACTAGCGGGGAAGGCTGCTGAATGCATGGGGCTGTAGCATCTGGCCTTTCTTTGCCCTGCTGTAAAGCTGAGAACACCATTGTCACACAGGGAAAATGAATCCCCCTTTTTTTTTGTATGTGTGATAAAGAAAGGCTTATTCCTTCAGTAATTACTTGAAACTGTGGGGCCCAAGGACCCTTTCTTGCCCACCATTCTCTTTTCTTAAATCCATTTTCTATTTTCTTTCCTGAAGAGGATTAGGTGTTTCTAAAGCACGGGGATTAAACAGATCCACAGTGAAGGAGACCCACATGGGCTTCCGAGCTGAGATTCTGAGACGGCCTCTGTGTGAAGCCGAGCTGAGGCTCTCAGACTCAAGGTGATGTCTTTCCCAGAGCTCAGTTTTTCAGGAAAGAGACTGTAGCTGGGGAAAGACTCAGGGTTCTGGGTTCCAGTAAAGCTACAGTACGAGAGAGAAAGATTCCAGCTAGGCGCATGGAGGGATTGCAGGTTCTAAGGTGGCAGCTCACGCGTGGCACTGTCTCTGGCTAGGCGATGCTGTGGCTCCCCAGGAAGACATGTATTTTGCCTGCTGCTTCATCCTGGTTCTCATCTGTGACTAGTGGCATCCCGGATGCCCTATGCTGCCTTCCTGATCACCTGCCGAAGCCCTACCTACCTCCAGTTCTTCTGGAACCCTTGGTCTCATCTCCTTGGGGGTCCCTGCTCTTGATACAGCCATGAACTCTTTTTGCTGATTCACTGACCAGGCTTAGCTCATGCCATCTCCAGACAGTCCTGCTCTCTCGTTCTCTCTTTGACTTATTTTGACTTGTCTTTTCCTAGAACCTAATCCATCTGGCAAGGTGTGGTCCTTTGTACATCTCCCCAACTAGGATGCAACCTGCAAGAGCAGGGTTTGTCTTGGGGTTCCTTGGGATGCCCCAGTACTGTATTTGGTGTTTCTGGGCAGGTTGGTACAATCCCCTGGTCAGAGTCACAACTTCACCCATAAGAGAATCAGTTTGCACAAAGCACCCCAAGTTAGGCACCTCGTAAGCATCTAAGTATTTTTAGACTGACAATATACACAGCAACCCAAAGATGGGTCTGAGGCACAGTGTGGTCCTCTCAGGTGTGATGCGGTCTGAGTTCCCCAGCTAGTTGCTGCCCTAACCTCGTGGTCTGTGGATGCTTCAAAGGAAACCAGCCCAACTTCTCTTGTGAAGAAGCCACAGACCAGAAGGGATTCTGAAGGTCTGGTGGGGGTTGAGAGCTCTTTTTTTGAGCAAATCCACATTGAAGCAGAAGAAGGAAGGTGGTGTCTTGGGCCTGAATGTGGCTGCGATCAGGTTCACAGGAGAAGGATGTATCTCTCATGAGTTGCCTCTGAGTACCTTGCAGGAAATGAGGGGGACAAGCCTCTCAAAATGCATAGACCCAGGCTGTAGAGAGGGCAGAGCACTAATGCCAGGCACTTGGGGGACGTCTATAGAGCTTACTGTCACCTGAACACAATCTGTCAGGGTGCAGCCTCAGGAACCTACTGGAGCCTGGATATGGGTCCTGCCTGATCTGAGATGTTAAGCCTCTTAAACTATGCCCTGGCAAACCTTTATTTTTTTTCCCTACAGTACCCAGCATCAAGTGTTTCTGTTATAGCAACAAACTAGAGGAAGACAGTGTATTGACTGATTTGGGCTCTGAAATAGATTTGCTGTGTGATCCTCCATATGTCTTATAACCTCTCTGAGCTACAGTCTCAGGAGGAAGCCTGTAATTGACAATTAGGTCCAATGGCAAACACATGGATGTTTACTGCTAATTGTCTGGAAACACAGACAGTATTGCCAGCTTTTCTGCTGGTATTTATTTATTTTTCTTTGCCAGAAAATATCAATCCTTATTTTACCATTACATTTTTTATTGTTTTAAATGTTGGTTGCAGTCTCTAAACCTTGAAAACACTTAAAGGATATGGATCATAAGCCGTCATCTGCTGCCACGCCAGAGGCCTTCACTCTCTATGGGTTGCTTATGTCAGCTTTCAGAGCGAGCCCAGTGACCCCGCAGGAAGAAAGAACTGCATGTTTGTTTGCAATGCTTCCAGCTAGCAGGAACGGAGCTTGCATGCTTAATATTGCCTTTTTCTCCACCCAAGTCCTGCTCGCAAAAGGGGCAGTTTCAAAACTGACCCAGGCCTGTACCTAAGTCGGACGGCTCTTCTGTATCTTGTCCAGATAGGCCAGGTCACCTTTTCTCATTTCGGGCATGGGGAGGCATCGGTCTGAGCACTGGAAGTTGTGGCTTTAGTAGTAAGGGCCCTTGCTTGTGATGTGACAGATATCCTGGGAATGGCTTGTGGAGGAAGCTGCATCAGGGAGACCAAGGCACTGTTTTTCTATTGGCCCATACCATAATCTGTCACCTAACATACGGTGGTCACATCAGTCTCCCAAGGTTTTATTAGGCATCCCTAGCAGACCTGGAACTTATTACATAGCCAAGGATGGTCTCATATTCATGGTAATCCTCCTGCTTCAGTCTCCCAAGTGCTGGGATTACATGGGTGGACTTCTACACCTGCCTATAACATCATTTTTAAACAATGATTGATGGATTGATTTTTGGTCGGATTGCCATAAGGAAACATAAGGAAAGCCAGTCAGTCATCAGTCTTAGGAACTAGTCTTGGGGAAGGGAAGGGGTCCTTCTAAGTGCCGATGAAGTTTCTCTCTAATAGTGAGGATGACGACTCCATACGTGTATCATATATGCCATTGTGGGAGCCCACGGATATGGATTTGTTCCACTTTAACTAAAGGTTGGAGAGTTCAGACCTATTCTTGCTCCTTCAAGGTTATATGACAGGAGGTTTGAGCCAATGTGTGGCTACAAACAGGATGTTTTGACCTAGGGTTTGGTTACTTGATGTTTTGGGTATTGAGAAGGTAACTACTTTGTTTGTTCCTTGAACCATGGTAAAGAAGTCTCTTGCCTTCCCCTCCTCTTTGGGTTGGGGTGTATAAAGGCTGTTTGAAATAAGCACAAGGTGAATCTCAGTACTTACTAGATGTTCTCCAGACACTACCAATTGTCTCTTGCCCGTTTCTTTTTAATCTTCACGTTTCTCTCGAAGCATGGATGAATAAGCCAGGCGGAACCCGGTAGTTGTTGCCCAGATGTGGGACACGACACCCCATCATCTCCTCAAGGACAGTTGGCCACACAGCATCTTCATCCGCTGGTGTGCCTGAAGCAACCATCTCTGGGAGTTTCCAAGGCAATGCTGGAGGCTCAGGGCTGGAAGGAGAGAAGGGGGAAGAAGGCTGGTGGAGTCTTAATGGAGACTGTTGTCGTTTCCAACCATTAATCAATCCTCTCTGGGAGAAGCAGCACCTTTTAAAAAAGTCACTTAATGTTTTCATGGCCTTGTTATCTGTGGAGAGATCCACGGAGGCTCATCTTTTACAGTAACCCAGACATAATGGATGCTCCTGCCTTCCCGTATTAGTGGCTAGTGAACTCCGAGCTTAGCCATACCACACAGCAACAGGCCAGTGTCTTAGGCGTGGGATTATAGCTGTATAGTTTTCTACCTATTGCCCCCTTTCTTCTCTTACTTATTGTTCTGAGCAGTCTTATCACATGGCTATTTTATTACAGGTACCCTTCGATCCTTCTTAGGAGCTAGGAGTAGTTTATGTGTTTTTGTGTGCAGTTCAGGCCGACAACCTACGGGCTCACATCTCCCTCAGATATGCAGCTCTTAAGTCCACAGGTCTTGCTGAGATCACAAGGAGTGAAAAATTACCCAGAAGGTCTCTCAGACACAAGGGTCTCAGAGGGGCTAAGCACCATGAATCTCAGGGGAATTCTTGGCATCTATCTGCAGTCTATCTCTATGGGAACATATACCTGTTGTGAATTGTTAATATGAGTGGAATTAAACAATGCATGGCTTTTGGGGTCCAGATTTCTTTACCTTGCAGCACGTTATTGAGGACTTTCTCAGAACAGAAGGAAACTGAGACTTAGAACTGCCTCCTCTCCCCGTCATTCTGGGAAGGCAGACTGTAGTTTGGGTCACAGCCCCCTTAGTTGCATAATGGTATTTCATAGTCAAATGGACTCAAGAAAATCACCAAGAATTGAAGGGTTAAATGATTTCCTCCCAATCAAACTTGGAGTGGTTGGGACTAGAAACTCCAGACCAGGCTCTTTGAGGCATGATTATCCAGATTATCCTGCAGGCAGCAAATTAGGTAGCTCTTGTGGTGTCAACGCCACTGGGTGCATGTGGCTGGAGACGATCAGGACCCTGGACAGAGCAAACATTTCTTTCTGTTTGGTTTTTGGAGAATTTTGTGTGTCCTATTGTATTTACATCACACTTTCCACCCCTCCTGCTCCTCTCATATTCCCCACACCCTCTCAAATTCATGACCTCCTTTTCTTTAATCATTATTGTTATGTATGTATGTTACATAAATACAACTTGCTGAGTCCACTTAGAGTTGCTCATAGGTACATGTGTTCATTACTTGGGACTGGATAATCTATCAGGGGAAGACTGATTCATTCATATTCTCTCTCTCTCTCTCTCTCTCTCTCTCTCTCTCTCTCTCTCTCTCTCTAAGGGTGTAAGGGTGGGGCCTTTGGAGATTCCCCTACCCCCACTGGCAAGTCAACTGGTGTCATTGAGCAGGTCTTGTTTAGGTGACTATACTATTGAGATTTTATGAAGGCAGCTTCCTTGTCACCTATAAAAGACACAGTCTCACAGTAGACATCTTGTCCTGGTCCCCTGGCTCTTAGGATCTTTCTGCCCCATCTTCCTCTTTGTTTCCTGAGCCTTAGGTTGGAGAGGCAGCAACTGAGGATGAGGCCAGCTCATTTGTTCTCTGCATTTTGACCAGCTGTGGATTTCTGTGATGGCCTCCCACCTGCTTCAAAAAGAGGCTTCATGATAAGGGGCAAGAGCTACACTGATCTGTGTATCCAAGGACAGGCGTGAAGAATGCTGTTGGGAATGATACTGGTCTCTCCATGGCTCATTCCTTTGCGTACTGCACATCTCTCTACTCCTAATCTATCTTCAAGACCCCTTCATCCCCCAGCAACTCCATCCTCCCTGCCAATGACACCAGGCTGGCATCTTTTTCAAATTCTTCCTAGACAGAATGAGACAACAAGCACCCAGTGTTGGCTTACTGCATCATTGATGGTGCCATTCTTGTATGGGAATATTAGACTAGACTTAGTGTTGCAATGACACAGTCTATCTCTGAATCCAGTGAGGTTGCTCTTTATCATTTATAAGTCATTACACATGTCCAGACATGAGAGTGAGTCTTTTGTCTCACTTTTCCCAGATGACAAAACCAAAGTGGATGACTCATAAACAAATGGACAGCACTAACCAAGTCCAGAATACAAACCCAGGCTCCTTTGGTAAAACATTAAGATCCTTAAATCAAGTTTCCCTTTGGAGATGAAGACATTACAGTCAGGGCAGGGCAGATGGCTCAGCTGGTGAAGCACTTGCCATGCAAGCATGAGGAGGTGAATTTGATCCCCGGGAACCTGCATACAAAGCTGGACTGCCTGTGTTTCTGCAGCTGTCAATCTTTTATGTGTCCTATCTTGTCTCCCTTTCTCATGAGGCCAGGGATGGGAACTATTTCTAGAATACATATGTGTTGAGGGGCACCCATGAGGGGAACTAGGAAAACTCAGCTTACCTCTCAGTGCTGTGGCAAGATGAAAGACCAGTCTGGGAACCCTAGGCTGGGTGCACAGAACGGCAGACACTCCAGAGGCCGAGCTCCAAGGTCAAGGATCTGGTTAGTTCCATAGTACCTCAGTTCCCTTTACGCTCGCAGGAGGCTTTGTCTTTACATGTCTGTGTGTATGGGAGGGATAGAAGAAAAGGGGGAAGGAGGTATTACCCTTATAGCATCATTGAACCTTACGAATCTCTCAAGAGCTCTGTCTAAAATATTGCTACGTTGAGGCTCCAAGATATACCTTTGGAGAGAATAGTTTAGCCCACAGTAGTGCATATGGCCTTACCAGGCTCAGATGAATAGCGCTGCCCCAGCACCCTGCATCACCTGCTTCCTCCCTGTATAAAGGGAACTCTTGCTCAGTTCTCCATGCCCTCACTTGCTCGCCAGTGTTTGGATTCTACCTCTGCCTGACTTCTCTAAAAGAGACCCTCACTTTCAAGCCTGATCCAACCTGTAGATGCGTCTATTTTGGGAATAAATCCACTATGCTTATTTTGAGTCACTGGGCCATATATCAAAACAGGAGTAATCGAAAGAGAAAGTCATGGTGACAGCAGTTGAAGGAACAGCAGCCCCAGTGACTCCAGGCACCCTTCTTCCTGTGTGGCTTCTACAAGTGGGTCTGTGCTGCAGCTGTGGGCACATCCCGTTCACCGTCCGTGTACAATATTCTTGCGTTTTGTCCAGTTGTCCATGTGTAATGCTTCTCTGTCCCTTGAAGGTGGTTGAGATTCGAACTCTGGAGTAGGTTTTACCTTACTCCATTACCCTTATTGGAATTTCTTTTTTTTTTTTTTTGGTCCATAATTCTGCTTGACACTTCAGAAAATCAATTAAGGTTTTTCTGAATTATTGTATCAGTGAATATTGAATGCTTTGGAAAGACCTATTTACTAGACTTTCTGCTTTGGCCCAAGATTTCAGGATTGCATTCCCAGGAGATCTCAAGTCTGGTCCTGGGACCATCTGGTCACTGGCCTGGAGCTACCCATAGCTGTGTGCCCATCTGCAGGGTGTAAGGAGATGGTGCTTTCCTGTGTGCAGTGTTGACCCTAGGATTTCACATACACACTGTCTCACGTGACTGTGCTCTCTCTTATGCATCCTCACTCTGGTGGTCCTGAGCCCTGTCCCTTTGCTGGGCTTTGGCTGCAACTATATGCATTTAGTTTAAGAGTTAGCGGTCCGAGGGTTAGGCAGATGGCTCAATGGGTAGAGTGTTTGCTGTGCGAGGGTGAGGATTCGAGTTCGATTCCCAGAACCTGCATTTTAAAAAGCCAGCTACGTACTCTAGAGAGGTAGAGACAGGAGGGTCCTTTAGTTTTGCTGGCCACCCCAGACCGCTAACAAACTCCAGTTTAGTGAGAGATGGTGCCTCAGAAAAAGCAAGCTGATGATGTCTGATGTGTGACAGTTGCAGTCATCCTCCGGCTTCTACCTACAAGTACACATATGTGTAAACACACATGTACAGATTTAGCTCTCTGAGGCAGCAAGGAAGTCTGAGCAAGCCAGATTGCCTGTTTTTTGCAATGCTATTCCAGGCCAAAAGAGACTGGGAAGGAGGGACCCTGTTCCCCGAATCACTCCTCAACATAGTCGTGACAATAAGTGAGTCACACTCTCCCCATCTCGAGACTGTGGGCGTGTGTCGCTGAACTTAATTGCTGAGCCCTCAGATGCGGTCAGCAGCCAGTGGGATCCACCTCCTCAGGGGTCCCATTCTGACACAGAGGAGAGCCGCATGCACTTAAGTGACAGGGGTCTCCAGGACTTCAGCCTGTGGAAACCCTGTATCAGAGTGTGTCAAATCCCCAGTCCTCCCTGCCATGTCCTTCTATGGATCCTCAGCTTGGTTGTCACCCTCACTGCCTGGTACAGATAGGTTTGTCGTGTTGCGGCTGTAAGCCCACACATTATAGAAGCCTTATGCTCATATATATATACATGTATATATACATATACATATACATATATACATGTATATATATACACACATATATATTGCACAGAATGGTCTTTATTTGGCATTTCTTAAACAGGGCTTGTTAATTAGAGCAGCTTAAACTTGAGAGGGGCTCAGTGTAACTAGAGTGATAACGATTTCCCTGAGCAGACAGCCCTGATGCCTATGGTGTTGCCTATGAAGCCTTTTAGGCTACATCTCGCAGTCTAAGGGTTCGATAGGATAAGGTGAGCGCTGAGCACTTGCTAAGTTGTCCCTAGTGTTTCAATGGCCAAGCATCAGAACTGCATGTGTGCCCTGCTCCCACAGGGAACACCAGAGCCTATGCGACTTAAGCAGCCGCCTTGAGATCACAGCCACAGCACCCCTTCCCATGTCAACTCTGGCTTCTTTGAGGGTGGGCCATGTGATTATAGAGGCACACTCAGCCACGGAGCCCGCTCAGGTTTAACCTGGCTTTCTCCCTCATTCTTTCCTATCTGTCACTGATCAGGTTCGACATCCCCACCCAGGACTCAGCTCTTTCTTGGCTGGTCTATGGGTTATTTCCCATGACCTCTTTCTGTGGCTGACTCCTTGCCATGGGGACTGAGGTTGTAAGTGGCCCCTGAGTGCTTCATGATTGGATTGATTTGCAAACACTGCAATAGTAGGAAAAGGAGGTGGCAAGTCTTTCTCTTTGCCTGGCGCTGTCTTGGCGTCGTGTCTCCTGCCTCGAATTAGACAGCCTGTTGTTTTACCCTCTAGCAATACCAACTGCAGCCACTGAACCCAGTGGAATGGAATTTCATAGGGTGACCTTTCTGTAGCTACTAGAAGACTGGATGACCGAGCAGTACCTCCTCAGCACCAAAAGCAGCTCAATAGTCACATGACATCACAGTACAGGTCGCCAGTCCCATTCTGTACCTGGCATATGCATGGCTTAGACAAAGAAAGATGGGGTCCCACCTGGCTGAGGCTTCAGAGTCAGCAGCAAGCCTAGCTCTAGTCTCTAAACTGGAACTTCATGTCCCCAGGCACGTTTTTAGCTCACCATGCCCTTTCCTTCTTTTCCAGAATGGTGAACTCAAGGCTGATGTGCAGAGGGAACATCATCTGAGGCCCCTGGAAAGGCCTTCCCTCCCTCGAGGGCCCAGCACCATGACCAGGTAGGTAACAATGCCTCTATTAACCCACTTTGGGATACCTCAAGAGGATCCAGGAGGAGCCACAGGGAAGGGAGGGCATGCGGGATGAATGCACAGACTCTACCCAGCCGAACTGGCCCAAGACCAAAGCCTGCTGAATCACCCAACAGCATCTCTCGAGCATGAATCTCTACCTAGACATCTACCAGCTACAGAGTCAGGGGCCCAACTGGAGGGTGGCGATCCATCCTGAATCCTTCCTGGTCCGCTATGCTGTGGGGATGCTGGCCAGGTCCTAGCTCTCTGCCCGGCTTCCATAGCTGCTGGCATCCATGCCAAACTACTCTTTTTTTGCTTACCCAGAGGCAAAAATGGTTTCTTATTTAGGCTCTTTACCTCCCTGCTTGCCATCCTGTCGTGTTCCCCATAGCAGATGGAGTGATCTTGGCTTCTTCAATGCACACCCTCCCGTGGTTCCCATAAATACATGGAGTTCTGGTGACCTTGTGTGACCTTGGTATCTGCAACTCCCACCTCATTCACCAAGCTTCAGCCACCCCAACTTTTTTGCAACTTGGAACCTCAATCTGGTCTCAGCTCCAAATAGTTTCTGGTTTCAGAATGTCCTGCCTCCTCCTCTTCCCAAAGTTCCAGCCACTGAAGCCCCAAAGCCTTCCTGTGAGGCTTCCTGTCCACACCAGTCTGAAGGTCACCTCACCTCACCTCTCCTTCTATGGAACCTGGTTTCTATGTCATTTAGTCTGTCAGTCCTTTCTCAGTCTGGTCTATCTTCTCTGCTGTGTCTGTCTGTCTGTCTGTCCCCACTGGTCTGGTTTTGCTGTCACCGCTGTCACCGCCACTGCCGAGTCTCCAGCCTGTGGAATGCAAAGATCCCTTCAGTATTAGCTGAGTAGTGGATTAGTACCTTTGGGTTTTGACTTTTTAGACTACTTGTTTCACTATGTATATCAGAAGGTTCTAGAACGTGTTTTTCTCATGTTTTAGCGTCTTGAGATCCAGAATGACAAGCCTTTCCCAGTGGAAAAATTCTTTTTCTTTTCAGTTTAGGGAACTGAGCCTTGTGCATGCTAGGCAAGGGCTCTACCACGGAGCCACACCCCCAGAAGCCACACCCCCAGCCCTGAATGGACCGTTTGAGCTGCTGACGTCACAGTTTCACCCAGCTGTATGACAAGGCATAGCTAAACCCTACCAGTTGGCACCTGTGCTCCAGCTTTTCTTCTTAGCATCTTTTCTTTTCTTTTCTTTTTCTTTTTTTTTAAGACAGGGTTTCTCTGTAGCTTTGGTGCTTGTCCCGGAACTAGCTTTTGTAGACCAGGCTGGCTTCTAACTCCCAGAGATCCGCTTGCCTCTGCCTCCCGAGTGCTGGGATTAAAGGCGTGCGCCACCACCACCCGGCTCTTAGAATCTTTTTGAAAACATGTTTTTTGGGTTAAGGATATAGCTCTATGGTAGAGCACTTGTATATAAAAGACCCTCAAAAGAAAAAAAAATCAACTCTGGGAGCAGAGAGATGGCCCAGTGATTAAGAGTGTGAACTCAGTGAGGACCTGCGTTTGGTTCCCAGCACGGCTGTTGTGTGGCTCACAGCCTGTTACTCCAGCTCCTGAGCTCCTATCGCCCCCTTCTGGCCATGATGGACATTGTACTCATGTGTTCAGCCTCCCTATAACTTTAAACATAATTAAGACTAAAACCTTAAAAATGGGAGGGTCTTTTTCTCTGTCAAGAAATTGCAGCGTCAGAGAGAGTAGGGATCCCTGTACATTGCTGGTGGGCGCTAGGCAGCCAGTGGGGAAGGTAGGCTGGACGTCCCTCCAGCATTTAGCTAGGACTCTGTGCGATCCAGCAGCTCCACTTGGGGTCTGTGCTAGTTGCACTAACTGATGAGGTGGTAAAATACTCTGACGAAATCAACTTTACTTTATGGTCCACCATTGCAGAGGACCAGGGGCAGGCGTCTGAGGCAGCCGTCACGTCACATCCACAGTCAGGAAGCAGAGAGCAGGGGATGGCGGTGTGCCGGGGTCCAACTAGCTCTCTCCATCTTACACAGACCAGGATCTACCTAGAGAGTATAGTCCCAGCTACAATCGAGATGTTTTCCTACATCAGTTGATTCGCCTTCCTCCCCCAGAGATGTGCTCGCCCGTCTCCCAGGCGAGCCTAGATTCTGTCAAGTTGACAGTTCACACTGTCACAGGGTGTGTGGTCAAAGACATCGAAAGCGGGGCACTGGACCTGTGTTTGTGTGTTCATAGTATGAACGTACAGTGACCCAAAGCTGGAAGGCACCCATGTGTCCCCTGATGATAAACAGACACACAAGGAGCCCACAGGTACCCCGGCTTGACTCTTCCTAAAGACCAGAGATGTCTGCTTCTGCTGCCTGCTCTTCCTGCTCTTTTAAACAGGCTTTGAGGTACTGAGTGAGTGTACCTCCCCTCCTCCGCTTTGTAGGGGTGTCAGAGGAGCCTGGTGACTCACAGGGTACAGACGGTAACAGCACACTGGCAGGGGTGTGCCCAGGCCTTTCCCACCCCCACACCAGCCTGGCTGGGCTCTCTCTATAATGAGAAGCCATTCTAATATGAGCTAGGGCATGGGTGGACCTGGGGGACATCAGGGGAGGCCGGCAACAAAATGATGGATACTGAACAACTGAACTTTTTATTTGTTTGTTTATTTGAAGTTGGGAAGGGCTGGGGAGGGGGACAAGGACCTTGTGCATGCCAGACAAGCTTCTACTACAGAACCACGCCACCTGTCCTCTTTTTGCTTTTCATCTTGAGACAGATTCTCAAGTCATCCAAGGTGGCCTTGTCCTTGCTCTGTCACCAGGCAGGCTTTGAACTATCAACCCCCCAACTAAGTTTCTTGAATAGCTGCGACTATAGGCCTGATTTTGATTGTACTTAAATGAGGTCCCTGGAATAGCCAAAAAGTGAGACCGAAATTGGAGTGGTGGGTACCTGGGGCCAAGGGAGCGGAGGTTGGGAGTCGTTGTTTAAGGGGACAGAGTTCTAGACACATGTGGCAGTCATGGGGGCGGGGAGCAGGCTTATTTAGTGTCACTGGACTTGAAAATAGTTGAGGCGATATCGTGGATATTTTAATCACATTTTAAAAATGAATGTGTTTTCCCGTTAGTGCCCTCTCCCCTGCTCCCATCAGCTTCTCTTCTTTCAAAGCAACTCTGGGGGAAGACTAAGAACTTCAGGCACACACACACACACACACACACACACACACACACACACACACACACCAAGGATACACACAGGAGAAGCCTCAGTGACCTTTTCAGCCCAAGAATGACATCAATTGATGGTGACATTTGTTTTAAGCTCTGTATACAGAATGACAGGGCTGGTGGGTAGATGGTGGGGAACTGGCCCATGGGCTAGCTTTCTTCCTCCTTTTCAAGTCGCCCCCCTCGGTGGGATGGTTCTGTGGGTTTCTGGTCAAGCCAGCACTCCCACGGAAGCAGGTGCAGTCTTGGCTCCGAAGCAGCCTATTTTCCCAGCCTCTGGGATGCCCTTGACAACCCTATTTCTGAAGAGTAGGACTTGGTTCAGCTTCGTGTTTTCCTTAAGGCCGGCCACTTATGGGCCCCTTCCCAGCATTCCCTTTGAAACAGGCTGTCAGGGACCTGGGAAGATGCTCTTGTAGAGGACCTGAGTTCCGTTTAAAAACACCTGTCCCTCCAGTTTCTAAGGGGCATTTGATACCTCTGGGATCTGGGGGACCTGCACTCATGTATATATCCTCACACACAGACAGACACATATACACATAATTAAAATTATATGTGTAAAAAATAAACCTTTGAGTAGGCTTCTAGGTGCAGAAAGAGACTGTTTCCCTTCTGCTTTGTAGGGATGTCAGAAGAGCCTGGTGACTCATGGGGCCCAGACAGGAACAACAGGCTGGCAGAGATGTTCCCAGCTCTGTCCCACCCCCTTGCCAGCCTGGCTGGGCTCTGTTCTCATCCCAGTTCTGAGCAAGCTAGCTTGCAGGCTTAGAGCCTTCCACGGGAGACAGCAGCTCACCAGCTTGCCAGTGGGCTCAGCATCTGTGTCCTCAAGTAGCTGGGAAGTCCCACGACAACAGTGAATGCTACATCTGATTCACAGTAGGCAGGGGCTTGTCAATACAAACCCGGCTCTGGGGAAGCCTTCAGGGTCCGCTCTTTCCTTTTTCCATTCTTGCCTGGAGTTGCAATCTGTTTTCTCATAGCCCCCATGAAGAGAGCAGCATTAATTATGGAGGAGAGGAGAAGTGTGGCCTCATCCTTCCTAAGCGTGAGCAGAGCTGATAGATTCTGAGATCCAGATGTGGTCCAGACTATTAAATACTGCACCGAAGTCCCTCTGGCGGACAGCCTTGTGGAGAAGTGTCGAGCCAGGAAATCTGGGATGCAGTACAGAAAATGTCCCCGATACCCCGAGGCTTTGCAAAGTCACCTGTGTACTGATCTCACAAACTAATTCTAGTTTCTTCCTTGGCTGAGCTAGACAGAGCTGGGAGCTGCCCCCAGGCGGGACAGCTGTCCTGTAGCAGGTTGAGGTTGGAGGCTTCGTTTGCTTCCGGGAGCTACAGCTAAGTGTTGTGAGCTCCTCTCTGCCAGGCACCTTGTGGCTCCCTCTCGAATCAGCTGTGAACTGGAAATGTTCTAGCAGATACCTGGAGGCTAGTGTTGCCGAGTGAGCTTTGTCTGCCTGACGGGGCAGCACGCAAGCCTGGAGGTGCCAAGTCCCCAAGCAGGGTGTTGTATCAGTTAATCTATAGCCCAAGGACTTCTGAGACACCATCTGTAAATCCGGTGACCCTGTTGGCGGAGTCCACATCCAACTACAGAATGCCAGTATAAAAAATATTGGCATTAGTTTAATTGAGAACGTCATGGAGGTTTGTGGGGACGACAAATAGGTTTAGGATTTGATAGGCTAAGCAAAGGAAAGCACATGACCCGCCCCTGCTTTTATTTCCTTTTATTCCAGAGATACTTGCATGCATGCAGGGACCTCAAGTCATCTTTATGTTTGGGATAAAGGAGAACAGCATGGCCTCGTGCTTTGGCCATTTGGATCCTGTACTGTTTGTCCTGGGGTGCCTTGTTGCTTTGGGTACTCCTCTCTTGCAGGATGCACCTTGGCTCAGTTCCCAGGAGAACATTCTAGGCCAAGTACATCTCCGAAGGCAACGTGGAGTGTTTTAAGAGGAGCTGTATGGTCCTAGGAATGCGGACTGTTTAGACACACATCTGTTTTTCCCTCCCTCCTCACCTCCCCACATGTGCCGGGCTCTGCTGGGACCTGTGTGCTAAAGTACTAGGTTCCTGGTGTGCCCTGGACTCTTGCCAGTTGGGCCTCTTCTACTCACTGGGCCCTGAGGTAGTAGCAGGGTTAAGAGGGTTAAGTAGAGGTAATGGGTCTGTGTCCCTCTAGTGAAACCAATGGCCACTGACAGGGCCCTTCTCTGGCCTGTCAGCTCCGGTGCCCCTCCCCCTCTTCACCCAGCAGAAATGGGAGTCAGGTCTCTGACTAAGGCAGTGTTCATGGATGTTCGAGAGGAGCATCCTGGGTGGGGCTGCCAATGAGGAAGGGACCTGAACACAGGTCCTGATTTGCTCTGCCCTGCAGTGACTTCTGTGACACTGTCACAGGTGTTCTCCCCACTCTGAGCACTGTATCCTCAGTGTGGCTGGAAGAAGACCTGTCAGAACCTTTCTTACATGGTTTTAGGTTCACATAGTCATTGTCACTGGGCTCCAGTGTCACATGGATTTCAGAGTCCTAGCTGTTGGTTGAAGCCGAGTGCCATCCCTTGATAAAGCAATGGGGGAGACTGAGTGAGTCAGGGTCTTTATGAAGAATGGGGGCTTGCAAGACAGGGTCGACAGCTATGGGGTGGGAGTATGCCGGAAGTTGGGGTTACAGCCTTCAGACACAGAGCAATAGGGATGAGGCTGGGTAGGACCTCATCTGAGAGGGCTGGACCCCCACCTGGGCAGTAGGCTGTGTCTCCATCAGTATAAGACTTTGGATAACTGACCCCACAAGGTCTGACAGAGGATGCTGTCTGGGAACAGGCTGAAGCAGCACAGGGTGCTTTCTGGGGAGAGTTCCAATGACATTCAACAGGAGCCAGCTTCCGTGCAGGATCGTCACCCACACTGCAAAGGCCTGGAGAAAAGGAGTGTGGCAAATTGGGAGTGGGTGGAGGCAGGTGGTCGGATGAGGCTTCTGTTACCTTCTGTGGGCAGGGAAGTCTGTCCAAGGTGTTCTGCTCCACAATGGGGCTGGACCCGCATGGGGATGGTGCAGGATGGGTGGATACATCTTGACAGGCAATGGAGTCCCTAAGTGCCAAGGACCAGGGGTGGGAAAGGACTTGATTTGTTTAGGAAGCAGAGACCAGGGTGTCCTCAGCATGTGACAGCACAGGCCAGAACCTTCAGCAGAAGAGAGGGAGATCTTGTAGAAGCTCCAGACTCCTGGGGAGTTTGGATTTTATTTTGATTTCTAGAGCAACTCCAGGAAGTTTCTAGCAGGGAGAGGCTGGGCTTGAAAACATTTCATGAAGCTGTACTGGGCTCCAAACGAGACCAACTTCTGAGTGCTCAGACCCCCCTCCCTCACCCCATCCCCTTTTACTCTCTTGACAAGTGGGAACATAAGACATGGCAGTTTCCAGCCAACCTGTGCCCTGGGGTTGAGGTTCAAGAGTGAGGAGCATTTAACCGAAATAGATGACGACATCTTCTTCCGAGACTGTGGCCAGAGGCCTCCGGTGGTGACAAGATGCCTCGCATGAGCTCCTGCGTACCAGACATCCCATGACCCCCAGGAGAAGCCCCCGTAGCCACCAGGAGTGTCACAGGCCAGCCCCCTTTCTCCTGGAGTCAGGGGAACTGTCTAGCAGAGAAAAGCCTCATAGTTCACGTGATCTCTGAGATGACAGGGACTTTGGAGGTGGGAAACAGAGCTTTGAGACAGTCTGTTCCAACGTTCGGGAAGGAGGGAAGGAAGCTAGAAGTCTGCCTTTGGTTTGGAATATGTTGTTTCCCCCTAAGAGTTAATAGAAGCTCAGTTCAGGGAGCTTTCTCATCAGTAGCATGCCCTGACCTGCTTTGTAGAACCAATAAGAGAGACAGAAAAGGGTGTGTGTGTGTGTGTGTGTGTGTGTGTGTGTGTGTGTGTGTGTATGTGTACACATGCCATTTCCTTCCATTTCATCATTGACTGGGTAAAGGTTTTAGACAGAATTAGTACTTGTAGAATTAGCACATTCTTATCTATTAATTCTCATGATATCAGGGGCAGAAAATGATTCCAATTGACCTCAGTAACTTTGATAGAAGGATAAACAGCTTCAGGTACAGCTGGATCTAGGTGCTCAAGCCTTTTCCCTCTGCTTGTCTTGGCCCTGTGTCCTCATTAACTTCATCAAAAACCCGCTCTTCCCTTGTGTGGCAAATGACACAGTAGCTCTAGCCCTTCTTCTCAATTTCCAAGGTCCCCTGAGAAGAGATTTTTTCCTTTTTATCAGGTTCTTACACAAGGGTCACAAGACTTCCCCAGCCAGTGACTATATCTAGGGAATAGAGTATTGCCCATGTACCAGGAGTGGGTCTTATTCCAAGTTGGAACCAATCACTCTGGGTGTGGTGAAGGTGTGAGGGGGCAGGAGGAATGTCACCTCTGGGTGCCTGATGGCCCTGACTTGTTTGAACCAGCCAGGCAGTCTGTCCAGAAAAAACTCAAGGCTCTTTACTGCTCCAGAGGAGATGCACAGGTACTGGAGGGGACCAGCATGGTACCCCTCCCATTCTGGGCTGATCCTAATGGCCTCCATGTCTCCTGCTTTTCTGCTCACAGGTGAAGGCTGAACATGCCCGGCTCTCCCTGGTGACCTGAGAGGAGAGCTCAATTCACTGTGCAGGAGAAACGCCAGCTCCAAGTCAAACTGGAGAACTTGGAACAGGTCCTGAAGGTAGGAAGGCTTCATGACGACCCTTCTGCAGGCAGCAATGGGGTGAGATGGGATGGGGATGGTGACTACTCTCCTAGAGGCTCAGAAAACCTCTCCAAAACTGAGGACTCTTGGGGCCACATTGACTCTGTCACTGGTGGAAGACAATGTTTTCTGGAAACCATCCCGACTGTGTGTTCCATCTCTGAGGTTGCTAAACACAACTCAGCACCATGGAGGTGGGAATGGGAATGCTTTAGCTAAGACCAGGTTCCTAATCTCCGTGAGGTTTCTATTGTTCTCAGAGGTTTATAAAGGAGGGTCTGTAACTGCTGTTGCCATGGTTAGAACAGCACCATCCCTTCTATTGATGTGGATCAGACCAACCAAGTGCTGCCTACAAATGCCTGATGTGGACAGAGCCCCCTCTGCGAGTAATGGACGGATGGCTATGCTGTTGTTGCAGAACGACACCGAATGCATTTTTTAGTTTTTTTGTTGTTGTTGTTGTTGCTTTTGTGATGTTCAAAACATATTAACCACTAGATGTTAGGAGGATACTGTGCTGGCTAGTTTTGTCGATATCGAGTCACCTGAAAGAGAACCTCAATCCATAAGATCCAGATGTAGGCATTTTCTTAAGGAGGGATTGATGGGGGAGGGCCCATCCCAGATGGGGGAGGGCCCATCCCATTATGGGTGATGCCATCCCTGGGCTGGTGGTCCTGGCGTCTATAAGAAAGCAGGCTGAGTAAGCCGTGAGGAGCAAGCCAGTAAGCAGCAACCCTCCATGGCCTCTGCATCAGCTCCTGCCTCTAGGTTCCTGCCCTGTTTAAGTTCCTGTCCTGACTTCTTTTTATAATGAACCCCAATATGGAAGTATAAGCTGAATAAACCCTTTCCTCCCCAACTTGCTTTTTGGTCACAGTGTTTTGATGCAGCAATAGAAACCCTAAGTCAGAAACAAAGGGTGGATCATCTCCAACCCTACTGGCCTTTTGGTCATTTGCTTTTTTTTTCTGGTGTGGTCCTCGCAGCCACACTTCAGATCGAGCAGCATTTTGAAACCAATGCTAATTCATTTGGAGACTCACAAGAAATGTATGCCCACACAGCACTTTGATGGAGACATACCTAGGCTCCTCTGGGCAGTTGGCTTCTCTGTGGGCTTCCAGTTCAGAGTTCAGAAGGCTCTGATGAAAGAGAGAGAGAGAGAGAGAGAGAGAGAGAGAGAGAGAGAGAGAGAGAGAGAGAGAACCACGTCAATCATTAAGCTGCTATCTCTACCTAGTGGGCATTCTTCAGGACATAAGCTGCCCAACCCCTGGCTCACCTCTTTTTTGTAACAAAGAAAGTGTCTGGTAGAGCTGATGGAGGGTAAGCCTTGAATCCTGGCTATCTGGAGCTCACACATGAAAGTGACCAGGAGGGACAGTTTAAATTGGTCATTCTTGGAAGACCGCAGGAGTCACTTGGTGATGCCAGAGGCACATTGATTGGTATAGGAAAGGGACCCACTAGTGGTATGCTAAACCTCCTGTCATACAGGCCAGGACCCAATAGCAAGGAATTATCTCACACCAAATGCTGGCGGTACTGAGACAGGCCAGTTTTACATTGTCAGATGGAATCTTAGAGTTGTTTGCATTTCTCTGATGACTAAGGATGTTGAACATTTCCTTAAGTGTCTTTCAGCCATTTTAGATTCCTCTGTTGAGAGTTCTCTATTTAGGTCTGTACTCCATTTTTTAAAAATTAAATTATGTGTTCTTTTGGTGTCTAATTTCTTGAGTTCTTTGTATATTTTGGAGATCAGACCTCTGTCTGATGTGGGGTTAGTGATGATCTTTTCCCATTCTGTAGGCTGAAGTTTTGTCTTGTTGACCGTGTCCTTTGCTTTACAGAAGCTTTTCAGTTTCAGGAGGTCCCATTTATTAGTTGTTTCTTTCCGTGTCTGTGCTGCTGGGATTATATTTAGGAAGTGGTCTTCTGTGCCAATGTGTTCAAGTGTATTTCCCACTTTCTCTTCTATAAGGTTCAGTGTGGCTGGCTTTATGTTGAGGTCTTTGATTCATTTGGACTTGAGTTTTGTGCATGGTGATAGATATAGGTCTATTTTCATTCTTCTACATGTTGATATCCAGTTATGCCAGCACCACTTGTTAAATATGCTTTCTTTTTTTCCATTTGATATTTTTTGCTTCTTTATCAAAGATCAGGTGTTTGAAGATGTGTGGATTGATATCCGGGTCTTCTATTTGGTTCCATTTGTTCTCCTGTCTGTTCTTATGCCAATACCAGGCTGTTTTCAGTACTGTAGCTCTGTAGTAGAGTTTGAAGTCAGGGATTGTGATGCCTCCAGAAGTTCTTTTATTGTACAGGATTGTTTTGGCTATCTTGGGTTTTTGCTTTTCCTTATGAACTTGAATACTGTTCTTTCGAGGTCTGTGAAGAATTTTGCTGGGAATTTGATGGGCATTGCGTTGAATCTTTAGATTGCTTTTGAGCTTGATTCTTGTAACCCACATGGTGAAAGGAGAGGACCCTCAAAGATTGTTCTCTCACGTCCACAAAAGCATGTACCCTCACCCATACACCACAGACCTGCACACACACGAATACTAATGAGAGTAACGACAGCAATAATATAAGCAAACATATATGAAATGGCAGAGAACCACTGAGGAAGACACGGCTTCTCCCAGAGTCTAACTTGGTTCCAAGTACCCAGGGAGACTGGATATAAACAGGGATGTGAACCATTCCATAAATCCCACCATTTTGGAGAAAGGAGCCGAAATTTATTAAGGATGGCAAACCCTAGAGCCAGGAGTGGATTTTCCACCTGAATTGTGGGGCACTCTTTGGCAACACTGTCCCTTCTTTGTGTGTGTGTGTGTGTGTGTGTGTGTGTGTGTTACTTTGGTTTTTGTAGCTGTGATAAACACCATGACCAAGAGAAACTTGAGGGGAAAGGATTTATTTCACTTTCTGCTTCCAGGTCACAGTCTCTTTTGGGAAACTTTGGGCAGGAACCATGGAGGAATGCTGCTTACTGGCTTGCTCTTTTAGATTGTACTCAGCTAGCTTCCTTATTCAAACCAGAACTACCTGCCTAGGGGTGGTATGCTGGGCCCTCCCATATCGATCAACAATTAAGGCAATTCTCATCACGTAGAGCCTGAGATGGGCCATCCCTCAGTTGAGACTCCTGCTAAGATCTTGACCCATGGTTAAGTTGACAATAAAAACTCACCAGAGCCAGGCAGTGGTGGCACATGCCTTTAATCCCAGCACTCGGGTAGGTAAAGGCAGGCCGATCTCTAATAAATTCAATGCAAGTCTGGTCTACAAAGTGAGTTCCAGGACAACCAGAGCTACACAGAGAAACCTTGCCTTGAAAATCTAAAACAAAACCCCCAGAACTCACCAGGGCAGGGAATTAGGTTAGGGGAAGGACACAGTCCAAGGCAGCATGTGGTTCTAGAGGCTTTCCTTTCTAACCATGAGCAGGAAAACTCGGGGGGAGTGGGTCAGGTCAGGTTGCCACCACACAGGGAGAATCCAAAAGCACCTTAACGCTGGAGACTGGAGAAGGGAGCCTGTGATGTTCCCATCCCCCAAGTCCATGCTGATTAAAAGCCCATGAGATGCTGTCTGTCCATTTTCCTTTGGGGATAGTAGCTTGTTTGAAGAGACTGTGTGTTTACCTACCATTTCTGTCAGAGAATGCTGGGTCCCTAGTGTCCTTGTCAAAGGGATAGGACCATTGCAGTGTTTCTGCATGGGATCAACACAGCAAGATTTCTCAGTGGTACCCTGTGTGGCTTGCGAGGGTACTGTGTGACCACTCCCAGATGCCACCAGGTAGTGATCATCACTCATGCTCTGTAATAGCAAGCTGGTGGGGCACATAGTCTCCCTCAGTGGTACACAGGGATGGTGCTCTGAAGAAAAACTCATGGGTAGATAAGGTGATGGGATGCACCTTAGTAATGTGCTTGGAACCTTCATGTGCAGAGGGAGATGTTTCCAAGTAACGTGAGGGAGGGTCTTGTCAGTATCAACAGGATAGCTCCTCCATGTCGAAGTGTGGGGAGCCTAAGAAGTTAGATTTGTCCTCAGAGTCTTGGGATGCCAAATCTACTTCTTACTATTATAGTGTCACCACATGATGGACTGTCCCCAGGCTTGGTGGCTTCAAAGAATTGTTTAGCTATTCATTGTTGCTCTCCCATCCAGGTGGGTGAAACTGCTTCTCAGCATGACCGGGCTTGGCTAGAGGACTTCACTGTCCAGCCAAGGTTACTGCTCATGTCTGGAGGCAGCTGGGCCAGACTGTTCTGCTTTGATGGCTGTTCAACTCCTATTTAGCTCCTGGCCCTCTGTCCCCCAGCAATGTATGAGGTCTGACCGATGGCATGGAGGACTAAGGAGAGCAGGAACAGTCACGTCCCCACAGGGACAAGCTTGAATCTGGCACAAGCCTGCCTCTGGCACCATATTCTGGAGGCCAAAGCAGGTTCCAGGCTGGTAAGGTCTCAAAGGATGGAGAGAACATCCCATCACTAGGTGCCTAGGCCCAGTGGGATCTGGGCATCTTCAACATTGTTTATCATAGATGCTCCTGAGGGCCGAATGAGTGGATCCAAACTCTAATTGTTTGTTGGTTGGCAAAGGAAGCAGTATACCAGGCTTTTTTCTTTGGGTCGCCAACCAGCTCCAAAATCATGACACAAAGAATTATTATGAATGCTTATATTAGAAGCATTAGTTATGAATGCTTGGCCTAGCTTAGGCTTGTTTTTGGCTAGCTCTTTCAACTTAAATTAACCTGTTTCTCTATATACCTTTTGCCTAGGGCTTTTACCTTTCTTTCTATGTGTCCTACTCTGTGTCTGTCTGTCCGGTGGATGCCTCACTAGCCATGGGCATCTCCCTTGTTCTCTCCTTTCTTCTTCTCTCTGGAGCCTAGATTTCTCCTCCTACTTATTCTCTCTGCCCTGCAGCCCCACCCATCCCTCTCCTGCCTGGCTATTGGCCATTCAGCTTTTTATTAGACTAATCAGGTGCCTTAGGCAGGCAAGGGGGCTACAGCAACACATCTTTACATAATTAAACAAGCGCAGCAGAAACAAGAGTAACACACCTTTACACAGTTAAACTAAGGTAGCAGAAACAACACATCCTTCACAGAGTTAACGCAATATTCTGCAGCATAAATAAATGTAACACATCTTTGCCCAGTTAAAGTAATATTTCACAACAAGGCAAGGATCAGGAATGACAGGCAGTCCAGTCAGGAGATGGCAGCAGTACCCATCAGGAGAGGAGATAATGTTCAGAATCTGAGCTCGAGGTGGAGGCTACATGAGCTGTTCGTGGCTGGAGGGGGCAGGAAGAGTCAGGCTGGAGTTAGGATGTTATGGGGCTTGGGCACGAGTCTGCTGATCTTAGGGACCATGCTCTATGACAAGACGCCTAGGGATGGACAGCTGGACTCAGCAGCCGCTATGTGTTAGAAACACTTCATGGTGACCATGGGGTCCTCAGTGTGAAGGACTCCAGGCTCATGCAGGGACAGCCTCATCAACCACTGGGAGAGGTCTCCACTTACTGCTGAGTGGAGCATACGGAGGAACTGACCCATTTAGCCTGATGCTGGGAAGCTGTTGGCAGGCAGGGGTGGGCCTTTGTGTCTGTCAATATGACTCCTCCGTCAGGTGTCTGGTGGTTATGGTTGTCTGAATCCTATGACCTTACAGTATGATGGTGTGGACCTGATGTTCAGCAAGTGAAGGACACCTGCCTTATGTTCTATCATTTGACAGCAGTCTGTGGCTAATTGTTCCAATGGCCACGTTCACACACTGGCTTTTCTGTTAACCATGATCATTTAATGTCGCTGAAGACACTAGATGGCTGCTTCCCTGCTGGCTCCTGATTGATTGGTGAAGCAAACAAGAAAAAACTAAGGCCCAGCGATGTGTGTTCCTTGTGCTGGAGCGTACAGCTGTCTAGTGTACCCCAAGTGGCATTTGAAGGCAGTCTGGTTCACTTTGTCTTCCCTCCCCAATTCTTGGTCTCTATCCCTGGGGCTAGGGCTTGGGCATCACTGATGTGGGGTGTGAATTTTGTTGAGAGGAGCTTTTCCATCTTGTGAGTGATGGTTCCGCTCTCCTGGGTTCTCAGGGCCCATTGGGGGAATTGATGGAATAGAGAAATGCCAGGCAAAAGGGTGGCTGAAAGAGCAGAGATTTATTATAATTTTCATACCTTATTTACTTTGTTGTGTAATGTGTGTTTGTATGTGTGTGGACTTGTGTGCCACGGGAGCCTGTGGAGGTCAGAGGACAACTCGGTGGGAGCTGATTCTCTCCTTCTCCCATGTGGGTTTCAGAGACTGAACCTAGGTCATCAGTCTTGGTAGTACATACCCTTATCTGATGAACCACCCTAGCAGCCCACAGGGAGACTCTTCAGGCTCCTATCTAGTTCTTCTACCCAGTTGGAGATACTAGCCTAGTTTGGGTGAAAATAGGTTCTAATTTCTGGAACTCTAGTGACTATCTCACTGTGGTGAGTAAACCTGATGCATAACCTGATGATGTTAGGAAGTCAAGCGAACTGAACACAAATAGCCTGATGTGTTCCCTCCCATGTCTGGAGATGCAGACACAGAACCTGTATAAGCATGTGCTTGTGTACAGACAAAACAAAACACGGCTCCCAGTCCATTACTACTACGGTATAACAGAGTCCCCAGTGTGGTTTTCCAAGCCATTATCTTGAAGACCTGCTAAGGGAAGCCATGTTTCCTTCATGCCTCTGCTCAAACAGGGCAGGACCCTGAGGAGGAGAGGAGGGGATAGCTCAACTAGCTCCATGTCTGCTCCTATGGCAGCAGTGGTTCCTCAGGAGGTCGCCCTTGACCTTTGTAGGCAACCTAAGTACCACAGTTAGTGTTGACAGCCAGCTATAAATACTATCACTTTAAAGATAAATCCTGCCATAGGCAGGCTGGAAAATGGTGATTTTTTTCCCCCCTTGTGGTGTGTAATTGGTGTTGCTTTTGATAAATAAGGTTTTCTCGCTGTGTAGCACAAGGCCTTAGGGACCAGGCATGGCACTGGGTAGATATTGCCTTGGGGGAAACAGGGCTTTTGGTTGCCTTCAAGGGGGCCTTCACCGTGTGTGCTCAGGGACAGCCAGCAGTGTGACCATGTGGACACTGTATTAGTTACTTATCTATAGCTGTCATAAAATGCCATGACCAGGGCAACTTACAGAAGGATGCATTTACTTGGGTTTATGATTCCAAAGGCTTTAAGAGTTCTTGATGGCTGTATCTTGAACTCATGCATGAAGCAGAGAAATCAAACTCAAAATGATGAGAGTCTTTACACTATCAAAGCCCACCTCTGGTTACATCATTCTTCCAATAAGGCCACACCCCAAGCCTTCCAAAACAATGCCACTAACCGGGGACCAAATATTCAAATGCTTGAGACTATGTGGGACACCTCAGTTAAACCACCATGGATGCCATGTATGAGAACTGAGCGCTAGCCCCTTGGTGAGATTCTTGGCTACTAGTTTGCACACTCTGCAATCAGAAGAGGAGATGCTCAATGGCCCAAGATAGCAGGAGGGAGGGTGGGGAAGAGTTTGTGGTCCTGCAGGAACATTTCACACTGTGGTGAGACCCACACAGGAGACTCACAAAATGGAAGACCTATAGGGGTAGAATAGAAGATAAGCCCAGGGGACTAAAAAGAATTAAAGTCCTGCTCAGGCCATGAGCTTCCGGTATTAGCAATTGTTCATGTTGCTTTGGTTAAAAAAAAATCTGGGGGAAGAAACTTAAGAGAGGAAGGGTTCATTTTGGCTCGTGGTCTGAGGGTCAAAAGTCCATTATGACAGGATGTCATGGTGGTGGGTAACTCTATGGAGGCAGGAGCTTGCAGCTAAAATGGCTTACCTCCTCACGTGTCAGTAGAGAGGGAAACACTGACAAATATTGGTGCGCAGCTCGACTTCTCCTTTACTCTTTTTTTTTCTTTTTCTATTTTGAAGACAAGGTCTCATATAGTCCAGACTGGCCTCAAACTTACTATGTATCTGAGGATGGCCTTGAACTTCGGATCCTCCTGCCTCTACCTCCTGAGAGTTGGGATTACAGACGTGTGCCACCATGCCCAGTTTATACAATGCAGAAGATTGAACTCCCACTTCGTGCACACTAGGCAAGCATGCTGCACCCCCACCCTTAATTTCTCAGTTTCCCATTCTCATTCAGTGTAAGGCCCAAGACCATGGGATGAGCCCTTCCCTTGTCAATTAGCTATTTCTGAAAATAACCTCAAAGCCACAGAATATCTCCTAGGAAATTCTAAATCCAGTTGCCAGGGAAGATAGAGTCCACTAGAGATGGTGTACATTCCTCTCTGTTCCTGTCCAGGTCAGCAGGTTGAACCCCAGAGAGTTCTTAATTTGGAACCATAGCCATGTCCCTCCTTCCCAGAATGCACCAGCTGCTTGATGGAATGTGAGAGAGGACGGGAGGAAACCTGGGTTCATCTCTTCCAGGGTTTGTCTGCAGCTTGTGTGATTTGCTGCACATTTCGGAGACAAGCACAACCTGGGTGAGGTGGCACCCTGCAGCGTCCGTCATGCCTGCCTCAGCCAGTTTGGAAAGTGGGTGTGCCCTTCTCTGTCCACGCCTCATCTATTCCCTCTGTCCTAGGGCTGGCTCGCAGATGCACGAGGTTCTCCGCCCCATCACCATCTGTCTGTTTTCTTAGCTCCCACTCTTCACCTGGCTCTGGGAATTTCAGCTTCAAAACCAATCATAGTCTCCCCCCCCACCCCGTGTGTGTGTGTGTAGCCACATGTGCACCACAGTACATGGATAGAGATCAGAGGACATGTTTTGAGAATCAGTTCCTTCCTGCCACCTTGTGGGAACCACGGATTGAACTCAGATCACCAGGCCAGTGTGCAAGTATTCTGACCTGTTGAACCAACCTTCCCGTCTCTTCCCCAGACCTTTTTTGAGACAAGGTCTCTTGCTGAAGCCAACACTCACTGATTTCATTAGGCTGGCTGTCTAGTGAGCTCAAGGGATCCCTTGTCTCTGCTTCTCCAGTACTTACCTGCTCTTTCTGTGGGTGCTGGGGATCCGAACTCATTTCTGCATGCTTACATGGCAGGTACTTCGCCCACTGGGCTATCTCTGGCCTCCCTCACTCTTGTCTTGTGTTTGCAAAATTTGACACCTCCAATTGACACTCACTGCTCTGGGACGCCATTCTCCCTGAGAAGTATAGCATGTGGAGGTGCGGTAGGAGCCCTCTGAGAGAGCTGGTGTGTGCCTGGTCACAGCAGTTTTGGTCTTGAGTCCTCTGTCTTCACCAGTCCATCATAGTCAAGGCTGTCATGAATTTCTCTCCTGTGACCACAGTTAAATGCCTTAGTGCCTGCACACATACAAGTGAAGGCACCTATAGTGATTGGGGACACCAGGGTCCTTCGACTTCCCTGATGCCCCCACAGCAGGTGTGGTAGCGAAGAGTGATGGCAGAAGCTGATCATGTGGAGAGGAGAAAACAGGGCTGGGGGCTGGAGGAGTGGTCCAGTCCCAAGCCAGACTTTCCAGTCCAGCTGTGTGGTGTCACAGATCAGAGGAGAAGTGACATCAAATAGACACAACTAGATGGTCAGCCATGTAGACCCACCAGAAAATGTTGTAGCACAACAGACATGGTGCGGGCTGAGATCTGACAGTAGAAGTCAGAGTGGCTAAGTATGATGTTGAGGGGGGCAGTGAGGAGCTCAGGCCAGTACCAAGGCTGAGCTCTGAGTTGCCTGCCAGCTGTGGTCCAGTCTAAACTTTTCCCAAGCTGGGTAGTGGCTACTGCAGCCTCTATGGTGAGGGGAAGAAGGTGGCTTGACTAGGAACTATCTCTTAGGGGCTGCCGAAGGAGTATACAAGCCTGATCCAAGGAGATACCTGATCGTGACCTGGGAGGGAGAGGCTGGGACTCGCCTGGTGGCGGATGCAGACGCCAGCAGGTATAGGGGAAGACTAGATGGCAAAGAGGCCTTTTACTGTGTTGGATATTGATTGAAGGAGGTGAGGAATGGCTCCCATTTTCTTAGCTACAGAAGCTGGCGGCTTGATACTGGTATCTGCTGAGGTCTTCCAACATCACTGATAGAGTATTCAGGGCTTGTCTCTGGGATGAGCTGAGTCTGTGCTTTGTCGGACTCCTAGGGGCTCAGAAGTAACCTCTGGCAATAAACAGAGGGGGAAGATTCTTCTGGAAGTCAAGCATACAAGAGGCAATGAGGATGGGGAAGCAGGTCAACTCACTCAGGAAGGACAGAAGCAGAACCGTGGCCGTAACCATTGTCATAGACCCACAGGAAGAGCAGGAGCCCCACAGATAGATGTCCAGGGACTGTGGCTAGGAGGACTGGCCCAGAACTCGTCAGACCTGCTGAGGGATTCTTTCTGAGGGGATAGAGAAGGGCACAGCATGAGGACACCTCTGTTGTGATGTTGTCGGAGGATTACAGGTGAAGGATGCAGGCACAGAAATGATGGGGAGTGCCAGTTCTCAGTGGGTATATGAGTGAAATCCATTCTTTCTGGAGGTCCTGTGACCAAAGAGCCAGGTCGGAGGCAGTACTGAGGGGACATGGGTTGGCTGGAGAGGGGGACATTAAAGCCAGGACAGCTATCAGTCAACCTCTTCCCTCAGCTGCTTTCTATTGTCCTTTGGGAATGTGTTTTCTACCTCGTGTGTGTGTGTGTGTGTGTGTGTTTGTGTAGGGCAGAGGACAACCTTGACCTTGGGTATCATTTTCCAGGCACCATGATGCCTATTCTTAGTTTTCAACTTGATTCTTGAATTAACTAAAACTCAAGCAGCCGGGTACACCTGTGAGGGAATTTTTCTTAATTAAATCATTCGAAGTGGGAAGACCCATTTTTAATCTGGATTTTTTGAGGTGGGAAGATCCACCTTTAATCTGAGCCACACCTTCTGCTGGCAGCCTATATAAAGAACAGGGGAGAAGGAAACTAGCTATCTTAGGGTTTCTTTTGCTGTGAAGAGACACCATGACCACAGCAACTATTTTTTTTAATCAATTTTATTGAGCTATACATTTTTCTCTGCTTCCTTCCCTTCCTCTTCCCTCCCCTTCAACCCTTTCCCATAGTCCCCATGCTCCCAATTTACTCAGGAGATCTTGTCTTTTTTACTTCCCATGTAGAATAGATCCATGAATGTCTCTCTTAGGGTTCTCATTGTTGTCTAGGTTCTCTGGGATTGTGACTTGTAGGCTGGTTTTCTTTGCTTTACGTTTAAAAACCACTTATGAGTGAGTATATATGATAATTGTCTAGGTTACCTCACTCAATATAATGTTTTCTAGATCCATATGTCTGCAAATTTCAAGACTTACTGCCGTGTAGTACTTCATTGTGTAAATGTACCACATTTTCCTTATCCATTCTTTGGTCGAGGGACATTTAGGTTGTTTCCAGGTTCCGGCTATGACAAACAATGCTGATATGAACATAGATGAGCACATGTCCTTGTGGTACAATTGAGCATGCTTTAGATATATACCCAAAAGTGGTATTGATGGGTCTTGAGGAAGGTTGTTTCCTAATTTTCTGAGAAATCGCCATACTGTTATCCAAAGGGGCTGTATCAAATTGCACTCCCACCAGCAATGCAAGAGTGTTCCCTTTACCCCACAACCTCTCCAACATAAGCTGTCATCAGTGTTTTTGATCTTGGCCATTTTTACAGGTCTCAGATGGAATCTCAGAGTTGTTTTGATTTGCATTTCATTGATGACTAAGAATGTTGAGCATTTCCTTAAGTGTCTTTCAGACATTTTAGAATTCTCTGTTTAGGTCTGTACTCTATTTTTTATTGGATTATTTGTTCTTTTGATGACCAATTTCTTGAGTTCTTTGTATATTTTGGAGATCAGTCCTCTGTCTGATGTGAGGTTGATGAGGATCTTTTCCCATTTTGTAGGCTGCTGTTTTGTCTTGTTGACCATGTCCTTTACTTTACAGAAGCTTTTCAGTTTCAGGAGGTCCCATTTATTAATTGTTTCTTTCCGTGTCTGTACTACTGGGATTATATTTAGGAAGTGGTCTCCTGTGCCAATGCATTCAAGGCTACTTCCCACTTTCTCTTCTATGAGGTTCAGTGTGGCTGGCTTTATGTTGAGGTCTTTGATTCAGTTGGACTTGAGTTTTGTGCATGGTGATAGTTATGGGTCTATTTTCATTCTTCTACATGTTGGCATCCAGTTATGCCAGTACCACTTGTTAAATATACTTTCTTTTTTTCCATTTGATATTTTTTGCTTCTTTGTTAAAAATGTGTTCATAGGTGTGTAGATTAATATCCGGGTCTCCTATTCGGTTCTATTGGTCCTCCTGTCTGTTCTTATGCCAATACTAGACTGTTTTCAGTACTGTAGCTCTGTAGTAGAGTTTGAAGTCAGGGATTGTGATGCCTCCAGAAGTTCCTTTATTGTATAGGATTGTTTTGGCAATTTTGGGTTTTTGTTTTTTTTCATATGAAGTTGAGTGCTGTTCTTTCGAGGTCTCGAAAGAATTTTCCTGGGATTTTGATGGGCATTGCATTGAATATGTAGATGGATTTTAGAAATATTGCCATTTTTACTATGTTAATTCTGCCTACCCAAGAGCATGGGAGATCTTTCCACTTTCTGGTGTCTTCTTCAACTTCTTTCTTGAAAGATTTAAAGTTCTTGTCATACAAGTCTTCCACTTGTTTGGTTAGAGTTACTCTGAGATATTTTGTGCTCTTTGGACCATGGCAACTCTTAAGAAGGAAAGCATTTAATTAGGGCTGGATTACAGTTTTAGAGGTTTAGTCCATTATCATCATAGCAGGAAAGATGGTGACATGCAGGCAGATGTGCTGGAGAAGGAGTTAAGAGTTCTACATGATCTACAGGCAGCAGACATGAACTGTGAACCACTAGGCAGGCTTACATTTCTGAGACCTCAAAGCCCACCCCCACAGTGACACATTTCCTTCAACAAAGCCACACCTATTTCATCAAGGTCACACCTCTTGATAGTGCCACTCCCTAAGAACCAAGCATTCAAACACATAAGCCTATGGGGGCCATTCCTATTCAAGCTACCACACTAGCTCTCTTTGCCTGCTCTTTCTCTCGCTGGCAAGTCCATTCCTTCATTGTCATTAGAGCTTGCTTCTTTGGGATTCTAGCATATACTGAAGATCAACTGAGACATCCAGACTCATGGGCTGAGCAACTACTGGGTACTTGGACCTTCCTTTGGTAGACAGCCATTGTTGGACTAGCTGGACCACAGTATGTAAGCCATTGTAACAAATCCCTTTTCTATATATACATAGATTCATTCTGTAAGTTCCGTTCCTTTAGAGGGTCCTGAGTAATACAAGCATTGTGTAGTGATGGGGTGAGCAGGCCTGCTTTTTGTCCCACCCGGCTCCCACATGGCTAGCTTAGTTTCAGAAATAATAACACAGAAGCTGTGATCATTTAAACACTGCGTGGCCCATGAGTTCTAACCTCTTATTGGCTAGCTCTTACATATTGATTCAACCCATTTCTAATAATCTGTATCGCCACTTGACTGTGGCTTACTGGGATGAGTCTAACCAGCATCCATTTCAGATTGGAGAGCCATGGCGTCTGCCACACTGCCTTCTTCCCAGCATTCTGTTCGGTCTACTCCCCCTATCTAAGCTAACTGTTCGATCAAAAGGCCAAAGCAGTTTCTTTATTTGACCAATGAAAGTAACAGACAGAAGGCCCTCCTACTCCAGCATTGTCCCAGTTTTTTTCTTTGAGACAGAGTCTCTAACTGACATGGAACTCTCTGATTAGGCTGGTCAGCAAGCCCTAGGCATCATCTTGTCTCTACTTCTCTAGTGTTGGGATTATATTCAAATACCACTGTACTTAGTTTTTTATTATTTTTATTTTATTTATTGTTTTTATTGAGCTATACATTTTCTCCATGCCCCCTTCCTTCCCTCTTCCCTTCTACCCTTTCCCGACCCTCATGCCCCCAATTTACTCAGGAGATCTTGTCATTTTCTGCTTCCTTTGTAGATCTATGTATGATTCTCTTAGGGTCCTCTTTGTTGTCTAGTTTCTCTGGAATTGTGGCCTGTAGGCTGATTTTTTCTTTGCTTTATGTCTAAAACCCACTTATGAGTGAATACATATAATATTTTCTGGGTGTGTTACCCCTCTCAATATGTTTTTTTCTAGATCCACCCAGTTGTCTGCAAATTTCAAGATGTTATTTTTTTTTTTTACTGCTGTGTAGTATTCCATTGTGTAAATGTACCACATTTTCTTTTTTCCATTCTTTGGTTGAGGGGCATCTGGGTTGTTTCCTGGTTATTGCTATTACAAATAATGCTACTACGAACATAGCTGAGCACATGTCCTTGTGGTATGCTTGAGCATCTTTTGGGTATATACCCAACAGCAATATTGCTGGGTCTTGAAGTAGATTGTTTCCTAATTTTTTGAGAAATTGCCATACTGATTTCCAAGGTGGTTGTACCAGTTTGCACTCCCACCAGTAATGCAAAAGTGTTCCCTTTACCCCACAACCTCTGCAGCATAAGTTGTCATCAGTGTTTTGATTCATGGCCATTCTTACAGGTGTAAGATGGAATCTCAGAGTTGTTTCGATTTGCATTTCTCTTGTGACTAACGATGTTGAGCATTTCTTTAAGTGTCTTTCTGCAGGTGCACTCCAGTCCTTTAGTATAGCAGTGACTTCGATCGTACTCAGCATTTTATTGTGAGTTCTGGGGTTTGAACTCACGTCCTCATGCTTTCACGGCAAGCACTTTACTGCCAGAGCCATCGCGGCAGTGCTCTTAGGCTAACACAGGGGAGGTGAAGGTGACTTACCTCCACCTGGTGCTACAGCCTGCATCAGCTCTGTGCATCCCAGCAGGATGCATGAGTCTCTTTCCCCTGCGACCTCTGAGGACCCCCCTGCCTGCAGCCCCACATCTAGAGCGGTGTCTGCGTTTGGCTAATATGTCTCCTGTGTCCTCGTGAGAAGTGTGGTCTCCTCCTCTCGCTAATCACTTCCTTCCCAGCACTAAATAAAGAGTGCCCAGGCTGCATTTAGCAGCACCCACTTCCAAAATAACCAGAAGTACAGAGATTAGCTGGGATAATAGTGCCGTTCCCCAGCTGCAAGGCGGAGGCTGCACGGGGTCCATAGCATGGGGAGGAGGCCCACCTGCTCCTCTGGGAGTTTGGAGATGGCCATGGTGGCGGTCAGAGATGCGCAGGCTTTGTGCTTTGACATTCTCGGATGGTGTCCAGGCTCTGCCGTGTTCTAGCTGTGTGGTGTTAGGCAGCACATTTGGCTTCTCCAAGACTGTTGTAGAATAACAACCACGGCGGCACAGGACTCACCATTAACTTGGTAAAATGCTGGCCTGTGGTTGGTCCAGCCTGCGTCCTCATTGCCATCTTACCAAGGTCACTGTGGTCACTTGTAGGGCTAGTGGCAGAGCCCCTGGTCACCTCACTGGTCAGTGTTTGGAGGTGATGTGGCTCGGATGTGAAATGTCCTTCATAGGATCATGTGCTTGAACCATAGAGCCCCAGGTGGTGGTACTTTTCTGGTAAGTCGTGGAGATGGTAAGTTCTGCTGCTTGGTGGAGGTGTGCCACGGTGGGCCTCTGAAGGTTACAGTGTCACTTGCTTCTGCTCCCCCTCACTACGGATAGATTCACCTGGTACCTTGCCTTCCCCTCCATGATGATCTGATGTATTTGAAATCAGGATCTAGGCTAAACCTTCCCATCCTTAAGCATTCTACTAGGACCTGGTGACTGATGGAGAGTGCCAACACTCCCTAGGAACCCAGAGAACTCTGATGGATGTGTCCAGGGCTCTGTTGCTGTGGGATGGGGGAATCCTCCATACCTTTTGTCCTAAGAATGCATTGTACTTCACACTAAAGTGGAGGGGAAGTGAAGGCTGCAGTAGTTATGGTTAGAAATCTCCAGGACCAAATTGGCAGCCACAGCCAGGCAGAACCAACCAAACATATAAAGACGGACAGACAGGAGGACTCCATGAAAACACACCTAATCCCCCTTCCCCATCTCCTGCTCAGGAAGTCAGACCTGAAGGACTCAACTCTAGGGCAGGCAGCAAGGGTCCAGATGGCACACTGCCTGTGGATCTTTTGTCCGAGGCTTCAGCCGATATGGACGGAGATGTCTGAAAAGCGTGCGCATGTGCCGGAGTGCAGCCTTGCCCCTTGTTGTTCCCCTAACACGATGCGACTGTTTACACGGCATCTGGTGTTCTATGTCATCTAGAGATGGTGGGAAGGATGTGGAGGAAGTGTATGTCAACACTGCCTTGGTGTGCGAGGGGTCTGAGGAGCTAGGGTTTTGGTGTCCCTGAGAGTCTGGGGAAATCCCTAGGGTACCTCTCATGGCTGTCTGATGGTCCTCTGTCTGCCTTGTCTTCAGCCAGATGGGATGACCCAGCCCAGCCCGTGTGAACAGGTTATAGTAACTGTCTTATGGAATTTAGTTCGTATCTTGAGGAGTTCTGTTTCCCCAGCATCCTGAGTTCCTGTGAGCATTTCCATAGCAACAGTGAAACCATCACTTTTGTCTGCGGAGGTGCAGGATAATTACAGCTCTGGAGTTCCCTGGGAATGACTTATGGAGACAGCAAAGGGGATGCAGAGGTCATGGTGCCTGAACACCGCACCCAGGGAAGACTTTACTTTTCCAGGCCAACAAACAACCAGCTGAAATTCTGTGTCCATGAAAACAGAGACTCAGCCCAGGCCGAAGGCTAGGCTCAGTGGTAGAGTGTATACCTAGAATCCCCCAGTGAGGAGCTGAGGGCACGGCTCAGTGCTAGAGCACTTGCCTAGAATCCCCCAGTGAGGGGCTGGGGTGTGGCTCAGTGGTAGAGCACCTGCCTAGAATCCCCCAGTGAGGGGCTGGGGTGTGGCTCAGTGGTAGAGCCCCTGCCTAGAATCATCCAGTAAGGGGCTGGAGTCTGGCTCAGGGCTAGAGAACTTGTCTAATATACTGGCTAGATTTTGTTAACTTGACACAAACTAGAGTTCAAAGTATCAATCAAGGAGTTGCTTCCAACAGATTCGCATATGGACATATCTGTGGGACATTTTCTTGACTGATGTCTGATATGGGAGAGTCCAGTCCACTACAGACAGTGTCATTACTGGAAAAGGTGAACCTGGGTTGTGTGAAAAAATGGAGGTTGAGCAAGCCATGGAGAGCAATTCAGAAAATAACACTCCTCATGGTTTCTGCTTCACCTGCCTTGAGTTCTAATGGACTGTATGTAACCTATAAATCAAACAAACCCTTCCCTTCCCTTCCCAAATAGGTTTTGGTATGTGTTTTATAATAGCAGCAGAAAAGTAAACTACAACACCTAGAATTCCCCAGTGAGGGGCTGGGGTGAGGCTCAGTAGTAGAGCCCCTGCCTAGAATCCCCCAGTGAGGGGCTGGGGTGAGGCTTAGTAGTAGAGCCCCTGCCTAGAATCCCCCAGTGGGGGGCTGGGGTGTGGCTCAGTAGTAGAGCCCCTGCCTAGAATCCCCCAGTGAGGGGCTGGGGTGTGGCTCAGTGGTAGAGCCCCTGCCTAGAATCCCCCAGTGAGGGGCTGGGGTGTGGCTCAGTGGTAGAGCCCCTGCCTAGAATCCCCCAGTGCGGGGCTGACGGTGCAGCTCAGTGGTAGAGAGCATAGGTCTAGAGTGCAGAAGGATATGATTCCATCACCACTATGGCAAGCAGGTTCCACGCTGTTTCAGATGAGAATGGATCTTTAGGTGCCGTGAAGTGAGGACGCTCAGGGAACAGTATCACTTGCCTTCCCCCAGAGACATGCCTCTCATTTCATGATGTAACTTTAAAATGCATACATCCGGGGATGGGGGTGTGTAGCTTAGTTGGTAGGATACATGTTATCATGCATGGGCCATGGATTCGACTCTAAGCAATGCACAAATCAAATGTGATGGTTCAGACCTGCATCTTAGCCCTGGGGAGGTGGAAGCAGGAGGAACAGAAATTTACGTCATCCTCAGCTACCTAAGTTAGCTCCAGGCCAGCCTGACACCAAACCGTCATGGTGCCACATGCATTTATATCAACATGCTGGGAGCTGAGGCAGGAGGATCACAATTTCATGGCCAGCCTGGCTACTTATCCTGTCATCAATCAGTCAATCAACCAACCAATCAATCTAAAACCAACTAATTATAGTAAAACAAAGCAACAGCAAAACCCCAAGACTCAATAAAGTTGCTAGATTAAAAATAAACTATAATAAATCAAGAACTAGTTCAAGCAAAAGAGCCAGGTAGCCATGCTAGGTCTCTGTTCCATGTACCAGGGTTCCCCTTCATCACAAACATAAGTATGTTCGTGACCCTCAGAGGATGCCTAGAAAGAGGGTAATAGGATTGCAGGGTCTCTTGCAGGTGGGAGGTCACCACTTGTCTGTTTCTGAGGGCACGGTTGGACTTTAGTCTCTGGTGCCCAGGTGGTGTGTGTTGAGGCCTTCCTGCTTTGGAAGGAACCTAGACTTATAGGTGAGAGATTCAGACTTCAAGGGGTTAACTCAGTGGAGAGAGTGCCTTCAGCGCAAGGGTGAGGGCTTGAGTTCAGATCCTGAGCACCCACAAAGAGCCAGGTATCTCCTTTAATCCCAGCCCTGGGAGCGGAAGTGGGGAGTAGATACAGAAGAATCCTGAGGGCTTCCTGACCAGATATCCCAGTCAATCAGCAAGCTCCAAGCTGCTGAGAGACCCTGTCTCAAAAAATAAGGTAGAGAGTTCTATAGGGAAGGACCTGCTGTCATCCTCGGCTCTCTGAATAAATGCAAGGGGGCAGGCACCTGCATACACATGTGTATATGTGTGCATATAACACACACACACACACACACATACATGAGATTCAAGCTTTGGAAAATGTGGCCATACATATTTCATAATATAAAAAACTAAAGAAGGAAGTAAAAACTAGATGTGAATTTTTTTTTTGTTGCCGGCAACCTCCAGGCTGGGAAGCATCTCACATAGGAGGTTCATCCTCACTCATGTGCTGGTGTAGCCAGGCTGGAGGTTGGGCAAAATGACAGTGCCTGGGTTCTGCAGCCTCTGACATTCTTATTGATCCTCATGGCTGGGATTCTGGGGTGGGTGGACTGGTGATGATCAGAGATCAAAGGTGAGTGAGCATCAGCCCCTGAGTTCTGAGGGCTTGAACTTGTCTTTCTCATGAAGATGGATGGGTGGTTCTCAGGCAAATGAGAAACTACCTCGTGCATTGGGACCGTCTCTGGGGGACATACCGAAGGATGGAGCTAGCGGTAGGGGTAAATTGGGTCTCTGAGGTTCTGTGGAAGGTATGGACTCTGGTGTTGATCCTGGATACATGTGCACTTTACCTGTTGTGTGAGACCATGCCTCAGTTTCCCCATGGTCGCGAAAGGAGAGTTATAGCATTCTCCTCTAGTGTTTGTGGAGGGTCATGTGATTTTGATGCAGGTAAGAAGCTGGAAGCGATACAGGCTGGGCAGGAGCAGATATGAGCTTTGTCTGGTGTTTGCAAAATACCTGAGCTGAAGCAGAGGAAAAGGAGCGAACGCCTTCCCACGCCACGCTGGGGGAAGAGGAGGTTCCCTCTGCCTGAGCCTCAGCTCTGCCAGATCTCCTGTGCTGTGAATATAGACAGCCAAAGCAGGGGAGGGTGCCTGGGGACCAGGGTTTCCCAATCTCTCTGCCTCCCAGGGAAGAAGCCTGGGAGAGGAGGCGGGTGTGTCGTGCCGCTCCTGAGGGTGGGGGCAGAGAGAGCCTGCTGTACGTGCATGGTGGTGGGCAGCAGGTGCTCAGGGGCCTCCCTGTCCCCACAGCATATGCGAGAGGCTGCTGAACGGCGGCAACAGCTGGAGTTGGAGCATGAGCAAGCCCTGGCCATCCTCAATGCCAAGCAGCAGGAGATCCAGCTTCTGCAGCAGGTGAGCCCAGGAGTGTGTGCGAGAGAATGGTGTGTGTGTGTGTGCTTGGCTGGAAGGGTGGGGTGTGTGTATAAGCTGGGCCTGAGAAGGTAAGACATGTGTATGTATATTATATATGTGTGTGTACATGTCTGCTGGGCCTGGGGAGGTTTTTGTAACTGTGCACCAGGCTGAGTCTTGGGGGCTACAGAGCCCTTTTGGGGCCTTCATTTCACCCCAAGCCCTGGTTTCCCTGAGGCTGATTCTAGGCTGTGCCTTGTCACACACAAACCATGCAAAGCTGTCCCACCCAATGCCAGGCTGTGGCAGGAAAAGCATGCAGACAGTTCCAGTTCCTGCCAGGGGCGTGTCTTGCTTAAGCCTTGGGGAAGCAAGTTGCTTACTGACTTCACCCTGGCCTGGGATTAAAATCCTGTCCCAGATAAAGGCACAGGCCAGGCCAATGCTATGGCATGTGGTGGAGGTGTGGGAACCTAGGCTATGTCCGTGTGAGTTCAGCATATTCCTGTCGTGGCCTGTTATGATATCACTGGATGGAAGGATTTGAGTTCATTGCTGCTGTTGTTATTAAGTGGTATTATTACATGTGTTATTAAATGGTAAACCTAGGTTTATTTATGACAAGATTCCAGAGAGGGGGGCGGTGAGGAAGTCAAGAGAAAACAGGAGAGAACCTTCCTGATGAGGAAGGAAGGAGGCAGGTCCAGAGTCAGGTATGTCTTCCACCACACTGTGATGGGTGGTACTGAGGAAGCCCATCCCTACCTCAGCCCAAGCTTACTTTACTGGCCTGTCTCTTTCCCAGGTAGAAAATTCCTATTGCAAGAACAGAGGCTGGGTGGGAGGGGCATGAAGAATTAGAATATGGAGACCAGAGACTGACTGGCTAGCATCTCTCTCTTCTCTTGCTTGAAGCCGAGTGTCCCTGGCTCAGTGCTGGCCACGATGGGTAGTGGGTGATTCTTGTAACTTCTGTCTGGCCCCATGCCTGTCTGATGATCATCATGGGTCTTTGATCTTACAGGGAAGCTCAGTTGCTCGACCCAACTGGGCGGTGATAAAAATCTGTCTGCTTTTCCCAATCAGAGGCAACAGGTAGCTGAATTTTGAAGCCCCCTTTTCTAGTCAATATTCGAGACCTTGTATTAGGTATAGATTTCATTAAACTGCTGTTCGTGGGGACTGTCACAACCACACTGCCTGTCATAACAAGTTGGCCAGAATACTGAGAAACAATATTGTGTCAGGATATTATTCTTCCTCCCCAGGGCTGGGAGGAGCGAGATGCTATTCATTACAACTTGGAAGCTGTATCCCCCTGCCGGGTCCATCTGAGACAGATAAAGAGTCTGCAGAAATACAAATAATATCTAATAAGGGTGACAGGATATGGCTCCTCCACAGATGGCTCCCTGGGAGCCTGGGGTCATATTGACTGAGTGTCTATCTGATTAGAAAAGGAGCCAGCCCCACCTGCCTGCTCAGCTTTTCTTCTGCCGTCCAATTTCCCTTGAACCTTTTGTCCCTTCATCATGCTCTTTATTTTGGACATACGGATGCTTCTTCATCTGTGAGGACAGATAAAATCAAACACCAGTTCTGTAATGTCTGAGAGACAATGGCTCGAATAAAAAAGTAGCAGGGACGGTGGTGGAAGTGGAATGAAACAGCGAAATCTTCCCCCAAGTTCAGGGTCCATTTGGTCTTTTCTGGGCACAGTCAGAGCGCTGCCCATGCTGTCCTCGCTTTCCTCGCAGCGTTGGCACTTTTGGTAGACACTGAGCAGTTCAACAAGGGAGCCCCAGGTGTTCCCATCTCGGGAAGGAGGTAAACGAAGAAGTATATGACAAAACTATCAGACCCCATGTTGGCTAACACCTTGAAGGAAATCAAAACCTCTCAGGGTACCAAGCTATTGCATATTGCGTAACTGTCATGTTCTGAGAGTTCGCTCCCAACCAAACTACACTCTCGGTACCAGCATGGGTGGTATCGAGATGCATCTGCTTGTTGGTTTGGGAACATCAGGGTTTCAGGACAGGTCAGCCTGGGTACTCACAGTGATCACTGGGTGAACTCCGGAGCTGGGGATCCAGGTTGACACAGAGGACAGGTAAGATGCTGTTCCTATGTGGCCCTCATCGTAGTGCCTCTGTGAGATAGAGATGGTCAATTCTTGCCCTTACACACGCCCCTCACATCCAGGTAGCATCTGCGGAGTGGCTTGTGACCATGGCAGTCAGCCCTCTTGGGACCTGGGCTATGGAGCCCTCTTTTTCTATAGCTACAACCAAGGAGCTTGTGGTTACAGATGGGCTGGAGGTCCTGGGATGTAAGCCTGATCCCACGGTGACCTCTTAGGAGCCATTCTGAGCTCCTAGAATACCACTTCTGAGGCTGCAGATAGTCAGAGTTTCAGGCCACCTGTGCCCTTGTTCCACAACACAACAATCTACTGTCCCTACAAAGGTTTGCCCATAGGAGGCCGTGGGCTTCAGTGTGACCGTTCTCAATCCTGGGTGTATTTCTGAAGTGCGAGGTACAGAAGAGCCAGCCAGAGTGTGCCGCACGGCATCTTTTGTGTTGATTTCTGCACTTCCCATGGAAGTCGAGGATTTGTTATATGTGGAAAGCGGGGTACGCACAGACCAACACCACACATACTCAGGACAGCATGGGTCCTGCCATTATTTGTGCTTCTGGGGATGGCAGCCAGGATCTTGTCCAGGCTAGGCAAGTGTTCTGCCACGGAGAAGTGCCTGGAGCTTTGGGCACCAGTCCCCATGGTCCTGGACATGCCCCCGGGATGTGGACATGTGCTTGTCAACATTTCAGCCCTGATAAACGTCAACTCGAGGCTCCTGTCTTAGTCCCTGCAGCCCCAATAGTTATAAGGCACCCATTTAAATCACAACAATAAAAATGGCTCTGCTTGGCTCCATTCCACACTTAGAGCAGTCACCCTGGCACAGGATGGCTCCCGGGCCAAGTGTCCTATGCCTGTGTCCCGTGTCTCTCCTATGCACATGTCTGTCTCAAGTCTATCATTGCAGCCATGGCCTGTCCCTCTCTCTTGGACCACTGCCCCTGCAGGTGATAGGTCCCTTCTGTTCTGGAGAGTGCTGTAGGCATCCATGGGAGCCATAATTCTTCCTCCGTGCTTCTCCGTCTGCAGGCATCCTGTCTCCACGAAGGTCACACATCCCTCCTCCCCGCCTCCATGTTGGCAGTAGCCCCAAAATGAGCCTTGCTTGAGTTACTGCTGAGATTTTTTTTCCCAAGACTCTGGAGCTGCCAACATGGAGTGTTAAATTTAACAATCTATTCCAATCGCCCAAATGGCCCAGCTTGGAAGTAGCCTATGAAAATGAACTCCTGATCAGCCTCCAGAGGCAGAGATGGAGTCACCGCTGCCAAGTTGGCCCGGCCTCCCCGGCCTGCCTGAGAGCTTTGTTGATTGAACCCTGACAGTTGAAAACTGTCTTTGACTCGATGACAGAGATATTTATAAAACCTCTCTGTTCCCCGGCTGTTCCTTCACCCCTCCTGTCCCATTTTGTTATTTCTTCTGTCATTGTTGCTGTTTTGTTGTGAAAGGAACAATTTCAAGTGTCAACGCGTGAGCCGAATTCAATAACCGTGTGATTAGCGGGCCTAGTTCTAGCGGCTCTCCGGGCTCTTATACCCTCGTCGGGAATCTGCGAGAATGAGACGCGTGCTGAATGAGCTTTACGGAAATCTTGGGCTTGTTCTCCTTTGAGTCCTCGCCACGGACTGAGTTCTTGCTTCGGCCCAGCCCACACGCAGTCTCACAGCAGAGGAGATGAGGTAATGCTTACTTCTCACCCGCGAAAAGTGCAAAGTCCAGGCTGATGCTCTCCCCAAATGGAAAACCCAGTGTGAGCCCAGATGGGCACGTGGCTGCTTAATTAGAGCAGGTGATGAGGCAGGAGACTGGAGTGCCCAGAAACAAGCAAATTGGCAGGCTGAAGAGCGGGGGCATTGGGGGTGCAGCTCGGTTGCTACAGCCCTTGCCTAGCATGCACAAGGCCCTGGGGTCAACCCTCAGTATGGAAGACATTTGTTGTGACAACATATGCCTGTCACCCCAGGACATGGGAGGTGGAAGGAGGAAGATCGCAAGTTTGTCTCTGGCTACATGGTGAGTTCGAGGCCAGCTTGGGCTACATTGAAATCTCATCTCACAATAAAACAATAAATGAAGCTGAAAAGTGCTTGGAGACACAGATGAGCCCAGCTTGGACACACAGCCTGGCGAGGCGGGGGCCTGAGCTGTCTCTTTATTTCGTCCCATGATGCAACTGCAGACCCCTTGAGCCTCAGTTTATCCACTTTTGGTGTGAGCATCAATTCTTACTAGTGGGCGATGGCATTTATCCCAGAAAGGTTGTCTGCCTATATTACCATAGTGTGGCTTCAGGTGTAGTCAGGTCCAGGGCCTTAACCAGCTGCCTCAGGCACACATGAATCCCAAATGCTATCATAATTCATTTCTCTCTGTCTCCCCCTGAGAAAGCTTCATCTTTGGCTTCCATGTGGAGGCCCACAGCACTCTACCTTTTTTCCCTCGGGGTAAGATGGCCACAGTGGCTCCAGCTTCTCAACTCAAGTCCCAAAGAAAAGGGCCCTCCTGTTCTCCCAGCATTCTCCAGCAGAGGCTCCCGGCGGGAATTAGTCCCTGTGGACATGAAGGCGAGAATCTGGGATTATATTTAATCTCTTCCTTCAGTCGTATAAATTCAGACTCTCTTCTCAGGTGATGAGGCCATGAAGGCAAATATGACATGAACTGTCACTGTGCTGGGACCTCAGGAGCAGTGGGGACAGGAAACAAAGAGGTTGCACTTAAATTTTCTGTGTAAACTGCCCTTAGCCAGACAGGGGCTCTCATGCAAAATTTCTTCAGTAAAATGTGTCACGTGTCTTCATCTGTGTGGTGTGGCTTTAACTGTGGGAAGGGGGCAGGCCCATGCCGCAGGTTGGGGGTGTGGGACTCCATGCACCATGGCACCTCCTTTGGGTGAGGGTGATCTGAGGAGGACACTGGTCCTTCAGCAGGATAGTGCTACATTTCCCAGGCAGGAGGATGGATGAGAAGACAATGTTCCTCAGGGTTAACATGGAGACCCCACTGCTCTGATTCAAACCCACATGGTTCCTTCTCGGCTGCAGGTCCAGAGCCATCTCTGTGTAGCCCTGGCTGTCCTGGAACTCACTCTGCAGACCAGGCTGGCCTCAGACTTATAGAGACCCACCTGCCACTGCCTACCCAATGCCGGGACTAAAGGCACGTGCTACCACACCCATCTCCAACTACCGTTCTTTCATCAAACTTTCTCTTTATTTAATCTTTGTGTCTTTTACATCATGCATCTCCACCTCATTCATTTACTTGTCCCTTCATATCTACCCTCTGCCCATGCAACCTGCTTCCCCAAAATAAAATTTAAAAGAAAAGGAAGGAAAACTCAATCTCATCATGGAAGCTGTCGTATGACATAGTGAGTCACACAGTAAACCCTTTTATCCACTTATCTTTACTTTCAAGTGTTCATTGCAAAGAGTCATTGGTCTGGTTCAAGACCTCTGGTTTCTGCTACACTATTGATGCTGGGCCCTCACTGGGACTCCTCTTGGATATCCTGTTGTTGTCTTGTATTGTGGAGATCCTGCAGGACTGGTACCTTCATGTGCTCCAGCAGATCATGAATAAGGTGGATGTTGGGGTGGACCAACTACCCTGGTTCTGGGCAGGGTTGGTCAGCCAGGTAGCTCTCCCCCATCCTTACCACCAGGGTGAGCTCTCCATCATTGCCCTGGCTAGTTCACCCCTTGCAAAGATGAGCAAGGGGAGTGGCCAGTTCTCGGTCCAGCTGCCATTCTTAGGAGTCCATCCGTTCTCTGCCTGACTGCCTGGAGATCATCAGAACCAGCCGAATCCTCACCACGTGGCCCAGCTCGAGGGGAAGACCTGCAGACTCCACCCTTGCACTGGGAAACTGGGAGCCACAGGCATCCTCTGGTCATGCAGCTTCTGATCCGTGTCCCTCCTCACCTTCCTAAACACTTTTTCCTTTCTCCATCACGAACAGGCTCAGGTTGAAGCTAAGAAGGAGCATGAAGGTGCTGTGCAGCTGTTAGAGGTGAGCACAGGTGGGTGGGTAGGGTTGGGAGGACTACAGGGTTGCCAGAAAATAAACGGTATCCGCCAGATGTTAGAAACTAGATGTGGCCATAAGCACCCCTCACTCACATTGTCCTCACAAGTCCGCTCTCCCATGGGCACCGTTACCGTTTCTAGCCTTACCACTGAGGAACCAGTACAGAGAGGTAAATCAACTTTTCCTCAATCACACAGCCTGGGCCAGAGCTGTGTGTCTCAGTAATCTGTGCCCTTTGGCTAGCTGCTCTCAATGGGAAGTGAGGAAGGGGAGGAGGAGGATTTTCTTCTAGGATTGGTGTTCGGTTATTCGGGGGGGGGGGGAAGGCGCACTCCATCCTTTGAGGGATGGCATAGGGGACATTGCTGAAGCTTTGTGGTCCTGATGGGGAGACATTTGCAGGATCAGAGAAGGGAGGGTCTGGGACAGTGGTTGTCAACCTTCCCAATGCTACGACCCTCTAATACAGTTCCTCACATAGTGGTGACCCCCCAGCCATCAAATTATTTTATTACTACTCCATAACTGTCATTTTGCTACTGCCATGAATCACAATGTAAATATCTGATGTGCAGGCTATCTGACATGGGCCAAGATCCACGGGTTGAGGAATACTGGTCTAGGAGCAAAGTGGTTAGTGCCGTACCAGCTATTTCTGGGATCATTGTTCCCGTGGGAATGGCCATCTCAGTCATGTGCAGACCTTCCTCAGTGGTCCTGGGGATCTGGAAGCAAAACAGCCACCGGGTCCCATCATCTGGGCCAGCACACTGGAAGTAGCCACTTCTGGTCTGTGGCTTTGGTCCTACATCGGTTGGTCTTCTTAGAGAACGATAGGCACATAGAAGGCAGTTGAGCTCTTGGCAGCCTTAGGAGCCTTTGCCAATCATTCCTCACACATAGCGATCAGTTAGCCAGTGGGATGGTAGTAAACTGAACTGACCATGTGGCTCCCCAGGCTGCCTGCTGCCAGGGAAGGGGAACTTTCCAGGCAATTGCAAGATGTCCCCTTCCCTGGGGGAGCAGCAACTACTGAACACAGAGTGTGTGCTCCTCTTGCGTCTCCCTCCGGAATCTATTTCTCCCACAGGGAAGGTTCCATGGCCACTCACCCATGTATTAACAGTGATCTTTGGAAAGTTCCTATTAGTTAGTATCAGGAGGGATGTGTGTGTGTGTTACATGACAGAAAAAGTGCACATCCTGGAAAAATGGAACATGTTTCCTGCAGATGAGAACAGTTCAGTCGGACTTCCCTAGCTAGAAACGAGTCCCTTCCTTCAGTTGCCCCGAAGCTTATAGACTTGGTTGCCTGTGTGGCTTCCATCTCCTCCTGAGCTGTCACTGCAACCTGTTACAGCATTGCTGGGTAGCCCGTGCTTTGAGCTCTGTTAACACCCACAGCACAACACGCCTTCATTCTAGAAGCTGGGTTCTGCCATGGGCTGTACTGGACACTGTCCACTTCATTCAAGCCATCTTTCTGTAATTGTCTTGTCTGGCTCTCCACCCAGAACACTCTGGAATGCATGCAGGTATTCAGTGTGGCTTTTCCACCCACGCACGTGTCCTGAGGTGCTTTCCCTGTGTGGGTAGCTCTAAGCTCCAGGTCTGCTCCTCCTCCTATAAAGCACCTTGAGGGTCTGACTTTCACAGGTGCCTGGTATGAGTCTGGACCAGAGTTTCTCATCCTGGTGCCAGCTGAGGAGTGGGTGGAGAAATATGTACTTTCTTGGAGTGCTGAGCTGGCCCTGTGCACACGTCTTCCTGTTGCTTGCCAATGCTGTGAATTCAGATGACCCATAGGCAAGAGGCAGGGACTGATGTTCCTTGAGACTGGAATGTGGATGGGAGGGCCTGGCGCTATGCCTAGAGTTCCATTATGGGTCATCAGAATTCACCGTGTGTCCCCTGTATGCTCGCCTTCCGATCCCATCCATCCAGAGCCAACAGCAAGCTCCTTCCACAGGGGCAGGTTATTCTGTTCGTTCTTTCCAATTTCCCTTGCTGTGATCCCTGGCTCAGACCAAGGACTGGTACTAAAGTCAGAAAGGGGTGGCTTTCCTCACTGCTAGATGGGGTGGGAGGGTTCTCAAGAGGGGTCCTTAGCCTGACCATCATATTGATCTCCAGGTCCAGGAAACACACAGAGCTCTGTCTTATCCAGCCCTTCAGGGTCCCATGTGAATGGGACTCAGCTAGTCCAAGTCACGTGTCAGAGGAGGCATCAGGCTACCTGACGAGAAAGAGGGATACTTGAAGTCTTGACCAATGCACATTTGAATGTTATAACTGAGAACCCCTGCTCCCTGCAGCCCAGCCCAGCCCCCACCCTAGCACTAGAGAGTCAGAGGGGCGAAATCCCATACACTAGTTGTCAGGATGCCTTCAAAGGGTGGATATCTTTGGAGTATGTGGAGCACCATACATGCCAACTGGGTGACTGTCTTTAGGCAGAAACACTGCATCCCTGTGGCTTCAGCAGTGTAGTCACTAGAGGTGACTGAGTTGGGACGTGTGCAGCCACAAAGCCCTCTGCATACCCACCAGCTATGTAGATGTTTGCAATTCCTAGTGGGTGCATGAGCAGCATGTGGAATGGGGAGGCTGCTGCCCAAGACACCCAAGATGATGCCAGTTTTGGGAGTTGGTTAGAAACACAGTGAGCATTCTTTAGTTTATTCTCAGGGTGGGAAGGACCCCAAGGTCAAAAGGTAAAATCCCCAGCACACAGTTGCACTCCTCTTCCCATAGCAGGTGAGATGGGGCCAGCTGTCTTGCTGAGCTACAAGGGAGCTTTAGAGAATGCTGCCCCTTAGCCTGTCTGCTCATTTGTTGCTGACAGAAGGCAAGAGTAAGCCCGTAGACCTCTCTGTGCCACTGAGAAAAGTCTCAGCCAGGAAGATGTATGGTGGAGACCACCGTTTTTTTATAGTCAATGTCAGGACAAGAGCAAGGGCTTTGGGCCTTGGGGACAGGGCTATTTCCACACAGATCTGTTCCTATGGCAACCATGATGGATGCGTGGAACTCCATGTGCTTGCAGGTAACTCTGCAGGTGATTTCTGCTGTCCCATTGTCTAAAGACAGGAGAAGTGTCCTTCACCTTCAAAGCTACCTTAGCTTGGGCACAAGCCCAGCATGCAGCTCCACACCATGGAGAATGAAAGTCGGAGAAACTCCTGTGGAGGCGGCAGGGAAGCCGGCAGTCATGTCTTGGGATATTTGCCTCTGGCTTTTGAACGCTCCGCCTGCCTATGTAAGCTGCTGCACTTGTTCCAATTATAGAACGTTTTGCCATCTGCCACAGCCACGGTTGTGGTCACAGCACAGACCCCTCCATCCCCCGCCTGCAGGTGCTTGCTCTCTGAGAGGCTTGGGCTGAGCCAGCAGAGAAGAGTGGGTGGGTGTGCCCACGGGCCTAAGTGAACACACACAGGCTAAGTTCCCACCATGCAACGGAGACTCCGCAGTGCTCCCAATAAACCGAAATAAACACCACAGAATCAAAGCAGTAGCCAGGAACAGAAGAGGGCACTGCTGTTCCTGGAAGTGGGTGACTTCACGCTATCAGAGTGCCTAACCTATGAATGGCCCAGACACGCAGCAGCTACAGCCAGGGAAGGCTGAGGCCTATGTGCACAGGGGCTCCCAAGGAAGGGAAAATGGGGCACCTGGGTATTTGAGGCTTCTGTGGACTCTTCTTGTTTGTTGTTAGAGGCTGCTGAGGCCTGAGTTGGCATCCGTCTTCCAAAGCTGTTTTCTCTGATGCCCGAGGAGAGACCAGCCAAGGGGTTGGGAAGAAAGTGTTTGTCACGGGGTGACCCGGGCCCATATTCAGATTCTCTGTAGTAACCTTGAGGACCACGCTCTACCCCTACCTTTCAGTTCACTGTGAGTCACCCCCAAAGCTAGGCCCACTGCAGCGCCCCTAGTGGACAGACTTTACAAACAGTTACTGACACATGCCCAACAGGGCACATTGGCCTCATGCCTCAGTTGGTCCATCAAGAAGACCCAGGCCTCTTAAACGTGCATGTCTCCACCATCAGCTCCCTGTATGCTTACTGGAGGGAAAGCTTCAAGTCCAGCCTATCCCCAGGCGGCTAAGTCCCTGGAACATTGCTTAGATAAGAATATTAAAAATCCCAGCCTTGGCCAACAGCTCGAGGACAGCAGGCTTTCATCATGCTGTTTTTTATTTTTTCATCTATGGGACAGTGCTCAGTTATGTGAGCCAACTCCATGTTTCAAAACTTTAATATTTAATTTTATGTCTATGGGTATTTTGCCCATACGTTTGTGCACCATGTGTGTCCCATGCCCGCAGAGGCCAGAAGAGGGTGTTGGACAGACTGGAACTTGAGTATCGAACAGTTGTGAGTTTCCATGCAGGTACTGGGAATGGAGCCTGGGTCCTCTGGAAGAGCAGCCAGTGCTCTGAACCATGGAGCCATCTCTCCAGCCCCACGTTCATCTGCTTTCAATTGCATTAACCAATGTCATCTTTTCCTATTTCTCATACTTAGAAAAACGTTCATATGGCTATAACCCTGGCATACAAACTAGTCCACTTAACTCTGGGACCTCTGGTCTGGCTGCTGGCGGCCTCCAGGGGCCAGGCAGGGCACAGATCTGGAGAGGCAGGCCAGGCTAGGTGGTCCGAGCTGGTCATGCTCCTTGGTTGCAGCACCCCAGTCGGTGCTCACTCATCTCCCCTCATTTTTTTTTTTTTTTTGGTTTTTCGAGACAGGGTTTCTCTGTGGCTTTGGATCCTGTCCTGGAACTAGCTCTTGTAGACCAGGCTGGACTCGAACTCACAGAGATCCGCCTGCCTCTGCCTCCCGAGTGCTGGGATTAAAGGCGTGCGCCACCATCGCCCTGCCCTCCCCTCATTTTTGTTTAGGGAATCAGTTGTACATGTAGGAGGTCATAGATTGTCATATCTGTGTAACGCCCAGTAATAGTTTTAGACTTACATAGCCACAACCAGATCTATGGAGTCTTCTGCCACCCAAGGACACAGCCTCATGTTGCCCTTGAATACTCACTCCTTCCCCCAAGCTGAACACTGACAAGCACTGACCTGTTCCCTGATGCGTAGTGTTTGTTGACACTGTGTGGTGTGGATGGAGAGTCCTTCTGCCTCTCCTTAGTTAGGGCTGGTAATTGCGTGTGATGCTCGAGAGATGCTTTTCAGAGGTAGGATTATTCAAATGTTGTTTCCTGCTCATCCCAGGGGCCTTACTGGCCTCTGCAGGTACTCATGGCCCTGTTTGATGACTAGGGTGGTCTGATGGCTTTCCCCTCATCAGGGCCTTTGATGCTGCTCCCTCTGGTGACTCCACTCATCATGTAGGCTACTTGGATGCCTTAAGTATGATCGGGGCTGCTAGGGCTCCAGGATCCTGTTGTCGCCATCCCACACATGGGTTTTGCTCTTGGGGTCACACCTGTCCTCACTCATGAATCTCCCTACGTTCTCCACAGCCCACCTGTGTGGCAGAGCCCAGAGGTTTGGTCCCTCGCCTTCCTTTGAGGTGACGGCTGTCTCAGCCAACCTCATTCAGCTTTTAAAAAGAGGAACCCTGCTGATTTTTTTTAATGAATTGAAGAAATTAATTATAGGCTTGGGATCCATTGCAGTTATTTTTAGAAACCCGTGATCTCAGATATAACTAGCACTCTGTTCTGGATGAAAGAGCTGAGATACTTAATGCTTATGGCACGGGGAAGAGGGAGAGAGGAGGGAGAGTGAGAGAAGGGGGAGGAGGTGGGAGAGGAGGGGGGAGAGGAGGGAGAGTGAGAGAAGGGGGAGGGGTGGGAGAGGAGAGAGAGAAGAAGGGAGAGGGAGGACAATGAGGAGGGAAAGAGAAGGAAGTATAGTATGAGGAAGGAGTAGAAGAGGTGGAGGAGGAAGAGGGGAGGAGGAAGAGGAAGAAGAGGAGGTAAAGGAGGAGGGAGGAAGGAAAGGAGGTGAAGCTCTGGAAGAGGAGGGAGGAGATGTCTAGGGGGAGAAGGGATGAAAAGAGATAAAGGAAAAAGATGAGACAGAGAGAGAGAGACAGAGAGACAGAGAGAGAGAGACAGACAGAGACAGACAGAGAGAGAGAGAGACAGAGGAGGAGGTAGAAGAGGCAGAGGAGGTGAAATGAAATAGGATGGAAGGTGGAAGAGGAGGACTGTCCACTCCTGAGCCCTGATCAAGCCAGGCAACAGATGGACTCACAGCCATTTTTTTCTCCATTCCCACATGCCTGAAATAAAACAAGACTCTATTGAACACCAGCTAGGTACTTAGTTAGGTCAGGGTCAAGTTTTTGGGGAGCAGCAGGAAGCACAAAGATTCAACCCTCACCTCATGATGCTGACATTCTAGTAGAGTCTCATGGCATTCAGGGACAACCTTCCCCACCTGTCCTGCTCAAGGAGGGAGCTTGCTGGCTGCTCTTCTCTTCCATGCATTTCCCTGGGAGATCCTTGTCTTTCCCTAGGTGTCATGGTGGTGTTGGCCAATGACGATGGTATTTCTAACCCAAAACCCAGTAGAATTTCCCTGGTGTTGCTGCAAGCCATGTTCTTTGGGGGTCTGCAGACCCATGGGATGGGCACCCGTTGAAATGGCATTGCATGATGGGTTGGCAGCTGGGCTGTTCCCTAGTCAGTGCTGTTTCAGCCTCACGCTCCAAATATCAAGCAGGCATGCCAACCACAAAGTGCCCAGGCTGCACGCAGAACCTGGAACAATCCACGCTTGGCTGGGAGCTGAGCGATGGCAAGATTTCTTGGCACCTGTTGTTCCCCATGGTGGCCAGCAGCCAGGCTGCCTGTGAGGCTGGGCTACCAGACACTGCTATTCTGTGGAGGTGGAAGCAGCCCCTGCCATACACAAGCACACAGCGTGTGCACGCAAAAGCCACATGTGCCGCGGTGCATATCTGCGCCACTGAATACCCCTCTTTGACTACTGTCCCGCCTCTGCTGTGCAGTCCAAGGTCCGAGAGCTGGAAGAGAAATGCCGTGTGCAGAGTGAGCAGTTTAACCTTTTGTCCCGGGACCTGGAGAAGTTCCGGCAACACACTGGGAGTTTTGACCTGCTGGGCAGCAGCTCAGTGGCCTTGCTGGATGTCCCCTTGGCCCCTGGCAAGTCTTTCCCACAGTACATGAATGGACTAGCCACTTCCATACGCAAAGGTAAGTGGCAGATGTTTGCAACAGCTGGGGAAGTGTCTGTGGTGGAGAGTATAAAGAACTACCGCAGCAGGACTAAGGACAGCCCAGGCTGCTGTGTCCTTATCCATTCACAGAGTGGCTCGGATATGCTAGTGGTGGGGGGAGCATGCTTGTGTGGGTACAGGTGCACATGCATGTCTAAATGCATGCATGTGGAGGTCAGTCTTTGGTGGTGTTCCTCAGGAACCATCCACCTTGCTTTTGACATGGGGTCTTCCATTGACCTGGGCTGTGCGGATTAGCCTAGGATGGCTGGTGAGTGAGATCCAGGGCTTTGCTTGTCCCCATGGCCCCAGCCCTGGGATTATGGATGTACTGCCCTGACTAGCTTTCTGCATGGGTTCTGGGGGATGGAACTCAATTGCTCATGTAGCCCCTCTCCCTCCAGATTACAGGCTCATACCTGTAAGCCGGCATTTGAGGAACTGATGCCAGAGAATTGTAGCTACTTCCAGAACAGCCTTGGCTAGAGTGCAAGACCCTGTCTTAAAAAAAAAAAAAAAAAAAAAAAAAAAAAAAAAAAAAAAAAAAAAAAAAAA
>NW_026067935.1:2126413-2186432 GCF_014885135.2 Alexandromys fortis
AAAAAAAAAAAAAAAAAAAAAAAAACCAAACCCCCAAGTTGCTGATTTATTTTAATTAGGGGAACAAGTAGGGATCTGAATGCCAGACTTCCTTTTGTAACTTTATTAAGACAGTTTACAATCTCTCCTGGTTCTTATCAAAATAGAGAAATGCTCCTGATTTTTTTTTTATTGTAAAAACGAGGCAATGCTCATCCTTCTGTGTCATTATCACTGGAGTTCTTCCCCCCCAGCTCCTCAACTATTACATCTTTCCTTCTAGCTCTTAAATCACAGGGACTGACAGACCGCATCGGTGGCTGTGGCTATGAGAAACAAGACTGAGGGAGTGGGACTGCCCCCAACCTTCTGGTTGTTTACTGAGCAGAGTGCATCCAGGTGTCTGGGTATCAAGGTTGTGATGTCTTAACATCAGGGTTGTGATGGCAGGGTCGTGTAGTAAGCCCTGTTCTGATGCAAGAGATCAGATAAGCTTCAAGGTGGCCTTTGGCCCAGACAGATGCTCGCAGATAGATGGTATAGTGAAAAAAGAGGCTGGGGCTGTTCTAGAAGGGATGGTTGGGTTCTAGAAGGGTGGCAATGGGAGATGTATTCAAGCAGTAAAGGGCACAAGACAGTTTCTGTTCTCCCCAGAGAACCTGAGAGAACCTGAAGCTTCCCATTTTGCACCCTAGCTGCAAGGGAGTCATATAGATCACCCTTCAGCATGGTAAAATCCTAGGAGGCCACCTGAGGCACTGAAGGTTTCTTTGGGGGAGGGTGCTGGTTACACACACACACCTCTAACATGGCTTGTGTCCAGTTCTGACTCAGAAGGAATACAAGAGTTTGGCACCAGCCACAGGTGTGCACCGCTTTTCTCAGGCATGAAGCGACTGGTGCCCTCGTGAACTTTCAGCAGCTATAATTAGCTACAGAAGAGTTGCACAGGACTGGGTCCATTAACTTCCTGTCAAGAATGAGCTCATGAGGCCTTTCCCCCTCCGCCCCCCCCCCCGAGGATTTGTAGACATTTTATGGCTGCTTTGGGAGGGGCTTATGAGGCCCCCAGCCTGTAAGGGTTATGTATTGCATTTTCTTCTGTGGCATAACTGTAAATGTCTCTTGCTCTTCTAATTAGCTCTATTTAAATTTGTTGGCTTACCAACCTATAGTCCCTAGAGATTGTGCTCATGTGATGGGACCCAGAGCATAAGCTTCCTAACTGTGTATGGGAGCAACATAGCATGATGCACTCACTCTAGATGCAGCATTGAATGCCAGGGCCTAAACCTATTCACCTTGGAGCCCAGGACCTCACCACTACTGTTTCCCCACCTTCCCACTCCCTTGCCCAGCTGGCCACCACTTCCTCCTCTCTGCTTCTAGGACTCTGGCATCAGCAGAGTCCACGTGTGACTGGACAGTGTGGTCTATATCTTCTGCTGTTTATTTTATTATTTTTATTATTTAGACTATTATTGTTTTCTTTTGAATAAGGCACTCCAGGTTCTTCCACACTGGAAGAGGCAGCAGGGTTTTCCTCTTTATTTAATGCATTTGCTAGGTTGCTAATTGCATTAGTTTTAGCCACTTTTTTATTTCCTGACTTGGTCTTGGTCTCCTGTCCCTCAATGAGATGACCTCTTGATGGGGCAGTTCAGGAAGTGGCTGGATGCCCCAGGCAAGAGACATGTGGACCTGAAGGCAGCAGAGGGTGCCAGGAAAGGCCCTGCCCTACTTCATGATTGGATCCTGATGTAAAAGAATGTGGCTTTGGAGTTTAGATCAGGCCATCCTGGATCAGTGTGCTGCAGGCCTGGCCTCAGTAACACAGTAACTAACTGTGAGGATAGTGTTCAGGCACCTGCTTTGGTACTGAGAAGCCTCCTATCAAATAATTTCTAGCCAGAAACTTGGTAATTGGACAATTTTATTTTCTTGTCTTTTCTTTTTCTTTTTTTCCTTTTCCTTTTCTTTTTTTTTTGTCAAAGTGACAGCAGACTTCAACGTAAACAGGTATGAACAGGGAGGTCATTGTCACCCAAGAGGGGAAGAGCTAGAGTGTAGCTTCAGGTACAGCTCCACTCAGGTACCTTTGGTGATGTCACAGAAAGTCCAGACTCTGCCTCTCCATATTACAGTGCCCAGCTCTGTGGGCAGACTCTGTTCTTGCATGTTCTTTCCTATCCCAGTCAGAAAGGCCGAGGGACCACTGGGCCTCACAGCCTATCGATTTCAAGCCAACAGAAGGGAAAGACCCCCTGCTCAGGATGCACTCACCCTCTCCGATTGGGCCTTTCTGTGTCTCCTATCACACATCACCACTAAGCCCTCGGTACAGCCATCCTGTGCTGTCTGTTACATATGACTGCCAAGCCTTCGATACAGTCAGCCTGTATGCTACCCATGATGATCCAGTCCAGAGCTGCAGTGAACCAGTCTGAGGGGACTAGGACATGGGTGGACCTCACACAGACTCCAGAGAGAGGAAAGCCCAGGGAAGGCAAAGAGCTAGCATGCTGTGCTGATGGCCTGTCTCCTTCCCCCATCCACTCCTGGGTCCTGGCCAGGTCACGAGGGTCCCACTGGACACTACTCTGTGATTGGGGACTATATCCTGTTGTCTGGGGACAAGCTGGAGCCTCCGTGTGTGAAGCCCTCCTTCCTGTTCCGATCCAGCAGCCCAAGATGCAGATTTGAGTCCGAGGTGAGTCCCACCTAGACGGCTCCTGCGTGTATCTGGGAGGATGTCTATGCCCCGCCCCTTCATCCTTCCATGCCCTCCTCCTTCATTTCCATTAATTTTCTACATCCATCCCTAGTGAACCGCCATGTAAGCCGTAGGTCTACAGGCCAAGGTCCTGGATATTATGGGGGGAATACATATGGTGGGAGGACACAGCACCCCATCAGTATCTGGACAACCAAGTCCTGGTGAGGCTTCTGCAGACAGCAGAACTGGCTGTGTGAAGTTGTGATTGGGCAGGGAGGGGCTGTGAAGCCAGGAGGGCTGGCCATTGGTGTCAATGTATGCCCAAGAAGCCAGATGTTTGGTTGAGGAGAGCTGGGAGGTGGCAGGGGTAGGGATAGGTGTAACCTTGGTCCTTTGAACAGCACTAATCTCTTTGTAAGCCACACAGCGTGGTACTGGAAGGCTCCCAGGAAGGAGCAGCATGGCTTGGTCGTCATCATGAAGGACCACTCTGCCTTCCACACACAGAAGGGATGGGAGGGGAACTTTCCCTAGGATACTGGGACTCAGTCTCCCTCTTATCTGAGACTGAGTCAAGTGTCCTTATCTCAGAGGCACGTGGCCTCTGAGGGAAGGCTACATGCTCCTGGGATTATTGCAGTAGAGGGATTGGTGGCCATCTCCTTAAGATCTGCAGACCCTGAGACTGCAGGGTGGAAGAGGGGAATGAGAGGTGTTTAGGTGGAGGCTCTACTTCAGCTCCACCTCCCTGAGAAAGCCCACCAAGCTCAAGACCACACATGCAGGATTTTTTTTTTTTTTTTTTTTTTTTTTAGTTTTTCGAGACAGGGTTTCTCTGTAGCTTTGGAGCCTGTCCTGGAACTAGCTCTTGTAGACCAGGCTGGCCTCGAACTCCCAGAGATCCGCCTGCCTCTGCCTCCCAAGTGCTGGGATTAAAGGCGTGCGCCACCACCGCCCGGCACGTGCAGGATATTTTAAAAATTGATTTTTATCAATCTCTGCATTTTTCTCTACTCCCCTCCCTGCCTCTCTTCTCCCCTTCAACTCTCTCCCAAGGTCCCCATGCTCCCAATTTACTAAGGAGATCTTGTCTTTTTCTACTTCCCATGTAGATTAGCTCTCTCTTGAATTTTGCAGGCAAATGGATGGAGCTAGAAAACATCATTTTGAGTAGGGTAACCCAGACCCAGAAAGACAATTATCACATGTACTCACTCATAAGTGGTTTTTAAACATAAAGCAAAGAAAACCAGCCCACAAATCACAATCCCAGGGAACCTACACACCTACAGGATATTTGAGACCTGGCTCATAGCCCTGACACGTGATTTCGCTCCTATTTTCTTACCCTGGAAAGAATCAACCAGGAATTGCTTTGTTCAGATTAAATCCAGTCTCATTAATTTGGCCGGATTTGGCTTATTGCCTCAGTGGAGAATCCCACAGCTGGGGATTTTCAAAACACGTATCCAGAGGATCCCTACTTTTTCCTTTCTTGTAGATCTCCATAGTTTATTGAATGCCCCTAGAGATGACAAATGGGGTCCTTCCTAGCAAGAGCCCTCTGAAAGCAGAAGGTGTGATCACCTCTGTCTTCCACAAGCTACTTGGTATGACATTCTGGTGTCTTAGGCTACAGCATTGGGCGGGGGGCACCCAAGTCTCTGCTGATGTTCAGGCTAGGATTCCAGCAAAGGTGATAACCATGACGTGAGAGTTTCACAGACTGGGCTACTTTCCCAGCAAAGCCCAGTGGGGCTGCAGGCAGATTTCCTGAGTGTCACCAGAGAAGGTGTTGTATCACTGTGTGTGTGTGTGTGTGTGTGTGTGTGTGTGTGTGTGTGTGACATGTAGCCTTTAGTATCACCAACTGTAAACCACAATCACTCCTCACAGATGGACAATGACCGAAACTCTAACAACTCCAAGCAAAGCAGCTCGGGGAAGGTGCACCTGTGTGTCGCCCGCTACAGGTAGGGATGTGACACCACACCTCCACCCCAAGTGCTGGGGCAGAAGAAGCAGGTGAGAGGCAGGGAAGGCACAGGTTGAGACCACACTTTATTCTCCGGGGCTGCCGTGATTCAGTGTCTCAAGCTGAGCTCCCAGGAGCTTGCTCCCTTGCAGCTCCAGAGGTTAGCAGCTGAATTAAGGTACCCTGTAGCCACGGCCCAGGCAGACTATGACCGAGGGTCTTGAATCCTTCTCATGTTCTGATGACCCCAGGGCTCTTGGTTTGTTGCTGTATCTCTCTAGGCTCGGTCTCCCCTTTCCCATGGCCTCCTACGTGTGTTCCCGTATCTCAGGCATTAATGTCCACCCTGGCCAGTGTGGTATCTTCTCACCTGGGTGACACGTGTAGGAACTTCTTGGCAAATGAGGCCACATTCATAGAGGTCAGAGGCTGAGACTTGTGGCAGATCTTTATGGGGGACACAACAAGTGTCAAACAGAATGTCACAGGGGAGACCGTGCCCAGAGCCTCCTCCACTGATGCCTCCGATTCCCCCCTCTACTCTCTTGCCAAAATCCCAGGCATCATATCTTAGAAGTCTTCAGTAGAGCAGACCAGTGATCAAGCAAATGCAGTTTTTAGAATGTCTTTCCTTGTGCAAATGTTCAAAGATACGTTATAAGGACATTAGCCAGGACATTGAATGCATTGTTAGTCAGGAGGAAGAAGCAGTATCTACATCTGACATTAGAAAAATAGTTTCGTAAAGTTTGGTGACTTCAACAGTGGGCTACTATACCTAAACTAAAAAGGCAATGGCAGACTTGGTAGGGTAGAAATATGGAATCCTACATAGTATGATGGAAAAAACATGGTAAGTAGTATGTGCAATGCTGTTCTACCTCAGTTAGCTAATCTTTGTTTAAAGGCAACATAATTGGATTGGAGAGATGGCTGCTCAGCTGTCAAGAGCACTGAATGCCCTTGCAGCAGATACAGGTTCAGTTCCAAGTAACCACATAAGGCAGCTGTAACTCTAGTTGAAAGGGATCCAGTGCCTTCTTCTGGCTCCCACAGATACTGAACACACATGTGCACATATACACACCCAGACACATACACATAAAGAAATAAATAACAAAAAAACAAAAGCAACAGCCTTTGCTCTGTTCATAGTAGCTCACTAATTTGGAAATGCGTAGTTCAGGTGAAAGAGACACATGTCTGGACAAGATGTCCTCAGATTCAAAGAGCTCTCCGTGGCTTCAGAATCAACTTTAACCATTGGTGTGAGCCAGCCAAAGGAGGCTGAAGAGGAGACATAGGATCTCACTAAGTGAGCTGTGGCGCCATTTGACATATAACAGGTGTAAGGAGCCATATACTGGCAGACCATGGTCAGGGCCACTAACATGCAAACTGCTTCTTCCCGCAGCTACAACCCCTTTGATGGGCCCAATGAGAACCCGGAAGCCGAGCTGCCTCTCACGGCGGGAAAGTACCTCTACGTCTATGGAGACATGGATGAGGATGGATTCTATGAAGGTCTGTGGATGTGCTGCAGTGGGTGGGCACTGGCTTGTTCCAGGCAGAAAACCAGCCTGCCCGGACCCTGGGAGATGCGCCAGGTTCCCTCATGCTCCTGGCTGCTAGCTCTCTGTTTTGTCGCTCCCTATCCCCAGAGGTCCCAGTCTCCCTCTGTGAAGATTGCCAGGACAGTGAAGCTGGCTTTCTGAGCGTTAATGCAGTAGCTGGCTGGCACTTGGGAGCCCTGAGTGTTCATCTTGGCCGAGCTCCTGGGCAGCTGCGGGCTGACACTGACGCTGATAGATGCTTTGCTGTCACCTCTCATTATCCATGGGGAACAGGTCGACACTCAACCTCAAGGATGCTTGAGGCCCTTTTAAAATCGTGAGGTGTTTGCACATAGCCTGGGTACCTCCTGCGCACTGGGACTCCTTCCTAGATGGCTTCCAACACACACAATGAAAATACCTACCAACAACAATCCAACTGTAGACTCTGTACATGTTCTATACAGATAAACTTTTTTTTATTTTTAATTTTACATACTAACCACAGTTTCCCCTCCCTCATCTCCTCCAGTTCCCTCCACACACCTCCTTTCTACCCCCCACCATCCACTCCTCAGAAAGCGTAAGGCCTTGCATGGGAGTCAACAATGCCTGGCATACCAAGTTGAGGCAGGACCAGCTTCTCTCTCTTGCATCAGGTTGAGCAAGGCAACCCACCATAGGGAATAGGTTCCAAAAATCTGGCTTATGTACCAGAGACAGATTCTGGTCTCACTGCTAGGGGCCCCACAAACAGACCAAACTACACACTGTCACCCATATGCAGAGGGCCTAGGTCGGTCCCAGCAGGCTCTCTGGCTGTAGGTCCAGAGTCCATGAGCTCCCATGAGCTCAGGTCAGCTGTCTCTGTGGGTTTCCCCATCATGTCGTTTACGCATTCTGAAGACAGAAGGTTGGTGAATACTAAGGGCCACTGTGTTCCCCAAAGTGCCCATCTGTGTCCTTGATGGTGCAACTATCACATGACCTCACGGAGTGTGATTTTCCCATTCTCAGAGGCCTCGAGACTCTTGTTAACTCAGGGGCCCAGCCTCATACCCTGACACCCCCTTCCTATCCTACTCACCTCTAGAATCTGCAGAAAGGACCTGGACTCTGTCTACCCAGAAGGCCTCAGTTTCATTGCCTTTTAGCCTGACAATGGTGCTACTGCCCACAATCAGCTTTCTGGTTTTATTTTATTCTTATTTTATGTGTATGGATGTTTGGCCTGTATGTATGTCTGTGCGCCACATGTGTGTGTAGTGTCTGCGGAGACCTGAAGAGGATATCAGATCTCCTGAAACTAGTGTTGCAGGTGGTTTTGGGTCATGGTGTGGGTGCTAGGAATCGAACCCAGGTCCTCTGCATGAGCAGCTCATGCTCTTCAGCATCGAGCCACCTCTCCAGACCCTGCTTTCTGATTCTAGATGAGAGTTATCTATCCCCTGGCCCTTCTGCTCTGTGGGAAAGCCTGGTCTTGTCCTAGTCTTCTGAAAAAAAAGGGACCTTTGTTGAGCTAGTCTTCTCTTGCGTGAGCTTGTGTTGCTTCTCAGAGTATATGGGAACTCCGGGACTCACTTTCTGGATGCCCACTTATAGGAGGTTGCATTGCTGCTGTGACATTATAAGCTGAGGCCAAGTCAGTGTACAACCCTCCCCCTGGCTGTGAAGCCCAGTAGATCTCACCTTAGGGTCAACAGCATGCCCAGTGCGACTGCCAGATGACCTGGTTGAAGTCCTTGAAACTTTCCCATCATGCATTGTGCCCACAAAAGGTTCCAAGGGCCTCACTTAAAGGGGTTCCAAACTCAGGCTTTGATGGTATGTGTGACAGTGGGACTTGCTTCTGTTCTCTGTGGCTCAATCTTTTCTGTTGCAGAACAGCGATAGCTCTCACTTTTCTCTATGTCTGGAAGATGGATTGACTGCTAGGAAGTGCTTGTAATGTAGCCTTGTACATGACTATAGCTCAGTAAATGTTAGATACTGTCATCATCATCCCCATAATCACCACCATCATAAATACCCTTATCACCTCCATCTCCAGTACCACCACCATCATGGTCCCCATCAACATCACCACTATCCTAATCACCATTGTCATCATGACCATTATTATCATCGCCATCATCATTACTACCAGTATCATTCTCATCATTGCCAGCACCACCATTATCATCGTCAGCAATATTACCATATCACCATCACTACCGTATTATCAGTACTACCACCACCACCATCATCCTCACCACCACCAACACTATGATCTCCATCATTATTATTACCAATGTCATTACCATCATTACTTCCATGTACCGGACTGTCTTTGGTGTCAAGGATTGACTGCCTCAAGACTATACCCTAAGTAGAGGTTGGGAACAGAATACAAACCCTAATTAGGTGGCTGACTTGCCCTCTACAAGCATGTCACAGGTCCTCTAAGGCAGGAGGATCTGGGTAGGGGAACATCCAGTGGTCATGGTGCCCCAGTCTCCTGGGCCAACCTGGCCTCTCTTTGAAGGTATGCTATGATAAATGGTGTGTGTGTGTGTGTGTGTGTGTGTGTGTGTGTGTGTGCTGGAGTCCTTAGCTCTTCTACATAGTCTCCTTTGACTGCTAGCATCCATGTGAGCCCCATTTATCCAAGAGCGTACACACACACACACACACACACACACACACACGCACACACAGAATTCAACTGAATTCCAGAATAAAAAAGGCCACCTTCCACAAAAAGTCACCTGTATAGCATTTGCTTATGCCATACAAATTAATGACAACCCTAATTGTTGTAAGAAGGTCCCTTGTTCATCTTCCAACTGCCCAGACTCCCGAAATAATCACACAGAAACCATATTATTTAAATCATTGCTTGGCCCATTAGCTTAGCTTCTTATTTGCTAACTCTTACAGTTTACATCTTAGTTTAACCCCATCTCCATTAATCTGTGCATCACCACGAGGTCGTGGCCTACCAGTAAAGTTTCAGCACGTCTGTATCTGGCAGTGGCTCCATGCTTTCTTTTTCCCAGCATTCAGTTTAGTTTTCCTTACCTAGCTCTGTTCTACACTATGAGGCCAAGCCAGTTTCTTTATTAACCAATGGTATTCACAGCATACAGAGGGGAAATCCCACATCACCTGCTTATCTCTGACACTTTGACAACCAATTCCGTGTTTTTAATCTCACATCAGGTGGATAACAGGTGCTCTGGTGATTTACCCAGCAGGAAGCTGGGTAAATAGATCCCTATTCACATGATAGATCATATGATCAAAAACGATAGGTATTTGTTCATCTCCCAAAGCCATGGATTTGACATGTTTGTTTATCCTGATATTTACTGAGCACCAACTGTGTGCTGGGGTTTTCCCAGTGCTGAACATTCAGTCAACATGAGCTTTTAATCCCTATTGAACAGCTTCCCTGCTACCAGCGTGTGCTTGGTGTGAACACGCAGATTCTCATAGCTCTGGCTGAGGAAATCAAACTTGGTGATGGATGGGGTTATTGCAGACAGAGGGTATGGAGGGGATAAGCATGTGACTGCCTGAGATGCTTTGCTGTGTGCCAGTGCTGTGGGGCCCAGGGTCCTGGGGGATGGTGAGTGATATCTGTTCTTATATCCAACAGGGGAGCTACTGGATGGGCAGAGGGGCTTGGTGCCCTCCAACTTTGTGGATTTTATCCAGGACAATGAGTCACGGCTGGCTGGTACTCTGGGGAGTGAGCAGGACCAGAACTTTCTCAACCATTCTGGCATCAGCCTTGAGCGTGAGAGTATCCTTCACCTTCACTCCCCAACTCAAGTGGACTCGGGCGTCACCGACAACGGTGGGGGGACTCTGGACATGAGCATCGATGACATCGGAGAAGACATTGTGCCTTACCCTAGGAAAATCACCCTTATCAAACAGCTTGCCAAAAGTGTCATCGTGGGCTGGGAGCCCCCCGCTGTACCACCCGGCTGGGGCACTGTGAGCAGTTATAATGTGCTGGTAGACAAGGAGACACGCATGAGCCTTGCTCTGGGTAGGAGAACCAAGGCATTGATCGAAAAACTTAACACAGCCACTTGCACCTACCGCATCTCCGTGCAGTGCGTCACGAGCCGGGGCAACTCGGACGAGCTACAGTGCACGCTGCTGGTGGGCAAGGATGTAGTCGTAGCTCCATCCCAGCTACGTGTGGACAACATCACACAGATCTCTGCTCAGCTCTCCTGGCTGCCTACCAACAGCAACTACAGCCACGTCATCTTCCTCAACGAGGAGGAACTGGACATTGTGAAGGCCACCAGGTACAAGTACCAGTTCTTCAACCTCAGGCCTAATATGGCTTACAAGGTGAAGGTCTTGGCCCAGCCCCACCAGATGCCCTGGCAGCTGCCCCTGGAGCAGAGGGAGAAAAAGGAGGCCTGTGTGGAGTTCTCCACACTGCCTGCAGGTGAGCCATATCCTCAGGGGGGTTCTATAATGAAAGGATGCCAGCACACACCCTGCACGGATAGGGAAAGGCAAGAGGAGGTGACCATAGGAGTCTTGAAAACCTTCAGATCCCCATGGGAAGTTTAGAGCATGGGTACCTGCTCATGGGTTTAGAGTTGGCTCTTGGATAGTATCTGGGGATGTGTCCTTAGCATCTGGGGATGTGTCCTTAGCATCTGGGGATGTGTCCTTTGCATCTGAGGATGTGCCCTTAGCACTTGATCTGCCAGGGGCTGTCCTGTAATAGACACAAGGGCAACGGGGCCACCTCTGGGACTGGAAAGTCACACCCCACCCCTCATACCTCCTCTAATAACAAAAGGGGGATCATGAGTTGAAGAGCCCATGCTTTTACTGCTGTCCTTCTCTCTTGGTTTCGGTTATAAATAAATACTGATGAACGGTACAAAAGATGAAGTAGTCTATTGAAGCCACTACAGGGCAAACCTGACTTCCTCTGCCTTCTTGGCTGTAACTTGGAGATAGTGTGCTCCCTCTCGTCCTCTCCAATACTCTTGGGGACAGGGCACATCAGGCATCTGGAGGTCTCCTGGTATAGACAGGACCCTGTGCCCTTACGTTAGTGAGTTGTCACTTCAGTGTCCCGGAGTGTTTGTGATATTGGTGGCTGCTATGTGCATCCTAGTAGGTGTCTAAGGCTGAGGCAGCCCACACAAGTGCAGGGCACACACTCGCATATATACACTCGAAGGTGTTTGTATGTCAGAGAGAAGAATAAAAGCCTGGATGATGTCTGTCAACCCAGTGTGACCATCCTCAGGAAGAAGATGAGAAAGAAACCAAAGTACATCATAAAAACTTGGTCACACCCATGTATAGGTCACTGGGTAAGGGAAGATGTAAAGAAGTGACCATTCACCCTGTCACTGTGGGACTATTTATGCAGCCTGCCTAGGACGGATGTTCTGGAATTGAGGGTGAAATGAGTTCCAAGCAAAGGGAGAACTTGGTGAGAGAAGGGTTTGTCCCTGCTAGTGTCTTCCCATGCAGTTACAATGGGTCCTTTAATTGCAACAGAGTTCTGATCTAGAAAAGCATTGCCACTGGCTCATGATTCCTGCTGGCCACCATTGCCTTGTTGCTGGCTTTTGACTCCGATGAAGAAAACTGTAGAACTGTTTATTGTTGGCCATTGGTCACAGGAACCCTAACTAGTTACACATAACTCTAGTTAGGCTTAACTTGACACAGTCTAGACTCATATGGAAGGAGGGCCTTGAGGAGATGCTTAGATCACATTGGTCTGTGGGCTTGTCTGTGGGAGATTGTCTTGGTTGTTAATGGGTATAAGATGGCCCAGCCCACTGCAGGAGGTACCATTCCCTAGGCATAGCTATAAGCTGTGTAAGAGAGCTAGTTGAATATGAGCCAGAGAGCCAGCCAGTAATCAGTGTTCCTCTGTGCTCTGTGACTTCTGCATCAAGTTCTTGCTTGAGTTCCTGCCATGAAGTCCCTCAGTGATGGGATGAGACCTAGAAGTATAAGCCAAATAAACCCGTTCCTTATCCAAGTTGGTCTTTTTCATCAGTGTTTATCACAACCACAGAAAGAAAGGTAGAACATTTTTCTTCATCGGAGTTTGACACTTCCTTTCTATCCCCAGTGTTCCCAGAATTTTTATCAAGATTGAATTAAATTTTCAGTCTTGATCATCTCTTCATTTGTCATGTTAAGATCATCCTTTATTCAGTTAATGTGGTGATGATGCTACTTTTGAATATTCAGTTATTTCATACTTTTTGGGTTCAATTTGGTGTTTGTGGGTGGGTGAGCCTTATTTTTAAGTGATTTATTTTATTTTCAGTTATGAGTATGTGTGTGTTTGTATGGGTATGTGAGCCACGTGTGTGCAGTTAGCCACGGAAGCTAGAACCTACCTGCTGTGGTGCTGGGACCTGAACTCAGGTCCTCTGGAAGAGCAGAGGGTGCTTTTAACTACTGAGCCACCTCTCCAGCCTCATTGGGGAGTTTTCCATCTATGTGCATGAAGGATACTCATGTACAGTCTTCTTGCAATGTCTTTTGGTTTGGGTACCAGGCCTCTGCTGGGTTCACACAGTGACTAGAGAATCCTGTCTCCCGTGGGTGCTTGTGCAGGTTTTTTTTTTATTTTGTGGCATCACCATTAGCTCTGTATAACATTTGATAGATGCAGTGAAAGCCACACAGACCAATGGTTTTCTTCGAAGAAATGTTGAAAGGTTCAGGTTTAAGGTAGTTAATAGACACAGGGTTATTTAGCTTTTGTGTCTTCTCATTTCTCAGTTTGGGTTAGCTACATCTTTTTCTTTAAGTTTATAATACAATTATGTTATCCCTCCCTTCTTTTCCTCCCTCCACACCATCCTATATATCTCTCCCAGCTCTTTTTTCAAATTCATAGCCTCTATTTTCCATTAGTTGCTTTTACATGTTATACATACAGAGAGACACATATAGGCATATATGTATGCCTACACACACCCATCCAAAATACAACCTGCTCAGTCTGTATGTTACTTGTATGGTACTGTATAACCAACTGGCATGCTCTTCCCTGGAGAAGACTATTTCTCCCACTTGTGGCATTCCTTGGTTACCTGTCGCTCTTTGTGTAGGGTTGAGGCCTCATGGGCCAAGTGTGGTATTTCAAGGAATTTCCCTATCGCGCTAGCTGACCTGGAACTTTCAGAGATCCACCTGCCTCTGCTTCTCTAGTGCTGGGATTAAAGGTGTGCGCAACCACGCTCAGCTAAGTTATCTTTTAACTGTCTTGAATCCCTGTTGGAAATTTATGCTGTCTGTCTTTAGTGATGAGAATTATACTGCATTTGTGACTTCACTGATGGATTCAAAGCTGAAGTTTTTGGCTTGGTTGAGTTCTATTTTTCGTGGCTTTATATCACTTTGTCCTCCTTTTTTATTGGGTTTTAGGCTTTACCTCGCTCTTCTGTTTTGGCTCATGCTTCTGAGGTAAAACTAAGATAGCTAATTGAAAATCGTTGTTTTCTAATACAAATATTTAGACATACAAACCCACAGCTCTCAGCATGTTCTTTTTCGCTATTGTTAAGTATATTCTGATTTTCCAGCTAGCATCTTCATAACTCTGGTTATGAATAGACTGCTTAGTGTCCAAATATTCGACAGTTAAGAAAACAAGCTACTATTACTAGTTTCCAATTTGCTTCAGGGTGGGGTACAGTTTCCTGTGTGAATCCAGAGGTGTTGAAGGCTGTATGGATTATGGATATTGTCTGCCCTGGTGAATATTCCTGGTGTAGTTCCAGCAGCCCTGGGGAACACTGACAACAGTCAAATGACTTAGCAGTGCTTCCTCGGGGCCCCGTGTTCTCACTGGGCTTTGCTCGTCTGACCCATCAGTTACAGACAATAATTGTTCCTCACTTTGGTTTTTGCTTTATGTATTTTGGGCTTTCTCTACCAGTTCCATATGTATTTGAAATGTGAGCTCTCCTCGATGACATGTTCTCATAAGCAATAATCCTCTCTGGCCCTGGTGGTCTTTAGGTCTGTTTTGTCCGATGTTCATGTGGTTGTTAGGTTTCATAAGCTAGAATCTACACATCCTATTTCCCAACATTTACTTCCAAATTCTCTGAGTCTTTATACTTTAAACCTGTCTTTTACAGGTAGCACGCAGTGGGATCTTTGAGTTGCCATAGTCTGATAGCCTCTGCTTTTTACCCAGAATGTGTGTTTTACATTTCATCATTGATAAGACTTAAGTCTCCATTTTTGCTCTCTGCACCCGTCCTGTCTGCTCTTTCTGTCGTTACTGACCTCTTCCTTCTTTCTTTTAACTATTTTTTTTTAAAAAAAACATATGCGTGTGTGTTCTGATCAAATCCACCTCAGCCACCCCACCCCACCCACCACAGTGCTTTCCAGACACAGGTTGACTATTTTTTAATACTTTATTTTCTTTCTACAATTGACTTTTTTGGGAAATAACACACAGTATTACTTTTTAGAGATGATTTTTATGTACATATACACAACATACTATAAATTGCCTTAAATGATGATATAATTCCTTTTGTCCCTTTGGATTTAGCTTTTATAGACTCTGCTTTTGCAATGGTATAATTGCCTGCTCTATACAGTCTGTAGAATAGTTACCATAGCTGCACCTTCAGTTTTGAATAAGTTTGTTATGTAGGCGGCAGATAGAAAGAAGCAGACACGTAGAAACGCATCACCAAACCGGACACTTAGGGCATCCAGCCGAGGTGACTGGAGTAGCTGGACTGAGGGAAGAACAAAGGTAAATTTGTCAAACCAAGAACTCGCAGGCATCCAACCAACAGAAATCAACAGGGGAAACTGAGGCAGCTGGCTAGATTTCTGGGTTGAGTTTTCTCTGTGTTTGAGCCCCGCCCAGCTTTTCTCTCTCTCTCTCTCTCTCTCTCTCTCTCTCTCTCTCTCTCTCTCTCTCTCTTTCTCTCTCTCTCTCTCTCCTCAGACAGTTTTATTGTGTAGGATAAACAGTAAGCTTTGCTGGAAATGGTTTATCTTCCACCTGTTCACACGGCGCAGTGCCTTTAATCCCTTAGCAATGAGCAGTTTTTCTCTCCCCCTATTATGGGACCAGGTCAGCCTGATCCACAGGGGAATTTTAGGGAGATCTTGAGCCAAGCATGCTTGGACCTGAGATAGTGGAAGGCAACCTCACTTCCAGAACCACTTTTTTTTTTTTTTAAGCTAAAACATCTCATGACACTTCACAGCCCCGAATACATTTCTCTTCTCTCCATTCAGATAATGCTTTCTTGGGAGAATTTTAGAAAGTGCCCTCTCTGTTTCCTAATGCAAATGCCACTTACAATGCACTTTGGTTTTCCTTTCTGCCGCCCTAGTTTCCACTTGCTGTCTCCTTTGAACCCCGGCGAGTTTCCTTTAGAATTCCTCATGCTTTTGTTTATCTAAAGTAACTCACAGTATTTGCCTTCATTGTTCAAATATATCCTCTTATGAAACTGAGTTCTGGATGATTTGTTTTGATGCCGTTCCACCTTTGGTTGACCTGCCATTGTCTCTGTGGTGAGTCAGCTGTCACTCCTACTGTTACCGTCAGAGTACTTCTCAAAGAAGGGCTTTGGAAGCTCATTCTGAATGCACCTTCCTTAGACAAAGGTCACTCATGAGCCACTGGGGGAAAATGGACTCTGATCCAGGCTGCGCTTCTGAGACCTTTGCTTCAGTAGAGTAATATGGACCTGTGCCACATGTGTAACATGCTATGGAGGGAAGGACCCAGCTTCTAACCCTAGGCAGCAGAGCAGATTTTCTGAGCCTTGGTTTCCTCATTTACAAAATGATGTTGGAGACACCATTTATAATATCATTATGAAATGATGTGCAGAAGTCCTAGGACTCTGGTAAGGGCCAAAAATACATAGCATACAAAGTACACAGGGCAGCTGGCGTGTGGGCATTCCCTGGTGAGCGCTATCCTCCTCTGGGCTACCTTAGCCAGGTCTGTGACATGTTTGGCCTTCTTCCTCTTGAGCTCATGAGTACATTCCTTCCTAAATGAAGCCATCCAGACTCTTAGTCAAGAAGAGGTGAGAAACTGCATCCCAAGTCTAGAGCAAAAAATGTTATGTCCCTGGTGTCTGAGGGCAAATGGACTATACCTTACAAACACTGAAATGGCTTGGAGATCTGGCCAGTCCTTACCTATGACCTGAATTAGTGGCTCTGGGCATATTTTTTTTTCTGAGACCCAGTGAGCATGGTTCACATGATGTCAGTCCACAAGGAAGCCACCAGTCTGGAGACTTGCAATATCTGGGCTTTTTCTATGTGAGTTTTCCCAGTTCCATAGAATAGTTTGATGATGAGCATGAAGCAGGGGTGGCAACAGTCAGGAGGAGAAGGAGTAAGAGAGGTGGGAAGAGGGGTGTGTTAAAGGTATCTTTCCTCTGGAGCAATCCCAGGCTGCTTGGCTTCCAAGCCCCTTGGCAGAGGAAGCTCCGTTCAATTGGAGCACAAGGGCAGGCTTCTCAGAGGCACAGGGAGGTCCTCCCCTAGATGCAGATGAATAGATGACAGGACTGGGAAGCAGCACAGCTTCCATGGGCATAGAGCTGAGTGCTTGCCTTCACTATCTACAATCTACTGTTTACATCCTTGCCTCTATGTTCCTTTCTCTTCTTCCTTGTCCACCATATGGATGGCTCCTCTTCCAGGTGTGACAGAGCCCAAGGACCATGCTCTGACAGCATCTGTCCCTTCTCTCCTTCCAGGCCCCCCAGCCCCACCCCAAGATGTCACCGTCCAAGCTGGGGCCACAGCCGCCATTGTTCAGGTCTCCTGGAAGCCCCCTGCGCTGACTCCCACTGGGCTGTCCAATGGAGCGAATGTCACAGGATATGGAGTGTATGCCAAAGGGCAAAGGGTGAGCATGGGATGCGAGGCTCTACTGTGCAGGGGTAGGCTTGGGGAGGGAGAGGGGGGTAGATTCTCAGGGGAGAATCTGAGGCTCTTCCAGCTCCAAGTCTCCACCAGCCGGGCCTTCACTCTGGGGACTGTCTGCCACAGGTCTGAGAGTGAGGAAGTTCCATCCTGTTTTGGTTCCCACCTGGGTCCAGTGTCCTCTCTGCCTCCCTCACCTCTGCCCTGCTCCACTCCACACTGAAGCGTCTCCCCTGAATTCAGCAGCATCAGGCCCCCAGGCTTGCCAGTTTTCACAGACTATGTGTTAGCAAGTTAAGACCCACCTAGGCAATCTTCCGTTTGCAGGGGAGCAGATCTGGACTCTGAGAAATAGCTGTGTCTCCGGTGTCCCCGAGTGGGGAACCCACCATCTTAGCTTGCCACCCCTTTCCTGGCACATGAAGCAGAAACTCTAACCTGAGGAAGGCTCTAGAAAGCTGCTGTGTATCTGTTCACTGCCGTCTTAGAAAGGGCTGTTATTGCTGTGCAGAGACATCATGACCATGGCAACTTTTATAAAGGAAAGCACTTAATTGGGCTTGCTTACATTCAGAGGTTTAGTCTATTATCCCACCTGGAGGCACACAGACAGGCATGGTGCTGGAGAGGTAACTGAGAGTTCTACATCATACATCGGGACCAGTAGGAAACAGGAAGAGAGAGAGACATTGGCCCTGGCTTGAGCATCTGAAACCCCCAAACCTATGCTTAGTGACACACTTCCTCCAACAGGGCCACACACACTGATAGTGCCACTCTCTGGTGACTAAGCATTCAGATTTATGCACCTGGAGGGGGCATTCCTATTCAACCCGCCCCAACTGTTGCCACCCCGCTCTTCCTCCCAGTGACAGATTGGGCTGCCTAACTTGGGTGCGAGGGCCCCAGACATTTCTCCCATGATTCATCTCTCATAGGCTGTAGGCTTTACGGGTACAGGCTACATGATTCCCTAAGGGCAGGTTTCATGCACATCCAGGAAGCCACCCACTGATCCCCTCCCTACAGCTGTGTCAGTAAGCAAGATCGCCTTCAGATCCCTGTGGAACCCTGCATCTGGTCTAGAGATGGAAGAAGAAGGCTGTGCTTCATTGATCTCACAACTACCTGGGTCCTGGGCTTCCAGAGACTCTGATTTTGTTAGCTCTAGGAATGACTCAAGCCAGATGTTGGGCTCAAGATATTGGCTCTTTTCTGCCAGATGTCTGGCTTCAGGAGAGGTCACTGCTGGGTCAACACATGCTGACAGCCTGTGACATGGCTTTCTCTGTGTGCAGGTGGCTGAGGTCATTGCCCCCACAGCAGACGGCACAGCAGTGGAGCTGGTCAGGCTGCGGAGCCTGGAGGCCAAGGCCGTGAGTGTGCGCACCCTGTCTGCACAGGGGGAGTCCATGGATTCTGCCCTCGCAGCCATCCCCCCTGACCTCCTGGTGCCTCCAGCCCCCCACCCGAGGACTGCTCCCCCACCAAAGCCATTAGCAAGTGACCTGGATACCAAAGACCAACACCTGGGTCCCCACGTCAAAGTGGACGAGTCCTGGGAGCAGAGCCGGCCACCCGGCCCCGCACATGGCCACATGTTGGAACCACCTGACATGCACAGCGCTGGCCCAGGCAGAAGGTCACCCTCACCCAGCCGGATCCTCCCTCAGCCACAAGGAGCCCCTGTGTCCACCACCGTTGCCAAGGCCATGGCCCGTGAGGCTGCACAGAGGGTGGCTGAAACCAGCAGGGTAAGTTGGGTCTTCCTAGCAGGTTGGACCCTGTGCTCTTGGGGTGGGGTATGACCTGTCCCTGTGCCCGGCAGGTAGAGACAGAACTACCAGAGAGCACTCTAGACCTCAGCCTAGGACTGTTGTCCTGAACTGGACAGGGCCTGTTCTTTCATTGCAACTTTCATATACATATACATTGCCTGCATATATGTGTGTATATTGCGGGGGAGGGGCTATTGTGACTGTGGAGATTGGGTGAAGTTTGGACAATGATAATGCACCTACTAAGTCACCTATAGGGTACCCCTTCCCCCACTACTGGGAGAGTAGGACCCAGGACTGAACTGGCCCAGGACCATTTCTCCCAGATATTTGGGGCAAGTTAGAGTTTCTCCACCAAGAAGGCAGCAGGACCTACTGGCAGGACCCTCTTGGTGTCAGGTTGTTCTGTGGGCCTTGCCAGGATGGTGACCCCTGGAAATGTCTGCCAAGGCTGGGGCACCCCCCTCTAAGGGCCCAGGTCAGGAGAGCAAGGATACATGGCCAAGGGTCAGCACTGGAGTTGCAGGGACCTGGGAGGATGTTTCTAGCATAAGTTCAGTCCCATGTATCCCCAAGAGGGCACAGGGCTACCCTGACCCCAGGGCCCCAGAACTCTTTAGGAAACCAGAGGGTCAGCCTGTCTGTGAAATCTGATTTGTGAACAGCAGCCTCTGATACTAATGAACTTGTGAGCTTGGGACCTCTGCGCTGAGGCTCAGTGAGGCTGGAGCCGTGTTGGGATCGCTGGATGGTACTTATGGCTGAGGAACAGAGGATCCCAGGGCAGCCTCAGAGCAGATCCCAGAAGAGTCCAGTAGCTGCTAGGATGGGTCAGAGATCCTTCCTGGGCTCCTGCTTCAATGCTATGGTCACTGTCTAAATAAGCCAGGTAAGGCAAGCTATGGAGAAAGAAGTTTCCCACTGAGTGAAGCTCAGAGTGATCCAGGTCTCATGAAGAGGAGGAAAGATGAAGGGAATAGCTGGTCCGAGGAGCCTGGAACTCATGGGAGCCATCCTCTGGTAGCAGCCTGGAGCCACATGCTTAAGGGGTCACAGTCCAGCATATTTTATGTGTCTACCCTGAGGGAGTCCTCAGGGCTCAGTGTGTGTGAGGACTCTCCAGGGTACCTCTGGGAATCTCCTTGCCCTTCTCAGGACTTGGGGCCGAGGATAACAGCCGTGTGTGTTCCTGCATCCCCATCCAGCCTTTCCCCATAAGCCTGCTCATCTTTGTCCCTTTCTCTTTCCAAGTTAGAGAAAAGGAGCCTCTTTCTAGAGCGAAGCAGTGCTGGGCAATATGCCAACTCAGACGAGGAGGATGGCTATGCCTCTCCCGAGGTCAAGAGGAGGGGTACATCTGTGGATGACTTCCTGAAAGGGTCAGAGCTGGGCAAGCAGGTGAGAGTGTGTACCCCTGTATCAGCCCTTGGCTGGCAAGGCCTTTAGCTGGATGCATAGGAGCTTAAAGTTATGAAGACATTGCCCTAACCTGTCTTGGGCGTGTGCCCATGTGTTCATATATGCATGTGTGTGTCCAGGCATAACTGTGTAGGCATGTGCATGCATTTGTGGTGTATGTGCTTGTGCTTATTGGATATATTCATGTGTGTAGAAGTGTATGTGCCTGTGTATGAGTGTGTATGGTGTGTGTATGTGTTCCTGTTTGTGTATGCTCCTGTGTGTATGTGTGCCTCTGTGTGTACCTTTGTACACGAATATGTATATATATGTGTGTTTATGTGTGGACATGTGAAAATGTGTTCCTGTGTGTCTATGTGGGTGTGCATGTATGTGTGTTCATGTATATCTGTGTGTGCTTGTGTGTGTACGCATATCTACTTGTCTGGTATGTATATGCATGAGTATGTTTATTCATGTGCTCATATATAATATCTATGCACATGTGCTCATATGTACATGTGACTGAATTCCTATGTATCATTGTATACATGTTTATGTGCACAGAAATGTGTGTGCATGTGTGGACATATACATGAATGTCATCATGTGTTCTTACGCATCTATGTGTCTCTGTATGAGTACATGTATGTGTATTGGGATGAGTGTGCATGTGAGCATGTTTTTATGTGTGTTCTCATATGTGGACCTATACATGCACATGTGTCTGTGCATGTGCATACACATGTACATCTGTTTACTTTCAAGTGGTTCTTTTAAAAGCCTCAGCATTACCCCGTGTGACCACCTGCTTTGTCATGTCCTCTTGTGTGACACTGTGTAGACATGTACACGTGGGTGCCCTAGCCCTCAGCCATCTGAATTGGCAACGTTGGGCTTAAGCCTCTGTTCAGCTAGTGAAGTACAGAAGTGACAGGTTGGAAGTTGAGCATCATAGGATGTGACTTACCAATACCGCTTGCTCTGTCTCCTGCAGAGTCCGGGATCCTCATGCCTGTCAGAGTGGGGTGACCCATGCTGTCCTCTCTCTGTTGCTTAGACAAACTCCTGTCAGGTTTTGTTTCCTTCACCAAGATGAGCTGGGCATGCACTGTTTCCCGCATTCCTTGTTCCATGGGCTCTACACATTGGTAAATATGGGTCCAGGACTCAGAGAGTATAGCCTGGGAGCCTGTGGCATGCACAAAATGTCCCATCAGGAGCCGACGACATACACAGTGGTTAAGGATAGTTCTTTCAGAAGACCCAGGTTGGAGTCCCAGCACCTACATGGTGGCTCACAACTGTTTGTAACTCTAATTTCAGGGGAGCTAATGGCTTCTTCTGACCTCCACAGGCACTGGGCACACATGTAGTGTACAGACATACATGCAAAACACCCAATACACATAAAAATAAATAAAAAGGAAAAGCTCTATCTGTGTGCCTTTTTGACCACAGCCCCACTGTTGCCATGGAGATGATTACCACACAGAGAGCAGCCGGGGGTCAGACTTGTCGGACATCATGGAGGAGGATGAGGAGGAGCTGTACTCAGAGATGCAGTTGGAGGATGGGGGCCGGCGCCGGCCCAGTGGCACCTCTCACAATGCCCTCAAGGTGAGCACTGAGCTCATGACAGGGTGCCCCAAATCTAGGGGATGCTCCCTTCTGCCCTTTTGCTGGGATTGTTTTATGGTTGCATTCAGGAGTTACCTGCTGCTCCTGTCTGTTTTGCCAAGAGGGTCTGGGTACTGGAATTTGGGGGATCCATTTGGAACCCCTGGACATAGCCAACACTGTAGTGGGAAGAGAACAGAACCAGCCCAAACCTTATATGTTCACACAGTAGGTGCAGCTTCCGGGTTAGCACCGAACTGGCAGTGTGGGGCTGGACCCCACACTTCTGTGAGTGAGGAAGACTCCACGTGGGCTAGAGCCGTGCCACTGAGGCCACAGGAGGCCTAGAACAGCACACTCCTGGGTCCATCACCCAAACCCCATACCAGGAAAGAGTCCACACCATCTGCCCCTGGAGATCTGAGATGGAAGGGTGGCTACTTCATCAAAATGGGGGTGGGGGGGGTGATGAAGCCTGCAGGGCTTATTTCTGCAGATCATTCTGCGCTATGATGGACGGACAGAAGACAACATTCATTACCGCTGTCTACTCAGGGCCTCTATGGGGACCATATGAAGGTTTTCCCCATAAAGGTCCTTGTAGGGACTTTGCAGACCTCCATGAGGTCCTGCATGGTATGACTCACACTGTTCCCTATGCCCCTCCCGCAGTGGGTCCCACACAGGCCTCTTCTGAAGACTCCTAACCTGAGCCTCCTACCTGTCCTGGGCTATGTTCCAGAGCAAGAGCCACCTTGAAAGTTCTCATGGGTGGGTCAGGGAAAGGCATAAACCTGTGTTTCGCACCTTCCAGACATTTCTCTGGACAGGGGAAGATGTTAGAAGCTGCCACCCAAGCACTGCTTAGCAAAGGAAGGGCCACCAAAGGTGCTGTGAAGCAGGAGGTGTGACCCCATCCATCCCTCTCACCCTCTTATAAACAGCCCAGCAGTATCCTAGGGGAAGTAGGGTCAGGGTAGCCACAGGGGTGTGTCATCACCCACAGGGCTTCTTATGGGTGTGGGTTTCAAAATTCTCCTAATAACTGCCAGTAGCAGTTGGGAGTGGTGGCCACACTAGCCACACAGTCTCACATGGTAGTGACAGGCTAAGCCAAGCCAGGTTTCCTGGAGGGACCAGCACCCACAGCCCTTCATCTCCAACTGGCCCGGCTCACCTGCCTACCCCATGGTACCCTCTTTTTCAGCAATCATCCTTCACCTTCATAGTGCTCAGCACACCTGAGCCAAACATCCTTCTGTGTGGTGCTATAAAGGAGAAAGATACATGAGTTAGCAGATTCTGTGCCCATCCACTCGTGGGCAGTGGCACAAGCGTACAGTAGACTGCACTAGGAAACAACCCCATCCCCCCATGGTCCGAGGTGTCCACAGACCAGTGGGGGCAGCTGGCCATCATGGGTACTCATTATAAGATATAACCCCAGATCTCAGCATAGGATAAAAGCAGCTTTCCCAGAGTCAGCCAGATCTCCCCAAAGGGGAATATGGAGCAGTAGTTGGCACCAAAATATGCCCTTCGGAAATAGACAGGGGCCGAGGGCTGCAGCTGGTAGGGAACGGTGCCCAAGGAAATGTAGGCTAAGGCTGGAATGCAGGAGGGTTTGCATAGCAACCTCAAGACTAGCTAGCTCGGTGCCAGCTGCTGAGCCCAGATGGGCCAGATATGGTAAATCCATCTCAGGTGCAGAGGCAGAGGACCTTGGTCCTTTGTAGGCACCAAGTAGGCACTGGGTCTGCTAAGGCAGCATTCACTAGACTACAGGTGCGCTTCAGCTAAGGGAAAGGAGGGTGGTGATCAGCTGGAGCGCTAAATGCTGGGAAGGCAACAGTCAACAGGACCGGACAGGGATATGGTGGGGCTACCTCCAGCCACACTGGGCATTCAATGGCAGCTGCCCCTGGGCTGCAGGGAGTCAGCCCCAGTGGCAGACGAATTCTCCTCACTACTCTGGAGAACCCCTCAGCATAGGAACAGGCAAGGGCCTGGGAGCATTGTTTCCTCCCATCTGGGCCACCTTTTTCTCCCTCTGGCTCACCCGCATGGCGTCTGCTCCTGACGTCCCGCTGTCTTCTCTGTGTGCTGTCCCTTACCTTCTGCTCTGCACCCACCACGTGACCCATTGCTCCATCCCAGAGCCCCAGCAGGCATGCTGCAGGTCCCCCATGAGCAGAGGCTGCCTTACGCTGCGCCCCCTGCCTCCCTGCCAAGACTAATTCTGTGTGTGTTTTCTCTCCTTCCTCCACCGCCTCATATCTGGTCATACACCGCTCTCACACATGCTGTCCCCAAGGAATGCCATAAGGCTAGGAGTTTGGAAGGCGCTTTCCTGGAGCAGCCCGAGTTCCCCCAACAGCCCCACCGCAGTAAGAGACTGTTCAGTATCCCCGAGGTAGCTGAGGAGGACACGGAGCATGGCGAGCCGCTGCTCAGACAGGGGATGGGGTCCTCCAGAGCCAGGGCCTTGTTGGCTATGGAGCATGGGCCGGCGCGGTCCTGTTGGGGACATCCAGTCCTACAGGGTTCCTGGCTCCCTGCAGAGCACAGGGGCCCAGGCATCCATATGGAGGATCTCTTTCTGGAAGACAGAGGCTGTCGGTTCAGCCGCTCGGCCACCAGGAGCCCGGACAGTGGTTTGGACTGTGGCAGTGAGGAGGAAGAATCTCGGTTTAGTTTCAGGAGCACCTCGGCCAAGTGCAGTCCAGGCCCTGGTCACTGTCCATGTAGGAGAAGCCCAAGGCCCCTGCTGGCCCGGAGGCGGACGCTGACCCGACAGAGCAGCATCGAAGAGGACTTTGGGGAGCAGGTGGACCCCAGTGACGTCATCAGGAGCGATGACGCCCAACTCAGCCCGGAGAGGCCCGTGCCCAGGAGGGATGGCTGGGACGAGGCCAGCGACCACGAAGATTTTCGGGGTGTCTGGAGGAAAAGCCCAGCCATGCCCAACAGTAGGGCAGCTGAGCGTCTGGCACAGCCTCCTCCCCGAGTGGCAGACGGCCCTTTGGTGTGTCAAGTAAACCATCCTCCCCGCGCGCTTGCCAAACCAATCCGTGCTCTCATCCTTTTGTTGGTTTTGCCTTTGGTTCGGGTTTTGGAGTGCATCCGGGGACTCTCTGGGCCGCTCTCTTTGGTTCTCCCTGCATTTTTGATTTCTTCAGTCCCATTGCTTCCCAGCTGCTTGACCATCCCGAAGGTTTTCTTGCTTTGGAGTAACAATCTCCCCCCACAGAATCAGCGATGGTTACGGCTGCTTTACTTAAAGGACAACTGAATCTAAGTTTTAATTAAGGGTTAGCTGAACTGCTGAGTATCTGGAACTCGAGAAACACACAACCACCCCCCCCCAAAAAAAAATGATCCTTAGGGGCCCATGGAGGATGGTTGGTATGATCAAAGGATTTTTGCCCTCATTGTTTTGGTTTTTTAAGTTTTCCTTTTTCCTTTTGGCTTTCATCTATAACTGTTTAAAAACACGGAGAATAACCAGGGAAGAAACTCAGCTTTGCAAATTGTTCCCAAAGTCTTCCTCACCCCAATCTCTGTTCCCTCTGTGTCTACCACACAGTGGGGGGAGGGGGGTCATCCGAGGCTTCATACATTTCTGTAATTGTATCCTCTCAACAACATCTGCACCCCTGCTGTGCTCAGCTGCCATTGGGCACACAGGTGGGCCATCAACACTGCAGCAAGCCACCTTCTGAGTTTTGCACTCTTTGACGTGTGCACGCCAGGCCCTGCCTGCACCCCATGGCGCCTGTCCCATTGGCTCCTGAGTCCTGGGAACGGCTACCAACAGGCTGATTCTTACCGACCTGCTTCCCTTCAGTCAGTTCTGCCCCTTAGTCCAGATAAGAAGTCGACATCTCTAGACAGAAGACCTGCTCGAGCCCAGGTTAACCACAGAGCATGAGCAAAGCTGATAGTACAGGTACTACCCTCTGAGGGTCCAGAACCCTCCAAACCCCTTCTATCTGTGAGGGACTTTGGGAACTACAGCAGTGTGTCTCTTGAGGGTGGGACAATCAAACCAGGAGAAGACTTAACTGACATGGAGCCTGAGCTGTAAACCACAGTCAATTTGCTTCCGTGGATTTGGCTTCAGGAGCAATAGCATCAACCAAAAGCTTCCTCCTATGACACCTTTTGACTCCCAGTCCTACCAGCCTACTGCGGTGAGTCCAGAAAGGACCCTGATGTAGTAAGCAGGCTCCTGGGCCCGGCTGGCTCCTCCCCCAGGTCACTCAGCTAACCTTTCAGTTAAAAGCTACGTTTAGTTGCCTTTAGTGCTTCTGCTTCTGATCCGGATTGATTTGGCTTTAACTCCTCTTTTCCTTCCAAGGCTGGCCAGATCTAACCACGGTGTTCTCTTGGGTCTAGATTTTAGGAAACCCCGCTATGATGGGGCGAGGAGACCGGATGGATCACGTGAGCCGAAGGTATTCTCACAGTGGCGGAGGTCCTCAGAGGCACCGGCCGGCGATGGCTCCATCCATTGGTTAGTGGCCTGATCCCTATCATACACTCTCTGTACACCACCTACTAAAGAACAGTTCACGGGTCACACATTAGGGCTTTTGTACTGGGTCAAGTGCCTGAGAAGAAAAATGAAGAGGAAAAAGGACAAGGGGACTCATAGTGTCAGGGTTCAGTCCACTGTGGCAGGGAGGATGTAGGAGGAGGTTGGGAGGGGAGACACAGAGAGCGTGGGGAGAGGAGGAAGAGAGAGAACAAAATACTCTTATATACTGGCTTGATCCTTTCCTCTCTTATGTCATCAACCCCAGTCCCTGGGATGGTGCCTTCCACATTCCCACATGGAGGACACAGTTCCTCCTGCTAAATCCTTTCTGGACCCACTCTCAGAGACATAATCAGAGATGTGCTTTAGGAATTTCCTGAGAGAGAGAGAGAGAGAGAGAGAGAGAGAGAGAGAGAGAGAGAGAGAGATTGAGTTGACTATATACCCCAAATATCCAGATGAGCTCCTGGTGAGTGGAGTCATCTGAGGTCATAGGTCATATTGGTGCAAGTCTTGGTAACACTTGGAAGCTGGAAGTGTCCCTAAGACATGTGCTCCCTTTCTTACCCACCACTGGCCCCGCCCCCTCGTCATCCACCTCAGTCCTATTCTCTCCACCCACTCATGACACCTGGGCTTCCTTTTCATATAAACCATTTGGGATTCAGTCAGTGGGACTCAAAGCTGTCCTTTGGCTGTTGGTTGTCACCAACTCACGCTAAGGGTGTCTGCAGATGGGGGCGATAGTGCTGCCATTGGCATAGAACCATGGGGGACAGTAATTCTAAGAAATGGTGTTCGTGAGGTAACAGGGATCAGGAGGATCCAAATAAACCAGGCTTCTGTGAGCACACACACATGCATGCACGCACGCACGCACATACGCACACCATAGGAAAGACACTAAGCAGGAATGGCTGGGGACAATACCAGGTTTGCCATTTCAGAGTGGAAGAAAACCTGCTCAGGTGACCCAAATTGGAAAGGATTCAAATCACAGTGAGCAGGAAGCGCTGGAACATGATTCTTTCCCCAACCCCAAGAGGAAGCTGAACAGCGGTAGGAATCCCTTCCGGGCTTGTTCCTTCTGCAGGGAAGCATTTGTTTCTGCAGCTCTGCTTTCATCACCAGGCACCTGCTTTGCCCTTAAGGATGCCATGGGATACTGAACGTCCTCAGCTCGTGGAGTGCGACCCACCAAACCCAACCCAACCACTGCCACCAAAACCTGTCTTTACTAATCCAAAAGATAGCAAGAGGTGTATGGCCAGACTCAAGAAGCATGGACCCCAAGATAAGCTGATCAGTGCAGGGCTCTGCTCTCCTAATCCTAGCCCAGTCAAATGTCCCTGACAAAGTGAGCAGAAAAGGGTTTGGGCTGTCCTGTTCAGTAGGACTTTGGTCCTGAGGCTTGAGAGCCAGGGCCGACCCACTCAGGGTTCAGCTCCTGCTCTGCCAGCCAAATTGCCTGCCCAGTCTCAGTGTTATTGTTGGGCAAAGAAAGGGTGAAGCGCTGCTGGAGATGTCACACGACCAAATAAACAGGCTTCTATGAATCCCACCACCACCCCACCACTCCATGGAGAGATGTCATAGGCAGGAATGGACATTTCTATGGGCACTGAGATTTATATCATTTAAGGAATTAGAGTAGAATTCCTACTTCAGTCTCCCAGGCCAGGAACTTATTGCTATGACCACAGAAAGTCAGGGACAAAAAAAAAAAAAAAAGGTAGGGACATCCCATGCCCAGATAGATATTCAGACATCCTTGTCACTGAGAGCTGGGGACAGCCTGCCTGAACTGTCCTGTCAGATACCCTTGTCAGTAAGAGCCAGGGACTGTCTTGGTTGGGACCCTTGTCAGAGAATCTTATGCAAGGTTTGTCTGGATTCTTAAGGTGAAGAACTCGAGAGGCTGCAGGCATGTGATTGGCTCCAAAGAGAGTAATGCCTTGTAACAAAGATCACACCCTTCATCCTAATACTTGAAAGAGAATGAGCCCATGGCAGCTCCCTTATCTCTTCTTAGTTCTTGGAGTCACCCAAGACCCTGTGTAAAAAACATAACTTAAACCCAGCACTTTGCACGGTGTGGAAAGACAAACCCAAGTGCCTGTGAACAGCTCGGAAGGTAACATCCATGTGATAGGCCTGTCACTCACCAAGAACACAGGCAGGTGGGCCAAGCAGTCAGTGAGTGATAACCAGGGGTCAGGGCTCAGAGAACATGTTTCTCTGCTCCTCACTTCTCTTTGCATGTTAAAACAGTAGCCATTAGGGTCTGGAGAGATGGCTCAGTGAAGACCTGGGTTCATTTCCCAGCACCTAATAGCAACTCACAACCAGCTGTGACTCCAGTTCCAGGGGATCTGGCGCCATCTTCTGGTCGCCGCACACATGTAGTTCACATATAAAATAAAAGGTAAAATTTAAGGAAAAACATCGATAATTAGCATTTTAGAAACCCGCCATATTCCAAAAGCATCAGTTTCTCTTTCCTATAGGTAGTGAAGTCTTCATATCATATTTTCCTGGGTACACTTTAATAGACAGTGGAGCCACAACTAAGAAAAATATGGTGGCTATTAATATTCCGATTTCTAACAATAATATTAACTTTTATTTCTTGTCACAAACCCCTAAACTGTAGGACAGCCAAGCATGGACACTGATTTGGAAGTGCCCTGGAGCCAATTAAAGTAGTCAAGATGGGTGGAGGAGGGGCATGGCTAGAGAGGTAGCTCCATAGTTAAGAACATGTATTGCTCTTCTAGCGGATGTTTGACTTCAGAAACTGCATCAGGAAACTCATGGCCGCTTGTAACTTCAGCTCCTGGAGGATCTGACTCTTCCAGCCTCTGTGGCCCCTGCACACATATGCGCATACCTACACATAATTAAAAACAAATCCTTTTAAAAAAGTGTCATAGTGGGAAGGGCAAAGGTTCTAGTTGCCATCTTTATAAGGGGTAAGATTATGGTGAAGTTCAGGGTCAGCATGAGAGGAGTCCGCAATGGGTACCTCGTGGGTATAGCCAGACAACCACACAGCTCATGATGTCAAGTGATACACACACACACACACACACACACACACACACACACACACACACAGATCCTAAACAAACCGCAATTAGATACTCAAAAGGCATGGATTCCCTTCGGTGGAGGGTGTAACATCCAGATCTGGGAGAATGGCGTTGTCCGCCGTGTTAAACCCTAAGATGTGAGTGGTAAATAAACTTAGAGTTGGCCTTGTGCTCTGCTGAGGACCTAGGAAGCATCTCACGAGGGTCACACCTGCACTGAGGGGAGCAAACACCTATTCTGTCAGAGCCACTGACCCAAGGCTTTTTGCTTTCTCTCACTTTATGGCTTAGTTTGGAGTGAGGTCCTGTTCTGAAGCAATCCCCCAGTCTACCTCTGGGGGATTTCTGTCCCATGGTGAGCCCAAACAGACAGAGAGGAGCACCCAGGGCTGCCCTTTCCACAGATGCACGCCTGGTGTCACACCGTCCCTTTGCTCTGTCCCCTGCACTCTCTAGATGAATACACCCGGCGAGACCGCCTTTCTCCAGACTTCTATGATGAGTCAGAAACTGACCCTGGTGCTGAGGAGCTCCCGGCCCGCATCTTCGTGGCACTGTTTGACTATGACCCTCTGACCATGTCCCCCAACCCTGATGCCGCTGAGGAGGAGCTTCCCTTCAAAGAAGGACAGATCATCAAGGTAGTGATGGCTACGGTATGGTGGGATAGGGGACCGAGACTGGCAGTGGGGCTGGAGTGGTGCTTGTGCAAGCATGGGAGGGTGTAGCCTTTTGACTTCAAGGGCTGAGAGAGGAGATGACTCAGGGCTGTGAAAGCCTGGAACATAGGCTAGGCATTGCCTCTGCTCCACCTAGGAAGAGGGTCACTGCTTTCGCCTGTCTGCCTGATGGGATCATGCACATTCCCACGCACGCAGACCTGCCTGCCTAAGTGTGTTCTGTGTACTTCATGTGCAACCAGAGCCTATGCTTACAGATCCTGAATTTGAAAAGCAGAGGTTTTCCGTGTCCTGCACCCAAACTTCAGGCAGGCACACCAACAAAGGGGAGGGGGGAGAAGGCGAGGAGCCATGGTCGCTGGGCCAGTGGGCCTATGACTGATGCAGGTCAAGGGTGGGCTTTGAAATATGTGTGCTGTTGGTGGGGCTAACGTATGGCTGAGCCAGTCTATCAAAATGCTCTGCTGTCCCCAATGGCTCCAGGTATATGGAGATAAAGACGCAGACGGCTTCTACCGTGGGGAGACCTGCGCCCGGCTCGGCCTCATTCCCTGTAACATGGTCTCTGAGATCCATGCGGATGATGAGGAGATGATGGACCAGCTGCTGAGACAAGGCTTCCTCCCTCTGAACACACCTGTGGAGAAAATAGGTGCGCACAATCCCTTAGGCTCGGCTGTACCTACATTTAGAGCAGCCCATAGTGGGGTGTATGGGGGGAGCCGCAGCCCCCAGAAGCACGGGCCGCACAGCACCTCTGAGTGTCCACTTCTTGGGGGCGGAGGTTTGCTACTCCCTCCCTTCTTGTTGGGTAGAACTCACTCTGCAAGCCAGTACTGCAATCCACCTGCATGCTTTAGGAGCATTTACCACGTCCTAGTATTTGTTCTAGTATTTGTGCACACACAATGCACACACACACACACGCAAGTGTCTGATGGGTGAAGTGCAGCTAAAAGGCTTCGTTTTCTGTTCTAGGGTTTTTTTTCTGTTGTAATAAAACATTACGAGCAAAGATGACCTGGGGAGAAAAGGGTTTATCTCACCTTACGGTCCACAGAGCAGCGCTGAGGAAAGCTAGAGTGGGATCTGAGGCACAGACCAGAGCGGAATACTACTTTACAGGCTTGCTCAGCCTGCTGCCTTTACAACCTAGCACCCAGGGGTGTCACCGCCCACAGAGGGCTGTCCCCACCCATACATTAATCACCAATAAAAACAGATGCCCCCCCCCCCAGACTTGCTCACAGGTCAATCTGGTGGAGGCAAATCCTCAGTTGAGGCTCCCCCTCCCCAGTGTACAGATACACTAATAAAAGGCCGTAGGGATCTCTGGAGAAGGATGGGAGGAAGGCTGACGGTAAAACCCGTCGGTGCCGTAACGTGGCTCTTCCTCGTGGGGTCTGCCTCCCCTTTATTCAGGGGGCTTGGGATCTGTAATTAGCTCAAGTCTGGAAACTCACTGATGGGCTGTGATTCTGTTAGTACGATCCAATACAGCCTTTCTTTCGTTTGTTCTAGAGTTTATCTGTTTATACAGATCACACAGTAACTGGGTAGGAGTATCTGTTTTGTTCCAAGGAACACCATGACTAATGAGCCTGTCCCCAAAGTCAGGCCATTGTAGGCGTTGTTTTGCCGGTGCTGTCCATCATGGTAACTATGCTCACCTTGCCTTTGGTGAGACAATGCTGCCACCTGGCCATGCTACTCTGAGTGGTGACTCAAAGACAGCACCCCCAGCATATACATGATGACTCACCAAAACTGTACCAAGTTCCTGCACACCCAGCAGCTGGTTTCACCAAGAGCTGTGTTCCCTAGCAGTTAGTCACAGCTTTAGAAGCTTGGGGTGGGGCCTTGCGAGCCTTGTAAGTTTCCAAGTGTGCTGAGCCATCCAAGTTTGCCTCCATCTTCCCTGTAGGAGGGAAGGTTTCAATTCAAGGGGTAGCTGTGGCTTTTTTCCAAAGCAATGATCAGAGCCTCATAGTGCCTACACGGCCTTCCCAAGTTGTAGCCACCTGGTGCCTCAGACCACTTGCACTCACTTTGGGAAGAGGTCCCCTACCTCATGGAGCCCCCATGGCATGGTAGTCCCAAGGGGGAATGTCACTGTGAAGGTAAACACTGGAGGCTGAGACCGTTTTCCCAAGCCAGGGATGTTAGCAGCTTACACACACCCTTTGGGCACTGAGTGGCCTCTTCACAACTAGATCTTCTGGTTTTGCAGAGAGAAGCAGAAGAAGTGGCCGGGGTCACTCTGTGCCCACACGAAGAATGGTGGCTCTCTACGACTATGACCCGAGGGAAAGCTCCCCCAATGTGGATGTTGAGGTACCAGCCCAGAGTTCTTTCACACTGACCTGGACCTCCTCCCAGTGCCTTCCTGGCCAAGCCTCTCGTGGGTGCTACACTTGGTCCATGTGCCCTTTAGGCCGCGCTCTTCCCTGAGCAGTGTAGAGAGGGAGACCCAGTGGCAAGCCTCATCAGAGATGGCAGTCGCATTCTCTGGCTCACAGACAGCTGCAGAAAACACAGGTCCACGTTTTCAGTTACCTGTGGCCAGCCGAGGTCCAAGGATGCCAGTGGAAACTCCAGAAATCAATGATGAGTGAGCAAATGACCATTCTTAGCCACACCCACAAACTGTCCCGCCGCATTCCACCCAGCTGGGAATCACCCTGATCCAGAGTAGTACACGAGTCTGCTGCTGAGAATGCAGATGTGCTAGCCTAATCTAGGGTACTCTTATGCCATTGTGTTCTAAGTTCCTACCCATCTATTAGGGTGTCTAGTTTGCCGAAAATACACGTAGCCTATGTGAAGTGTGGAGGTCACTGGGTATGTCGCAAGTGTTTGATGTCATGAGGACAGTTCCAGTGACAAATCCTTGTCCCTGTGGCCCAAATCTCCCTGCATAACTATAGGAGAGTGACCTATGACCCACACTTACGGCATTATGGAGTCCCTTCCAGCAGAGAAACCAACGTCACTGTGGCTGATGAGCCCTCATGTGCATATGAAAGATGAGAGGGAGGGCGGGTGTTCTGGGCGCCTGGGACGGCCGGGCACTCCACGGCATAAAAGCAGAACATGATCAGAAATAAGAAAAAAAAAAAAGTTGCCCACCCCTAAACCAGATTGAGCTGAATTCCTGCCCATAGCTTTGCTTATCAGCTGCTGGCTGGGAAACCTAATCACTTCCCTCTTATTAGAGACACAGTCATGTTTGTAGTTATAAGCTCTCTGTTTCTCCCTTCTTCCGGGCTCTATGACCATAGTCCAAAGGGTCTAAGGACAGTTTGACTCCTGGATACGTTCTCTGCTCTCCCCGGACTGGGACCTGGCACTTAACAGATGGGTATTGGATTGATAGTGGGGCTGGACGATTTTCTTGGTGCTGAGAGGTTGTTTGCCAATAGTCCTCATTCTCCAGTCTTCTAGGTGTGTAGAGTTACCACGTGACTAGAGTTCCTGTGCATTACCAGGAGGTGGCAATGACCTTTAATCTACACGTTTCTCTTAGGTTTACTTAGAACAGATGCCCCCCCCCCCCAACCAGCTTTGAGCAGATAACCTCCCTCCCCAGCCCCTCAGCTTTGCACCCTACATCCTATCTTAGGTGAAAGACAGGTTAATTCCCAAAGAAAAGGAAGAATCCAGGGCCTTGTAGGATGCTCCTGTGTCACAACGTTCTCTTAGCTCTGTCTTCTGTCTTTGCAGGCCGAACTTCCGTTTTGCACAGGAGACATTATTACTGTTTTTGGTGAAATCGATGAAGATGGGTTTTATTATGTAAGTTTTTGGAACATCGAGAAATGCTGTTCATTTTATCCCAAACCCTTGTTTGCGCTCTCTTAAAGTAGCACATAAGCTGTGATCTGTTTATATCATGTTCTGAAGAATTTGCCTGGTTTGCTGCCTCTCTGAGCTGAGTTTTCTTTTGTATATAATATAGAAATCTGGGGGCCAAAGTGACACATGGCTACGAGCCTGGGACATGGGGGGCTGAGACAGGATTGTAAGTTCAAGGCAAGCCTGGGCTATATAGCTAGATCCTGTCTCAAAAACAGAAAAGGAGAGGAAGGAACAATGAGAGAAAGGAGGAAGGACAGCGAGGGAGGGCAGGCGAGAGGAATGAAGGGGAAAAAGAAGAGGAGGAGCAAGGGAGGGAGGAGAGAAGAGGAGGAGGGAAGGAAGCTAGCACTGTGGTCTCTTGCTATTCTCTACTAATTATAGTATTTTCTGTGTCTACAAACCATAGACAAAGCAAACACAAAATTGCCACCATCCAAACATTTACAAAACAATTTGATTTTCTAGGTTATTTAAGGCCTGGGTGGTGGAGTTTCTCTCATGGAGAATAGAATGTAAAAAAAACAAAACAAACAGGTGGACCAGCCCTAGCTTTCCCCACCTCCCCTCACCCACAGCCAAACCCTCAGGTGGACCAGCCCTGGCTTCACCAACAACCCGACACCAGAGAGTCGTTCTTCCTGCTCATTCCTGTGTCAGCCACAGTGCCTCCCTCCTCTTCTACAGCTAATGAGTAAAGGAGGACATACACAGGGTGGGCTTGACTTGCTGCGTCTGTCTAGCTGTCCTCTGCATGTCTCCCACCCCTGTGACCACTCTGTGGTTGCCCCCCATGGCCACCCCCTCTTGGGAGTCCTGCTTCTCCATACAGTGGTGGATGCTCCCAGAGATCCCCCCCTCCACAGCCTCAGGCACGCAGGGTTTTAGAGGTCCGATCCTCTGAGCTGCCGAGATTTCACAGCAGGTTTTAGTGTGGTAGCCACACCTCCTTGCACAGAGTGACAATGTCTTTCTGTAGGCCGCAGTCGACTGGTTAGCTTTTCATGTGAAGCAGTGTTGGTCTATGAATTTGTATGAGGTCACAGTGTGTTGTCTTCATGAATGGTGTGTTCCTTCTTTAGTTCTGTGCCTGTTTCTCATGTGCTGACTTGTTGCTATGTTTCATTTTCTCCTGAGTTAGAACCTTATAAAGATCCTTCCTAAAGTGACCTGTCCTGTGCCGGAAGAGCTTGCTCAGAGCTTAAAAGAACTTGCTTCTCTTGCAGAAGATCCAAGTTTGGTTCTAACCCCCCACCCTGTGCCTGGTGGCTCACAACTGCCTGTAACTCCAGTTCCCTCTTCTACCCCTCCTTTATATGCACACGCATTACATATACTCACACAAACACACACACAAGCACATAAATGGACACAAATGGGAAAAAAAAATCTTTTTTTTCAAAAAAGCTGCTCTTAAATATCTCATCCATACCATATATGCTAAATTTGACTGGTGTGGAGGATTGCATAGACTGCAGCTCTTGGGTCTGCTCTTTCCATCTCTGTATTTTTATAATATGTTTATAATATATTCAGGGTTTTATAATATATTCAGTGAGCCTTGGCTCTACAGCAAACCCTCATTCCTCTGTTTAGAGAAAGTCTATGACATATTTAGGTTAGACTCAAGGGAAACCATCATGTCTGACAGGGAATACTTCCTGTCATCTAACAAGAGAGAGATTTATTTTTATTCCCTTTTTATGGGTCTTTAAATTATTAAGAATTTATGGATCTTACTGCTATTCTCTACCCTTGAGCCACAATCCCAGGCTTTAGTTTACTTTTTTAGTTTGAAAATGTAAGAGACACAGGGAGACACCCTGTGTCATTCAGGCTGGCCTCCTGAGTGGCTGGGTCCCAGACCTGCACCTGTAGGCCTGGCTGCATCGAATCCCTCTTGGGATGTGTGTGGTCTCCATGAACTACTGTCATGAGTGCACATCTGTAGTCATCAGCTGATTCTCGAGTGCTCCAGATGACTGTTTAGTCTCTGATGTTGGCAGCTGTCACCTCCGTTTGCTGTCTTACTGTCATAACAATGCTGAGAAACATGTCTGGGGTAGCTGGCCTGTGGCTTGCTGTAGACTTCCTTCTTCCTGATTTAGCTTACTAAATTTTTATCATTAACCCATAGACTGTGGAATATGTACGCACATAGATGAAAATGCGTGTAAGCACACACACATATACTGAACGGGCTTGTTTTCCTAATTTTTTTCTTAGTGCACTTATTACTGTATGGGATGGTTACTAATTTTTGTATTTTAATTTGTATTCTGCCATTCTTCTAGTGGTCCTTATCAACTGTAGGCAGTTTCCTGTTGGAGTCCTGGGGTCTCACACATAGGATCATGACCTGTGCAAACAGAGACATATACTCTGACCTTTTCCTCTTGAATCTGCTTCTCTTGTCTCATTGCTCTAAGACTTTCAACGCCATATGGAATGGAGAAATGAACACCCTTGCCTTGTTCCTGGCTTTAATAAAAAAACACTTTCCAAGTTTTTCCCACTTAATATAATGCTGGCTGTAGGTTTGTCATGTATAGGTTTTATTATGTTGAGACATTTGTCTTATTTTGGGTGTCTTCAGGACTTAACATGTAGGATATTATATATTGTCAAAAGCTTTTTCTCCATCTTTTGAGATAACCATGTGATTTTTTTCCTTTATGATATCTACTTAATGTAACTTATATTTGTTGATTTACATATATTGAAGTCTCTGCATCTCTAGAACAAACCCAACTTGGTCACGGTCAATGATTATTAGCCCATTGGTTACGGAATATATATGTGCGTATATATGTGTGTGTGCGTACATATATACATGCATATATATACTAAATGGGCTTGTTTTTTCTGATTTCCTTCTTCATCCACTCATTAGCATATAAGAAGGGTCTTGGATTTGGTTTGCAGAGAATTTTAGCATTTGTATTCATCAGAGAAACTGGTCTGCAATTTTCTTTTGCATCGTATATTTTTCTGCTTTTGGTATCTCAGTCATTCTAGCTTTGTTAAAAGACCTTGGTAATGTTCCTTTTCTATTTTATGGAGTAATTTGAGAAATGTTGGTCTTACTCTCCTTTGAAGGTCTGATAAAATTCACCAGGAATCCACGTGGGCCTGGACTTTTATGTGGGAGACTTTAATCACCGCTTCAGTCTCACTGACTCTTATGGATCTAATTAAATGTTATCTCATTTTGGTTTATTTGGTGGGTCACAATGTGTCTAGAAATTCATCCATTTCTTTTAGATTTTTCAGTTTATTGGAATATATGTTTTTCAAGGTAATACACAATGATCTTCTGAAGCTTGTCAGTATCTGTTGTGATGGTTCCCTTTTCATCTCCAGGTTGGATCTTTCCTTGCTTTCTGTTGGTTAGTTTGGCTAAAGGTTTGTCAATCTTGTTTCATTCTTCAAAGAACCAACTTTTTTAAATTTATTTATTAAAGATTTCTGTCTCTTCCCCACCGCCGCCTCCCCTTTCCCTCCCCGAATCAAGTCCCCCTCCCTCGTCAGCCCAAAGAGCAATCAGGGTTCCCTGCCCTGTGGGAAGTCCAAGGACCACCCACCTCCATCCAGGTCTAGTAAGGTGAGCATCCACGAAACTGCCTAGGCTCCCACGAAACCAATAGGTACAGTAGGATCAAAAACCCATTGCCATTGTTCTTGAGGTCTCAGTAGTCCTCATTGTCCACTATGTTCAGCGAGACCGGTTTTAACCCAGGCCTTTTCAGACACAGGCCAGCTGGCCTTGGTGAGTTCCCGATAGAACATCCCCCTTGTCTCAGTGTATGGGTGCACCCCTCGCGGTCCTGAGTTCCTTGCTTGTGCTCTCTCTCCTTCTGCTCCTGATTTGGACCTTGAGATTTCAGTCCGGTGCTCCATTGTGGGTCTCTGTCTGTCTCCTTTCATCGCCTGATGAAGGTTAATATTCAGGAGGATGCCTATATGATTTTCTTTGGAAAGAACCAACTTTCATTGATTCTTTGTATCTTTTTCCATTTCATTAATTGCTACTCTGATCTAATTCTTTCCATTTGCTGATTTGGCATGCTCCTTTTCTGGAGTTTTCAGGTGTCTTGTTAAGATATTTACTCAAAATCTTCAAATTCTCTTGACATAGGCATAAATGTAGCTATAAACTGCCTTGCTAGGACTGCCTTCACTATATTCCAGAGCTGTTGGTATGTTATATTTTCACTTGACTCTAGGGGTGTTTTTATTTCCATTTTGATTCCTCTTTCATCATTCAATTGTGTTGTCTAATCTCCAGGAGTTTGTCTATGCTCTAGGGTTTCTCTTGCTGTTGATCTGCATGATCTTATTCCACAGTGAGCAGAGAGGATATACAAGGAATATTTTAGTTTTCCTGTATTAAGTTTTGTATTGTGTAATATATCTCTTTTATACCAAGTTCCATAGTCTAAGAACAATATGCATTCTACAGTAGTTGGGTGGAATGTTCTATAGATGTCAATCAAATCCATTTGCTCTATGGGGTCATTTAATTCAGATCGTTTTCCTTCAGAATGCCCAATTGCCCACTGTTATTGTGCTGGGGTTACTGTGTGACACTTAACAGCACTTGTTTATGAACTTGGAAGCTCCCGTGTTCAGGCATGTGTGAATGGCAATGTCCTCATGAGGGATTGCTCCCCTTAATATGAAGCCCCCTTCACTATCTTAACTAGTTTGGTTTCACATCTATTTTGTCAGATGTTAGAACAACAGCTTTGTTTCCTCCTTCCCATTTGCTTGGACCACCCTTTCTGGCCTAAGGCAGTCTTGGCCTTTTGTGGTGAGGTGCATTTGTTTTTTGAGGCTTCAAGTGTTGTTAATACAATATACTAGTCCAAGTCTTTGGAATGGATTCTAACAGTCTCATTTCTTCAGGGTTATTATGGAAAGTTGTCTTTTTATTCCTGCTACTTTGTTGGTTTTGTGGTGCTTGTTTTTTCCTTCTCTTATTGCAGTGTGGTTTGCTCTTCTTTTTAGAGTCTTGTGGCGGATTTAGTTTTCTCTTCGGTCTGAAGGATTCCTTCAAATATTATCTGTATGGTTGGCTTAATGGTCACAAATTCCTTCGGTCTCTTTACTGGGGAAAGTTTCAACTCTATGGCAGATCCCACTGCTGTGTATGAGTCCAGTTTGCTGAGCTGTCTTTCAGAACCAGAAGTGCATTTTCTTAAAGCGTCAGTTGCCGAGTCTGCTATTACTCTGATGAGCCTGCTGTTGTTTGTGACTTAGCATTTCTCTTGAATATCCTTTTTGTTCTGTGTATTTAGTATTTTGATTAAAACATGACAAAGGGAGGTTCTCTGGTCTATGTCATCTGGATGGGTCTCTCTCCCTAACTCTGGAGAACTGTTAGTCTTGAATATGTTTTCTGTGCCTGTAGAACCAGATTCTTTTCCTCCTGTGCCTATAATCCAAAGGTTTGGTTTCTTTAGAGTGTTGTTTATGTCTTAGAACTCCCACTTGGAATAGATGGTGTCAGAATTTTATCACTGCCCTTGCTGGATCATTCCGTTCCTTCCACCTTGTCTTCAGGCTCGGGCATTTGGTTCTCTCCTTGATCTATGATATCATTGAGACTTTCCATGGACTTGGTTTTTCTTTTTCTTTTTTTTTCATTTCTAGTACATCAGACTAGGTTTTCCTCAGCATCTCTCTTTGTTGAATCCTTTTTTACACTGTCTATCCTCTTCCTTATTTCCTCTAGCTGTTTGGGTTTTGAACATCCTTATGATCGTGATACTGAGTTCTGTGTCTGGAATTTCATTTAACTCACTCCCGTTAGATGCCGCTGCTACAAGATTGGTAGTTTTTGGAGGGGTTCTGTGTCTTCATTTTTCAGGTTTATGGCACTGTGATGGGATTTATGTATCTTATTTTTGCTGCTTGGTTCTTTAAAGTTTGCTATTTTCGTTCAGTTGCTATATTTTTAACATACAAGATTGGTACAGTTGTGTAGTTCATAAAATAACACCTTGGTCCAGGAGCTCTGAGCGCTTGGGTAGGCTCTGCATTATCCCCTGGGTGGCATGTTAACTGCTGACTATTGCCACCCAGTTTTTAGACTCTCCAGTTAACAGGGGCCCTTGAGACGTCAACAACAGTTGGAAGACAACCAAGGACAGTATGGTGTGCACATGGACTCATTTAATGAGATTGGGAGTGGGAGGGCAATGTTATGGGAAGGAAAAGAATTAAGTTGACTTTGAAAAGAATAAATGAGATGGATAAGGTGGCAAGAGGGAGAAGCTGGCATGCTGTTAGGGCTCACAGATCTAGAGTGTCAGATCTCAGAAGTAAAAACGAGAGAAGAAATGTAGGAAGGGGAGAGTATGAGTTATGTCTGAGCAATATAGTTAAAAATAGTAAACTTGGGGGCTGGAGAGATGGCTCAGAGGTTAAGAGCATTGCCTGCTCTTCCAAAGGTCCTGAGTTCAATTCCCAGCAACCACATGGTGGCTCACAACTATCTGTAACGGGGTCTGGTGCCCTCTTCTGGCCTGCAGGCATACACACAGATGGAATATTGTATACATAATAAATATTTAAAAAATAGTAAACTTGGGTGGGGGGATGTAAAATAAACACTTTAGATATGAGCAGTACACAAACAAAAGCAAAGTTATGTATTTATGTATGTGAGCTTAGAAGTTTTATAGTAGAAAATAACAGCATTTATAGTTTGACTTGGCTGGCATAGCTGTGCTGAGTTGAAAGGGGGAAGTTCTCAAATCCCTATGGCCCTAGAAGGCTTCTGTTGCCATGAGCAGGAGGGACCAATGGGAGCCACTGATCTCTGCAGCTTCAGTCTTCTGGTTAAGGAATGGGAGGCTCTAAGTCCTTTCTTGGTAGTTGTCTTGGACCCCTGGACCCAGGCAGGCCTCTTCTGTCCCTGTAGGTGGTGTGTATTCAGGGAGCAGCTTTCTCCTTGCAGGTTGTGTCTCTGTCTCCAGGGCAGCTTGATTGGCAGGCCGGTGGTGTAAAGAGGGCTTCCAGATGAGCCCTGCTTCCCTGCAGGGATCTCCCTGGCTTAACAAGCTCCTCGGCAGACCTTGTCTCTTCCTAGAGAGCACACTGAGCACTCGCTCTTTTCTTTTGTCGGATTTTGGTGGTAAGACTTCCAGCCTAGCGGCTTCCCCAGACATCCTTGAAATTTTTTTTTACAGCACCGGGTTCAATTCGCCATGCCACGGATGTGTCAGAACGGGGTTTTCATCTCAAGTCTGAATATGCCGTGCATATGTCCTCTTTTGTTGATCCATTTATCCAGAGGTAGACATGTTAGTTGTACTTGGCTTTTGACTGGTGCAGACAACGGAGGCATAAAAACCCGTATGTGTGGCTCTCTGAGACCTGGATCCGTCTCCAGTTTTTGAGGTGCACACTGTGAGGTCACACGGTAGCGTTGTAGTTTCTGGAGGACCCACGGCGCTGTGCTGCACAGCAGCTGCACAGGAGCTCCACCACTGCATTCCCATCAGTGCTACAGGAGGGTACATATCTTCACCAGTATCTGTCTTCTGGTTTGAGGAGCTGCCAGGAAGTTCTTGACCATATTCATCCTGAAGGTGTAAGATTCACATATTTATTCTTTACTTTTTATATCGGCAGGGATGGGGTGGGTGGTAGCTGCCATGTGGAGGTCGGAGACAAGTTAATGGAGTTCTCTCCTTCCACCCCGTGGGTCCAGGGATTGAATCCTGGTTGTCAGGCTGATGGCAGGCACCTTACCTGCTGACCCACCCTGTAGTGTAATCTTTTGCCCTGTGACTCATAGTGTTGTGATCTTCCCAAATCTTTTTTGGCCGTTTGTCTATTCATCTGAAGAAATGCCTATTTCTAAACATCTTTTGTTTGGCTATTTCTTTACATACTGTGGTTATTAGCCTCTGGCAAAAAGACCATTTATAACTATATAACTCTCCCTTGGGTCTACCATTACACTTTTGGTTGTGCATTGTGAGGCTTGCAGGTTCTGTTTGATGAGGACAGAAGGCTAATTCGTGTCCTAGACCATCAATGAAGAAACGTAACTGCATGTTGTCAGGACCAGCCAGGATTGTAGCTTTGTTTTGGAGCCAGGACTATGCTGTTTTGCTCATGTTGGTCTCAAGCAGTCCTCCTGCGACATCAGCCTCCTAAGTAGCTGGGATTATAGGCGTGAGGAGCAGTCCCAGCCAAGTTTGAACTTGGTTTGAGTATTCGCAGGCAGGGTGGTGTTTGAAGTCCTGAGGATGGAGCGGTGTGGCTGCTGAGGGAGCTGCATTCGCGGGGCTCCACCTTAACCCGGTATTTGTGCAGATGTGTGAACACAGCTGCAGAAGTTTCTGCCACCCTGAAGCAGAGGTCTGCGGGCGTGAACACTCATCTTTGCCTTGTTAGGTCAAGATTTACAGTAATAACACATTCCTATATAAGAAGGAAAACCACAGGGTTTTTTGACATGAGCTGGTCTGACCTTCTTTGCTCTTTTGGATCTTTGGCTCCCATATTCTCCAAGGAATAGCAGTGGCTGGGGTCACTGCCGTCACAAGTTGCTGTCTTTACACCCTCATCCATTTTGATTTTGATATAGGATCTTGTCAAGTTGCCAAGGCTGGCCTTGAACTCCCTCAAGTCTCTCAGACTGGCTCAGTGGAATGCAGACACCAGGCAAGTGCTTCACCACTGAGCTGCACTCCAGCCCTAGAGGACGTTGGGCTTGAGAATTAAGGAGTGGCTCCAAGTAGAGTTGAACCTTTAGAATCTACTCCTCAGTCCTAAACAAGAGCTGCACTTGACAGGCCAGAACAAAACTTGTGGAGGACTGGAGTTCCCACTTCTCAGGATGCTGAGCAGGAGGGTTGAGTTCAAGGCTGACCTGGGCAACTGAGATCTTATTTCAAAGTAAGCCAGAAGAGAGCTGGGGATGTGGCTCAGCTCAGCAGCAGGGCACTTACCTGGCTCTTGTAAGGTCCTGGATTCCTACCTCATGCATGGCTGGGCTTCTTGTCATGATTCGGATTCTGTAGGGAATGCTTACCCAACATACCTTCAAGCCCTGCCACTTCCAGCCAGAATCAACTGGTCACATCTGTCCTCTTAAGTAGGGTGTCCTTGTGGAAGAAATAGGTTCTGAAAAAAGAAATGGCTTCCTTGACCCTTTCTCCACCCTTTGTTTACAGGGAGAGCTGAATGGGCAGAAAGGCCTTGTGCCCTCCAACTTCTTGGAAGAAGTGCCTGACGATGTGGAGGTCCACCTTTCTGATGCTCCATCCCACTACTCCCACGACCCACCCATGCGCTCCAAGGCCAAAAGGGTAAGCCAGCCCCCTTAGCCTGCCTGCCTGCCTCTTCCCCTCTCTGCGGTCTGGCGCAATCTTTGCATTGCTGCTTTCATGACTTGGGTCCCACCAGCATCTGCCCTGATTTTTTTTACCCCTCTGTCCTTCTTTGGGCATTGTGCCCGCAAATGCTTAGCTCCAACTTGTATGTTGGTGTCCCACAGAAGGACCCTTTGGTTTCAGTCAGTCCGCCTGACTCCAAGGCCTTCCTTGGCCTCTACAATAGGTGAACAGTTCAGCTGACAGAGAGTGAGGTTTGGGGACCCAAATGCCACTGGCCACCCCCTTAGGGCTTAGATGGCAGGGCTTCTGCAGCGTAGCACGCCTGCCTGAGACTGCATTCTCTTGAGTGTCTCATCTTCACGTTTCGCCATCACTGCGAGTTCTTATCTGTTGTATTTTACGTATATGTTTTTATCTCTTCGCTCATCTGCTTGGACATAGAAGAAGAGTGTTCATTTCACACCCTAATCAGGCATGTAGCCTTCACGTAAGTGAGCAACCGAAGACACCTTAGAGAGATACCGACTTAAGCTACCCTAAGCGGACAGCGTGGTAGTCTTAAGACTTCAATGTGGGCTTAAAGAAAGAGAAAGAGAGAAAAGAAATATGTCTCAAAAAACCCATTGGACCTAAAGTATTATAGGCTATCTCACCTGGTCTCAGTTGCCCAGCAACTGGATTCATAGTGAAACGAATCATCTTGAACAATCATTTTTAAATATGTCCATTGAGAATACGGGAAAGGCCAACCTTGGGAACATATTTCTTACAGCCGTTTGTTTACACAGAGTGCGCCAGCGTGTACTCAAAAGGAAAGCTGCCTATTGCATTGTTAGCCACCCTCGGGAAAAGCACAACCCGATCCATGTGTTTACTGTGAGCGAGTTTGACTCACACTAACAGCCAAGACAAAACTTTAATCCCAGATCAAGCCCCGAGGGGTAGCCTTGGCTCTGGGCGTGCCAAAGCTGGCCGGAACACCCAGCTGCAGCACCTTGGCCTTAGGAGCAGGTGTTCCCTCTCCTCAAAGCACAATTGTTTAGAGCTCATGGAGGTGAGAGAGAGGGGCTGGCCTACCAATGCAATACCGTCTCCAGACGTGGCAGCTCCCGTGACTGCACTAGCTGGTCCTGTGGTATCTTCAGGTGTGCTTTGGGGTGCGCCCTAGGTGTTATCCATTAGAGTTAGACCTTGATTTTAAATCCAAGCAAGCTTGGGGCCCCCTTGCCTTGTATGGTGTATATGCCCACCGAGTGGCCAGCACTCACTTGCCTAGTTTTGCCCTGGGGAGTTTTGAGAACCAGAGGCCTGGCAATTACTGGCCATGCTCAGGTGTGTGCCTAGCTGCAGAATGAAGTTAAATTGGCACTCTATGTCCCTTAATCAAATTCCATCCCTTCGAAACACTATTGGTTGGCTTTTTTCCCCCACCTAATAGTCTTTCAAAGCCCACCATGTGCTGGGAAAAAACATACCTCTCTTTGAAAACCGTGAGAAGGGCCTCTGAGCTTCCTTAGATTGCAATTAAGGTTCATTTCAGTTTTTTTTCTTTCAAACAGTGTGCCATTCCTAAAGTTTCTGTAGGATTCTAACTGACCCAAGGGCTCACTCCACCATGGCAGGGTCTTATCTACCCATCTAGGTCACGATCCATCCAAATTCCCATTGAGAGCTTTTGCTTTACAATGATTGATGGGTACTCGGCCACCTTGCCTATCCATCTGATTGACAATAACTTCCCCTGCTTTTAGTCTGAATTTTCAGAGTAAATTATGACCTGGCTTTCTTTGCCAAAGCGATGGCCACCCTGTCTCCCAAGACACAGACAGCGAAAGCCCATGGAGGCCAGCCTCTCTCTCAGAGGGGGCTTGGGAGCGGGCGTGTGCTTCTCATGGCATACTTTAAAAATTGAAAGAAGAAACGAACCACCTACCCTTTCCCCTGGCTGGCGGGAGATGGGGCAGTACGCGTTACCGAGTGAATTGTTGTTGGCGCTGACACACCCAATAAAACTGTCGCAATGTACCTACTAGGTTCCTCCCGAGGGTTCAGGGACAGCAAGGAGAGCTCCATCCCCCACAGCCCATCTCCATTCGGGGTCACCTACGTCATCTATGGGTTCTGGTAGTCCTGGGAGAGGCAGGGAAATGTCCTCGAAAAAGAAAAAAGGGCTGCTCTCCAGAGGCAAGAAACTGCTGAAAAGGCTGGGTGCGGTGAAGTGACCCGTGAGCCTCCGGACAATTCCAAATCCATGTCACTTGCTTTAATTCCAAACTAGGGCTTTCATGACTCCCAAAACCCACCCTTGACCCCCCCTCCCCCCAGCAGTAGAGAGATGCGCACTCACACTACCATCCACGTAATACCATTGGAGAGATCAGGGAGGGGCTTCATTGTGGGCCCCTCCTTCTCCACTCCCAAGGTTCTATCCCAGGTCTGGGGCGGGAGGTGGGAGGGACAGCTGGCTGAGCAGCAGGGGAGGGAGGGCTCTCTGCAGCGCCCCCTACCTGCAGTTCCAGCCGGCACACACTTGACATCAGCCCTTACAGAATTTCCGACCTCCCCCCCTTCTCAAGATGCTTGCCTCATTATGCATTGTCATTTCCACTCTGGTCTTGAAATTCCTAGTTTAATTCGCCTTGATGTTCTGCCTTATAACTGCACAGTGGTTTGTACTGTCGAATAAAAACACCGTGTATACTTCGCATGTGTTGTGCATTCCTGGGCTTCATCTTCACTCACACAGTGGCTTCACATCCCAGTGGCCCGGGCCCTACACTTTCAGATGCCTGCCTTGGTCTTTTCAAAGCAAACCAGCCACACACAGATGTTTACTTCTCCCACCACACAAAAGAGCAAAGGAGAGGGAGCGACACGTCCTCTAGCTAGCCAGGGCACTGATAATCTTGTGCTCCGTGTCCCATCCTGTGGCTTTAGATTTCTGTTACTTTCATTATTTGTTGAAATGCCTTGCCCCAATCCACCGCCAACAGCACACACAGCAGAGTCACTACATGCTTCATTAGCCAGACCAGACGGAGCCCAAATCGAGTTCTCTCAGACACAGCCCCACCCACACCCATCTCTATCTTTAGCCTCAAACAGCAGACCTCCCGGAAGGCTGGCAGGTGTGACGGTCACTACTTTGTAATTCCTGTCCACTGTAAACTGTTTTTACTCTTTCTACACACTTTTCAGACTGCCTTTCTTTTGTAATTTCTGGAAGGTTTATAAATGAATGACAAAGTTTCCCCCATTGTGTCTTCAGAAACTCTATTGTAAATTGTAATATAACTGTATGTGGTAGATGGATTAAAAGGCCGTTCGTTCCTCGGTTGTGTGCAGTGCTGTGTGGATGTGTGCATGTGGACGGTTAGGGTGACATATTTTCTAGAAATAAACTTTGTTATTTTGTACAGTGCTGTGCATTCTGCATCTTTATTTTAAATACTCTTCTCCTGGCAGGGAAACAGAATTCCTTTCTGCTCTGTGTCCATAAAGAACTCCATGGGCTTGGATTTGCTGGGACTAACTAAAAATATGACCTTGAAACATGTTCTAGGAGTCGTTTACATGGCATTCCTGGTGGCAATCTTCAGGGAAAACACAGCAGTAGCTAGTCTACATGTTACTAGAGACAGGCATACAGAGACCACAGGAATCTGTTGAACTGGGGATTCAAGCCAAACCTCTTAGCAGCAGCCCCCCCCCCGCCCCCGCTCCCAACTTTTCTAGGAATGTGAATAAAGAACCGCTCTGCTTCAACACAGTGAAATGCAGCCTGACTTACCACATGGCTCTGCAGAGATTTCCCTCATAGGCTCGGTCTGTTGGCCTCATTTTTCCTGGGATGAGGTGAGATGGAAGGGCATGGTAGAGAAAGGATGCTCTCCTCGGTGTGGGCAGAAAAGCGCAGGGAACCAGGGGACAGATCCTTCCCACAAAGCCATGTTCCCACAGGCCTACTTTCCTCAGCCAGGCCCTGGCTCCTAAGAGCCTGTTCAGCTATGACCAAACTCATCAATAGATTAACCGACTGATGAAACTGTCACCCTCTCCATGCAGCCACTTCCCAAGAGCCCCTCAGATGGCAGCCAAGCCCCGAGCACATGCGACAGTTTTAGGTTCCCTCCTCAACAAGAATTGTTCAGAGGAGGAGAAAACCAGGCTGTTTATGGCAAGATGAAAACAGTTCAAATCCAGCACTTCGAATCTGACCGCACATTATGCAATTACAGCCAGCGCTGCGGTGCCATTCTTTACCTACTGCATTTAAACAAAATTCTCAAAATGGGGGAAAACAGCCAAGATCACTAGGATAAGGTTCTCTGTGCTGGTGACTTTTCTCGCTGCTCTTGGGTTTCTTCTGGCCACAACCCGGGGGCACATCCACTGTGCGGCCCTGGTCACACTGCACTACACCCAGTGGGGCTGCAGACAGACAATGCTGTCCCTCATCCTCAGCCCACGGGACGGTTCTGCGCGGCTCAGGGTGGCTCTCTCCTAACATCATCCCCAACAGGTCCACAAGTGTTTCCATGGAGAGTCTGAATCCCTTCAGGTGCATAAGGAGGAGGAACCAAACTTGATCAAACTTACATCCCCCCCCCACCAATAAACAAGAGACAAATCAAAGGTGATAATGAGCTACATTTAACTTTGTCTCACAACCTCTTGCTTGAAAGTAAATCTGAGTTTCTCATGGTAAAGGCTCCTCCCTGCCTAGAAGGTAGGAGCTTCCACCACAACCTCACTAGGCTCCTCTGGGGAGATGCCATAGACAGAAATGCCTTTTAAATGACTTTAAGCTTCATCAAAAATGATCAATAATGAGTTCATAAAATACAGACAGCAGGCACAATCCCACACCACTGGCTGAAGGAACACAGACTGTATTATAGGTCCTTCTAGCTCAGAGTCTGCTCCTGCATGGCCAAGCTGCTGACTCGACATAATCTGGACCTGACATGTGCGCATGCCCTGTAAATAAATTGTTTCCAGGACTCCAACTTAGGAAAGAAGAGTGATCAGGGATGGATAAGATACTTCCCATGACGTGGCCAGAGTGCTCACTTTCCCAAGCATGGTCCTGTCCTGAGGGGCAGCGCCCACTGGAGGGTCACAATCCATGCCAGCTCAGGGACATCATCTGTGCCTTTCCTCCTCCCCCTTTCCTGATGGCTCAGCCCACTTACCATAGCTGATGTCTAGTTCCAGCCTGCTTACTCACCAACACACCACAGTCCTGTCCCCCAGACCACCTGGGAATATGCAGCTCAGTCAAGGGTGACCCAGCCCTCCCTTGCTCAGAGGCTGCCTCCTGCATCCATAAGGGCTCAGTAGCCAAAATGCTGCAGTTCATTTTTCCACCTTTCAAAGCAGGGCTGCTGCCTAGACACAAAGGGATGATGTTATCTTCCTACCAGTGTTTCCGGGCCCCCTCAATTCCCCACTGCCAAGTTCTTTGTGGAGGTGAAATCCCCTGGGTGTCTACTGTCACCCCTGCCTGTGTTCTGTGTCCCCATGGTTAGGGATGCAAAGCCTTATATCCTGGGACTTGAGAGCCCCTCCTTTTCAGAAAGCATGCTCTGCCGATAACTTTCCAACCCGAGGATGAACTGAGAGGCCCAGACAAGCAGGCAGCAGCTGCCCTCTGGGGAAGACAGGAGTCCAGTGCCTCTTGCTTGTCTGGGATTCTCTAATGAGCTCTGAATGTACCTGATCCTGGAAGCAGGCCACAATAATTTGTTCCTTGTGGTAGGGAGAGGACCAAAAAGGCCAGAGTCCCTGGGTACCCCTCCTTTGTGCTCAGGTCTGGGCCTCCCAGGAAGTCCTCCCACGGTTGCTGAATTTATATCAGATTTGGGTAACAGGTTCTATCTGCCTCAAGGGCCTGGCAGTCTCTGGTGACTCTGTTCCCTTAGCAAAAAGGTACCAACCTTGGCCACAGATGTAGCAGCCACTCTGCCTCTGGTCAGAGCTCTGTGTCTGTTTCTATCAATATCTGTCTTCATCATACCCATGACTTCCGGGTACAGCATGAAGTGAAGGGAGCGGATGGGCTGTCTGAAGAAATGACCACAAGGAGCACTAGGCTAGAGGAGAGGGGCTGGACCCCTGGAGAAATTTCCCCTCTGTACCCATCCCTGCAGGGCTAGCAGGAAAAGGAAGGGTGTGTTGGGGTCCTCTGTATATACCAGGTGAGAAGAATCTAGTTGTCCCACAGAAGACAGAGCAGACCAAGCCAGGGCACGGTGCTGTCTGTGACAAGAGCCTTACAGAGCCTTAGCTTGTGAAAGTTGAAAAGGAAAGCATGGGAGATGGGAGAGAGTAGTGAGATAATTAAGGCCCACTCCCTAGGAGCAAGTCCTCGCCTGGTATTATAGGTTAGCTACTCCCTCTTCCCTAAACAGGCATAATTCTTAACTGCATTATTCTAAATCCTACCCTTGTAACTATAGATGTGTAGCTTTCACCTCTCAAAGTTTTGAAAGTCGCAACTGGTCAAAATGCAGAGAACAAATGACCATGGGGTACCCGACCCCCGGTTGATAACATCACAACACAACCCCTCACCTGAGCTCAGGGAACATCAAGGAAGAGGGAACAGAAAGACTTCAAGAGCTGAAGGAGCAGGACATCTGCCGTGAGATGTCCTCTGTATATGACAGGGAAGCTGTCGCCTAATGAGACCTGCACAATGACACCTTTGGCCTCTGGGGGATGGGACTGAGCCTAGTCTGTCAGGGTTGGTAAGATCTACCCTCTAACCCTGACAGCTGCGCTAACAGAAGGGCAGGATCTTCTGCTAACTTGAAGAACCACTCTGGTTGAGGCCCCTGGAGCAGGGCCCTACCGCTGCAAGGCAGGGTAGTCCTGTCTGGGCGACCATGCTACCCTGGGTGTTGGGGTCCTCAGGGAAACTTCCAGGTTGGTTCTCCCACCCTACTGAAGGGGTATTCCTCTTGGGGTGAGGCTGACTATCTTGCACCTTGTATAATGAGTCCACCCACACCAAAGGCAAAAAGCAAGACAGGCCAGACCCCATATACCAGGCCAGTCAGCAGCTGCCCCATTTTCTCTGGACAAACCAGCTGGGCCTATCCATGTCCTGAATTCCTAGTATAACCCAGAGCCCAGGTACTGTGTCATGGTCTCTGCCAAGGGACAACAGCAGGTAACACTGAGTAGGGGCGTCAGAGAGGGAAGAGAGACAGGCCTCTTTGAGAGCCACCTGAGTACTTTCAGCTGTGGGTATGACGTTTCTAGAAATGACAACGAGAGGTATGTTGTAGCTCTGAGGACCCTGTAGCCTTCCTTCTGTCCTCGGAGAATAGAGCTGCGCTGGCCTGTCAGGCACCCAGCTCTGAGATTAGGCACTTCTCAGGGCCTGATAGTGTCTCCCTCTGATGCCAGGAAAAGGATAGGTTAAAGGCCACGTGCCATGAGCCCAGATGGTGGCCCAGGAGCTGGCTTTAAGAACCACAAGGAATCAAAATGCAGAGAAACCCTTGGCACATGGCAGTACAGTGAGACGGAACTTTATTGAGCTGCGCCAGGGACACACACATCACCGATGAGTACAACTCATCCCCCGTAGCCACACTGCAAGCTGCTCTCATAACATACAGAACTCCAAGCCTCCTCTTTGCAAGAATCAAATGGATGTGGGACCTATACTGCCCCACAAGTCGCAGCCCTCCAGACCCTAGGGCAGAGGCAGTGCTCACTCCCAAAAGTTCCTACAGACACTGGCACCCATGGACTCTACTGCTCTATTTTCTATTTTTTTTAAAGACAAGGTCTCACTATGTAGCCTAGGCTAACTGTGAATTTGGGGTTATCCCAGCTTCATCTCCCGAATGCTGAAATCACAGGCATATGCCACCACACCAGACACATTTACTTTAAGGGGCGAAATTTTATCCCTGAGTGGTCTCAAGTAGTTTAAAAACAGAAATAAAATACAGGCTTTCAAAAACTAAAAACTACCCTGTTAAGTAAAGCGATGGTCACTAATTTTACTTGATAAGAAAATTGCAAAACAAATAACAGCATCCACTTCTTTACGGCCAGCCCCATCAGTCTGAAAACACTTCCATGAAGAAAAGGTGAGATCTTTTCAACAATTCTTTTCATTCTGTATGGCCTAACTCTTAAAAGAAATACCGAAAGGCACCCTTGCCTCATGTCTTTCCCCCCTTTTAAACACAAACATGCATGAAACAAAGTTAGAGCAGTGTACAGTAAGAGGTTCTCCTGGGAGCACCTCTGAGAACCTGCTGACATGGCTGCTTTAGGAAAGTCTATCTGTGGTACCAAGGGCCTTGCTACAGCTCTGCCAAGCAAGCTGTCACAACACACTATGAGAAACAAAGCAAACATCAAACCTATAACCTAAATCTATAGCCGCTACATACCAACCCTAAAAACCAAACTGTGGCTCCCTGACCCCCACCCCAAACCCCCTCTAGAACAACAGTCATGTGAAAAGTAGAAAGGGAAGGATTGGCAGAGTTCTGGAAGGAAGCCAGCACACAGGCCCTCGCTGTTGGTCAGAGGTAGTAGAGGCGGTTGGACAGGGACAGGTTCGGTTCTCTGTGGATGCTCTGGCCCACAAGGAAGGCCAGCTTATGTGCATACTGGCAGGGTGCAGGAACTCGGATGACTCCCTGTGGGGGAAAAGAGGGCCAGTCACTGAGTTGAGCTGGGTGGGACTCCCAGGGTCCTTACCACAGTAGGCTGAACAGGACAGGTGGCCCTGAATGGGGGCCTGAACAGTAACGCACTCACAGGCCAATTGTAGTACACATGGCAGAGCTTGTAGGTCAGTCGCTGGATGTGGTCAGGCTTCAGGCCACTGCTGTCATAGATGACATTGTAGTGTGTTGGGGACACACTCCCACTCCTCACTGCCTGGCTCACGATGAAAAAGTCATACCTGGAAAGGCAGGAAGAGCCAGGCAAGGCAAGGACACGTGCTTTTATATAAGGAAAAACCTCGTCTTCTAAACAACCTCATTTTTTCTCCAGCCCCAGTGTGACTGTGGTGCCCAGGACAGGGCAAACTCTTCATGAGCCACTGTGGCAGCACGCACAGAAGACAAGACTCTTTCCATACGTGTCACCATGCTGTGTGTGTGTGTGGAGGGCTTGTACACATGGGCGCGCAGCAGTGGCGCCAGAGTAGGGCGGAGCCAGTTCCTCCTACTGCTTCCATTATTAGTAACAGCAATGCAACAACTTTAATCACCAAGGACTCAGAACAAACGTGCAAGAGCCAGAGGTAGAGCAACTGTACACAGTTAGTAGAGGACCCAAGCTAAGGCCAAGCTAAAGAGCACACTAGAAAACTTAGCATCCATCCGAGTTCTGTTCCCTGGCAGAGTGTCAGTCAGGAGGCTCCTGTGATCTGACCATATCAGCAAAGGAAACTGACTCTGTGATCCTGATGTTACCTAATTAGACAACCTGGAAATCAGAAGTGGTCTACACTGGAGTCTATTTGGGATAGAATGAGTCCAAGATGTTCAATGATGTGCCTGCCAGGAAGAGACAAGCTCTGACCAAGAGAGGGAGAGCTCTGTGTGTAGCATCCAGACTGCCACCTTCAAAGGTTCTCCTGCCATCAGCTCCAAGGGCCTGAGTGGCTCTCACAGGACTTAAACGGCATCTGGTGAGAACACATGCCTTCTACTCTAAACTCATGTGGGTGTTGTCCCTGAGCTCATGGGCTACCAACCCTCTTCTTGTCTAGTGCCCTGAACACTCAGTGATAGTCCCAGGTTCTGTGAAGGGTGAGAGGGGCCTCAGATTGGCCCTTCCTAGGTACCGGCCTTATCTGTTTGCCCCACTTTGCTCCTGGAGTGACAGCAACTCTCTTCCAGAGCCAATCCCATAGGCAGTGTCGGAGCAAAAGAAAAATCCAAAATAGTATATTTCAAAATAAAACCCCCACTCAATCACATAGCTGAAAAGAAGCACCAAACATTTTGTAGCCATTTCCGTCTCTGAGATGCAGGGTCCACAAATGATTCAGAGTTCAGATTTTGGAGCATGTGCTTAACCCGGGAGAGTTAAGTACCCAATTTAGGTTTTAAGATCCACGATGCTTTGCTGTTAGCAGCAGCTCACCCACCCGAGTCAGGGAACATGGGGGCATCATGGAGGCTTCCTGCTCTCGCCTGCAATGCCAGGAGCCCTCCAGAGCCTCACTCTCTAGAACAAAGGATGTCAGACTAGGTGGTAAGTTTCTGCCCCCCAGGGACAACCATCACAACCTCAGAAGAGAGCTAGTGAGGAGGTCACCAGAGATGTACATCTGTCTACCTATATGGTTAAACCTGCATGCTGTGACCGGCCTAGCTTCCTCTTTCTTACTTTGGAACTTTGAAGTCAACTGTAGGCTACAGATCTGCTGACAATAGGCCCTCTCATCACCTTGAGCCCTGGAGGACTGTGTGAAACATCACAGAGCTAAAGATCTGGTAGAAACAACCTATAGATGGGTTATATATGTCAAAATATAGATGCTGCCCGCAGAAGCTGTTCCTAGAGTCTGAAGTGCCACACACAACTAAAACTATCATGGAGCTGCCAGAGGGTGTTGCTTCCGGGGTCTGAGCATTGAGAAACCTGGGCTTTAGGAAATACGTCAAGATCAGCTTAGCTGAAGAATTGGGACATTTAAGAAACAGTGTCATTCAGGAACTGGAAAACAAGCTAACATTGATAGACATGAGGCCCCAGAACTCACCACTCTGGCCTAGTGACCTCCACATCGATGACTGTCCCCGGTAGAGGGTTCTGGAGTCTTCCCCCAGACTGAGCAAAAAACCTGGCATTGACACGTTTCTTCACCACAATCACAGTCAGTCTTGGGCTGAGGACAAAGAAGAATATGGCCATGCTGAGCTGGTGGCCTGTCTAGGTAAGAAGTCACATGTTCATGTATCCTTCAGGAAAGAGCCCCCATGCCCTTGACACATCATCTCATTGCATGCTGGAGGAGGGTAGGCCCCTTCCTCGGGGACAGACCGAAGTCCACGAGTGACCTGGAGGTGGGCAACAATATGTCTTTTGGGGTCCCATGACAGGCTACTCAGGCGTGGGCATAGACCAAATCTACCACGCCTATCAAATCACAACACTGCCTTCGGCAGGCTTCCAAAGTATTTGGTGTCAGGGCTACAATGGGCATTTTCTACTCTGAGACCTGTCTGGAAGAGCTGGTTCAAAGGCATGTACACCTTAACCACCAGCTCCCTCTACACTGCTCACACTAAGGGAATCATCAGATGCACAGCCAGAACATGCAGCCTCTAGATGGTTCTTCTCCCTGAGGGCAAGGAATAGTCTTCCAGGAGACTCACCGCCTCACCCTCCCACCTCTTGAGATGCTCCTCTTAAATTCCTGGGGACAGTCATTTGTTCATACACAATCCACATGGAAGTCAGTGAATCGGACCTCAGAATGAGGCTGCCATCTAACATGACTGGCAGTCCTGATTCAGAGGATATCAGTTCCTCTCAAGCTCAGACATGGCTGACCCCATTCTCAGGGAGAGTGGGGCTCTAAGAACATATTACTCAGTAAACTGGTTGTTCTCCAGTGATCATCAGCTCCTAAGGCCTTGAGCATGAAGCCCACACTGGGGGCTTCTCTTTCACAATGTGGTAGCAATGAGAAGCAGGGCCCTGCCAGAAATGTCACCGGCTGCCTCTAAAGCTTTGCTGTTGCAAGACCTGCCAGTTGCTTGCAGCTCTGGGTGCAACACAGAACAAAGCTGGGTCCTGGGTCCATGTGCTTGCCTAGACTGGGCTTAGATCAGGAAGCTCAGGATGGTGTGCTGGCAGGGACTGCTGAGGAAGAGCCACAGAAAAGTGCCCTACCCTGAGCAGCGCTGACCTATAACTTATCCAGACCCAGTTTCAGGGAACAGGAAGCTCAGGCTGCCTGCTCAGCCCTGCCTCCATCTCTTATCCCTACTTTCAGCCCAATTCCTAGCAAGCCCATGCACCCTCTCCTTGCCATTGAGTAACACTTATTTCAGAGTGGGCAGCCATATCCAATCCCAAGGACTCACTTGTAACCTCTCCCAACTGACTTGAGACAGTCCAGGAACTGAGGGACCTCATAATTGACCAGGGTCTTCAGTTGTCCATCCCCTACACCATCTCGGTACACAATGACACGGCTAGGCATATATTCATTGCAGCCACTCCAAGCCCTCAGAGCAGCTGCAAAAAGTGGGGGAGGTTTTGAGTTCACAGACACAATACCTGTTTCTCCCAGTTCCCAGCCACTTTTGGGAACAACCCAAGGGCCCCAGCAGATTACAAGGGTACACAGACCCACCTTGCAAGCACACCTTGAGCCCATCCACCAATTCCTGGCCACGGTCCTGAAAGACGCAGCGGGAGAACCAGCTGTTCAGAAAAAAAGCAGGGTGGTGAGGGCATGGGTCTGCCAGGCTCAGCTGCTCTGGCCTTCCTACGAATCTTCTGAGGAAGATTCTTGCTACCCTTCCCATATCCCCAGGAGGCCTCAACTAAGCAGAACAAGAGACCAAAGTCACCCATGGCAGTTTCCCAAATTCTAATCTAACTCGGCAGGGGACAACTGAGAGCAGATCACCTGAGAGCACCCACCCACTACAACAAGTGCTGTCCGCCCTGTTCCTGACAGAGCATGTTTTCCGCGCTTCCCTTCTGCTCCCCAAGACCAAGGCCACAGCCACTAACATCTACACGTAACAAGTGGTCAGGATCCAGGCTCTGCGGCTATGGCTATTCCCTCATTCCACAACCACTGAAAACTAATATTGAAAAAGCAGAGGACTGGGTGAACTGGGCTATTACACTGAAAGCATGAGACACATTTCAGGGGCCAAGAACAGCTGTCAAACCAAGGCACTTTCAGAGTTGGCCATTTAATGTGCCCTAAGGCACACAGTAGAGAGCAGAATGGGGATGTTCTGAGTGTGGCAGGACAGGGACAATGAAGGCCAGTCCCATGCTTCATGATACCACTGCTGCTCCCTGGCTTACCGGGTCATCCCTTCGTTGATGCTGGCAACGAATCCTGCGATGGACCTCCTCCCAGCTGTGGTGTCATGGTAACAGTCGATACCCACGATCATTGCCAGCTTCAGCTTTAGTGAAAACAGTGTCATTTAGCTGTTGCAGAGTTTTGGCAGCCGTGAGCAAGGCTGGCTCCTTTCCCCCAGATGTCCACATAACCAACCACCCCGTCTCCGATGGAAGCAGACTCACAGGCATGTCCACCCGCCAGAGTTCACCAATACCCTGTCTCCATGACAGCAGACTCACAGGCATGTCCACCCACCACCAGAGTTCACCACCACCCTGTCTCCATGAGAGCAGACTCACAGGCATGTCCACCCGCCAGAATTCACCACCACCCTGTCTCCATGAGAGCAGACTCACAGGCATATCCACCCGCCCGAGTTCACCAATACTCTGTCTCCATGACAGCAGACTCACAGGCATGTCAACCCACTAGCCGCCCGTCTCCATGACAGCAGACTCAGAGGTGTGTCCACCCCGGTAGCTGCCCCATCTCCATGATAGCAGACTCACAGGCATGTCTACCCGCCAGAGTTCACCACCCATCTTGCAGTTCATCTGCAGGGCAATCTTGGTGGCAATGGCCATGACTGTTTGCTGCTTGCCCAGGGTCCGGGCCACCACACACTGACTTGGGGTAGGGCAGTCTGTACACAGGTACTTTTTGATGGCATCATATTTGTCCTTCCGATTACTTGACAACAGACAGACAACCTGAAAACAAACCAAGCACCTCATTATAGAGAACTAGGGCATGGAAGGCCAAGAGCAAAGGACATTTGTCACTCTAGCCACGTGGCAGAGCTGACTGGTGGCGTATCAGTGGGACAGTAGTAACGTTTTAATGCTGGTTTACTCTGAGTGATAAGCACTCACACGAGAGGTGCTGCACATAACAAACCTGGGCTTTAAACAAAGTCATTGCAACCTGGGACCCGGGCATGGCACACTATCGCATGAGTGGTTCCGGGTAAACAGAAAGGCAAGCACAGCTCTGCCTCTGAGGTGGACAGACGTGCAGCTCACAGCTCCCCAAGAACCATGGCTTTTGCTTGGGAATCTGGTCAGAATGGAAACTTTCCCAGGAAGGAAGAATGACAATTCTGAGAACAAGAAGGAGTCTTTGATCAGGTTCCCCCAGCCCAAACTCTGAGGGTCCACATTTAAGTTCCTAAAACCAAATCTAGCTTGTGACTCAATTCCAGCACCCAATGTGTACCCAGACTCTTGTTTTTCAATTCTCTCTGGTCCCCAACAAATTAGGCTCCACCTGCTGTCTCCATCACTCTAGGTAAAATGGCAGCTATCCGCCTGTGACCTCTGAGAAGGAAATGAAGGAATAGTTCATGAAGCATAGCAGGCCACTATTCAGGTCTCTGCCACATGGGCAGCCTGCTCCTGCTCCTCGTGGTGGTGTGGCCTCTTGAGCTAGAGGGAACACACCAAGGGTACGGGTCACTCCTGTGCTCAGCAATGCTTCTGCATGAGCCAGAAAAAGCTTCCAGCTGGTTCTTCAAGGCTGCTTGGCTTGTTGAAGGCTTGGACTCTGGTGCATTAGTGTTCAGAGGTAGGCTTTGGGCACATGGTTGGACATCGAGGGCTCTGTTGCTGGTCTGCCTACTGAGCCATGCCTTGGTGGCAATGGGAAATGGTGGAAAACACAAGAGCTGAGGCTGGGTGAAAGAAGGTCGGGTCACCACTGAAGGATGTTCCCTTTCCTCTCTGTTCTGGGACCACCATAGGGTGAGCAGGTGTGAGTCTCCACATGCTCCCTGCTGGGATGCCCTGCTTCACCAGACACCATGGAGCCAAGTGATCCTAGCAGAAACATACATGAGCTGCAGTCAATCTTTCCTCACGAGAAGTCTGACTAGCTCATCTAGACACTCTCCCATCAGCAGCCGTGAGCCAGCATGGCACAGCTCCAGCCCTAGACTTCCCTTTACCACAGCCACAGAGGACCGTGTCCTGTTCACTGGAGGTCCATTATGTTTGTTCACTGCATGCAGCACACAGGCTCCCCTGAGCCACAAAGGTGATGGGGGCTGTGGAGCTTCACAACGCTGGCTTTGGCCCCCGCCATCACAGCTTTAAGCCTGAACAGTGAGTGGCGTCACAGAATCTGCTCCTCTGGGACTTTGCTCCGTTCTTGGAGGCCAATGACTTTACAGGCCAATGAGGTCTGCAGCAGTGGCCTCGGGGTTTGAGGCGGCAGAGATCAGCAAAATACATCAAAACGTGAGCCATGTTTATGGGAAAATTGGAGCGTTAACAGTTAACTGGCTAATTGCTAAATCCACGTATGCAGAAGCTCCTCCTCCACGGCTGAGGATGTGGGGGCTGGGGAGGTGGGTGGAATGAACTTCCCAGTGTGGTTCCCTTGCAGACAGTCTTCCACCTTTAGCCTGCTGTAGTTTCCTGCCACACAGAAGGCCAGGGCTTCCTGGACAGAGGGCAGTAGTGAGGTCACACTAGGCCAGTTGCCGCCTGAGCCCTGACTCCACACTGCTGCGATGCTTGGTGGCCCTCCCCCACTTGCTGGGGAAGGCCCAATTGAGTGGCAGCCCCATGAGCAGCAGCATAATCACAGACCAAGGAGGACCGGTCTTCAGCGTCCAAAGCCTTTCCAGGAAACACACAAACGTAGATGTGTGTCTGGTATGAGCAGGAGCACCAGGTGATGGGATCATGGGCCCAGCACAGTGATGCAACAGACAGCGTGACTGAATAAGTGGCCCAGGTGGCTATCTACACTTCCAAGACCCAGCTAAAAACTGTGACCAAGAGTGTGAGAATGGGGTGATGCTCTCTCCTCAGGCTCGTGTTCTCCCTAGACACACCTCACATCACTGCATGGACTCACACAACACACACGGGACCTACTGTCATCAGGCTACCTTATCACCATGCCTCTCCTGGGTGCTAAATCTCACACGATGGAAAGATGGCATTCACTAATGTCAAGGTATCCCAGCTTAGGAGAGTCTGGCTGCTGACCTCACCCTGTGACTTCCAGTGTCTAGAACCAGAGAATCAAGGCAGAATGTGGCTTTTTCTTCATGGCTTCTCATCTTGTGCAAGGCACACACCCACACAGGCACCAGCCTTACTGAGCTCAAAACCCCAGTCTTCTGTCCAAGGACCCCCCTGCCCGCCTCAGGCTGCAGCACTGTCTGCACCCAGCAGCTACTCACTATCTGAGTGTCTGATGTCACCTTCTGCTGCAAGGCTCTCAGGTAAGCTTCTGTTCTGTCGTCCACCTCAATCCTAGCAACAACAACATAAAGATGGGCGGTACACAACCCTCAGACCTTAACACAGTCAACATCCCTGCACCAATCCCAAATGGTACAAAAGCAGAGATACAGGAGCTCAACTCAGTGAAGGGCATGGCTAACAAGCTGTACCACCATCCTGGCTTAAGAACCTACCCCGAGACCCAGCGGTGGTGGC
>NW_026067935.1:2186675-2229948 GCF_014885135.2 Alexandromys fortis
AAGAAAGAAAGAAAGAAAGAAAGAAAGAAAGAAAGAAGAAAAGAAAGAAAGAACGAACGAACGAACCTACCCCCAAGAACATCCTATCTGCTCTTTTCTCCCCTCCAGTCCCTCTGGGGTCCATGGAGCTGTGGAAGATCTTAGAGCTGTCATGAGCTCACTGGTGCATCACACACCCTTCTGATAACTGCCAATCACAATGCAGACCAGAGAGTAGATGGCCTAAGACACTCACATGATTGCCTTTTTCATCTGGATGCCCATGGCTGGAGTCACTTTGAACAGGTTCTGTATCAGTGAGTTGGCCGCTTCATAATTCCTGCGGGTATAGATCAGCAGCCAGTTATCCAATGGCTTCACGCTGATCAGCGGTGCGCCTCTTGTCTCTTTGGACCAGTCTGCAAACTGCGGGTTGTAATCAAACTAGAATAAAGGGCAGAGATGCTACTGTCAGCTGTGATGAAGCCACTGGTCTTGCTCAATCCGATCATGCATGTAGAACCACAGACTACCACACTTAAGTTTGAATCAAAGTGACAGATCAAAAGTCCCCAGTGGAGAGAAGACACCAGATGCATCTGGAGGACTTTTTCTACACCATACCCTTCTGAGGGCCCAGGACAAACTCTCCATCCTTCCTCTCATTATTGAAACAAGTGCCATTTTCTTCATGAAAAAGGCTCAGGCTATGGGTGGTGGCTTCATGTTTTTCATTCCAACACTCAGGAGGGAGAGGCAAGTGGTAGAAGTCAGACTGGTCTACACAGTGAGATCCTGTCAGGGGCTGGAAAGAGCTAAGCCCTTGACAGTGGTGTCCTGTGCCAACAAAGTTCAGGGAAGAGCCACTTGTGGTCCCCATCATGGCAAAAATCCAGAGTTTCCCTTCACCTGGCTGGACTCTATCTTCCAGCCCTGCCTGTGGCAGGAACGCTCGATTGCTGGCAACAGTTGAAAAGAACAGGTATTTGTAGTGTTTGATTTCATTTAAAACTATTTGAGAAATTCTATTTTTCCTTTTCCTGAAGATGAAACAAAAAGCACTCTAATATTTAGATCAACTCCTGAGAGACTCGTGGCCCACACAGAGACAAAGCCAATCTAATGGGGCTCCTTGGCAGGACCTTTGGCTCCTAAGTTATGTTGCATACCCATCCCCTGCAATGGTTTCTTTAGATAGCCCTGACTGTTCTGGAACCTGTTCTGGACCCTGTTCTGTAGACCAGGCTGGCCTTGAACTCAGAGATCCATCTGCCCTCTGCCTGCCGAGTGCTGGGATTAAGGGTGTGCACCACCACCTCTTAGCTCTTCAGTTTCTCTTTAGCAGATCTTCCCTTGTCACGAGGATTGGGCTTTGGTTCTACATGCGCTAGAGTCACAAGCTGCCTCTTACAGAATGACCCTGTCAAGTGGCTCTGGTGGTTTTCCAGAGTTGGCAGAGAACAGGACCAGGGGATGGAGAGAAGCAGCCTGGTGCATGGTGGGCTGTCCCCTGCCCCTGGAGAGACTCAGCCTGGACACCACCTTGCCAGCCTTACCGTCTTCCCACCCTGGTGGATCTTCTCAGACTGTAAGATTCTTCCGGAGAAGGACAGCAGGTTTGAGTCGAAGCTCAGACCCCAGTCACGAAGCTCCCTCTGCACGTTGTCATCCCTGTGAGTTAACAAATGGTACTCAGCAAAGCTGACCAGGCAGCAGCCAGGCTGGTGACCCACATTCAGGTGGACAGGGTGCCACTGTGGCTTGCAGCACAATTCAAGGCCACTCTAGGCCTAGAACACATGGATAAGCTTCTCTCCACCTCCCAAAGACTCCAAGTGCTCAGACGCCATGCCAGTGAATGACCCACAGTCTACACAAGCAGGGAAATGTGTGCCTGAGATTTGCTTCATCTGCCCCCTCCATGGCCTTCCCATGACAGGATTGGAAAGAACGCATGGGCATATCAGGTTTCACTTCTTGGCTTCCTGAGAAGAACTGGTATCAAGAACTCAGGACAGCCCTCCATAGTCCTCCCAACATAGAAGGCCACACTTCCTGCCTTCCAGACCCCTCTCAGACCTATAGGGAAGCCCAAAAGAGAAGCTGGAGAGCTGAGCCGGCCTACCTGTGGATGTAGTCGATGAGGCGGCCCACCTCCCTCTGCCGCTGCTCAGGGGTCAGTCGCGTGTGCACCGCTAGGTCCTTCATCACGTTGAAATCGTTGCGCATTTTATCAGTCAGACCTGTACCCAGAGCAGTGCCAGAGAAAGCCAGTCAGCAAGGCTGCATAGCCCCCAGCGGGGGTGGGCAGGGATGCGTGAAGAGAAGAGGGTAGCACTATGCACCTGTGAGGTAGCAGAGCTCTGGGATGAGCATGGCTGGGCCCGGCAATGTGCCTCCAGGGCCTCTCCTCCGCTTGGGCTGGCTCACCAGCACTGGCTGCTTCAAGTCCGTGATATCCTGGTTGTACTGCTGCTCAGGAGGAAAGGAAGGCATCCTTCGCACCAAACAGGGTGTGTGGCACACCCGTGGGTGCGGTAGATGCCTAACTGACAATGGAAGCTGGGTACCAAGCTGGGCTAGACACACGTCAAACCGTCCTGAAGGGTGGTGTGTATGCTCTTTCCAGCCACCGAGGGTGCAGGAGCAGGACGGGGCTGACCCAGCTCTCCCAGGTGGATGAGCTCTATGTAGCCAAGTCATCAGGGCTTAGCTTTGGAGACCTGACCATAGTGACAGAACAGACGTCTCAGGTTACTGTCATGGTGCTCCTAACCCCAGGGTGTGAAGGTCTTTCCTGTCATCTATAGCCCAGAAGCTGCTTATTCTGAAACCATTCTTACTTTTAATTTGGATTTAAAATATTTCCACTGAGCATAAAAGAGTGTCATCACGTAATAATCAAGTTGTAACAGTCTAGTCTTAATGCCCACCTTAGGGCAAGATGTCACCAGCCAGCATGCCATCAACGAACCTGATCCATGTCTCTGTGCCTCAATGAACTAACCATCAGAGTTAAAAAAGTTAATGTACCCTCAGACATGGTCTTCATACATCACTGAAAATGCATGGCTAGAAGGGCAGGAAGGTGGGGTCTCCCTCTCCCCATCTTATTAGAGTCCTGGCCACAGGATACGGGTAGGTAGAGCTGGAGTCCACAGGTGCTGGATGACCTTTGGCCTCCTACCACCTGCCAGCAGAAAGCTGTGCCTTACTGAGACCTCTCCGAGAGCTGGACCCAGCTGCAGCAGCCCTGGTCGAAAAGGACCAGGCAAAGCTACAGAGCTAGGGATCAGGGCAAACTGCTTGCTACCACTGGCAGGCAGTACCTGTCTGTCCCCATGATGCACTGTCAAATGCAACTATTCTGCTGGACAGAGCCACTAGGGCAGCACACGTCTGGTATGTGGGGAATTTCTCAGTGATGTAGGCAAGACTGAGCAGGGCCTGTGTGCTCCTGCACACCACCCAAGGGACAAACCTACCTTCCTGTAGTACTCCAGGAAGCTGACCTCTGAGCCATCTGCCTTCTTGAAGGTGCTCTTTGGATTCTGGTCCCAGTCGATGTCATCCACCCTGTAGGTCTTGTTGTTGTACCTGTGGAATTCGGGACAAGAGGCTCTAACTCATGTGGAGATGCATGACGGGGTGGGAGGGCAGGGGAAGGAACTGAACAATGGCTGGGAACAAGGGAATGGAAAAGGGTGAAGAGCAGGAGGCACCTGTCCTTTGTACCTGACCACAGGAAAGGCAACAATACCACACATCTGACATATCTGGCTCCCTTTTATTCACCTCTGCCTGTCTCCCTCAGCCCCACTGCTCTCTAGCCCTGGGCTCTTGAGATGAAGTCGTACTTGGTGAGGACAATTAGGCCTATAAGCTCCTTCGACACTTGTTCCTGGAACTTGTGCTCCTCTGTTTGCTGGTACAGGTTGAACATGAAGTCCAGAACGGTCTCACTGCGGAGGACCTTGTGGCTGACGTCCGTGCAGAGCATGATGTTGTTCTCATACTGAAGGATGGAGGTAGTGAAGCCAGGCCAGATCACCAACCTGCAACACAAGGTGGCTCAGGCGCAGCCCCATGCTCCACTCCCTGTGTCGGAAGCAGAATGTGCTGCGCCAGCTCACTTCCTAGTACAAGACTCTAGACAGAGCCCTTTTCCACGGCTTCACCAGCATTTGCTAAGTACACACTGAGCTGATTAAACCTATCCTTAATTTGGGCCATCTAGCCTCCTGAGCCACCATGTCTCAGCACCCCTAGCTGCTGGTGCTGAGGACTGACGCAGTGCAAAAGGTCTGTGCTGCTGGCTATGATGGGATTCCTTTGACGTTCAAGTCATCTGGCGTGACTGGGTATTGCTCAAGCCAGGTTACATGCTCCCGTAACTCTTGAGCACCAACAACAGGTGGTTTCTAGTTTACAGAACACTGCAAGGTCTGTGCAGCCCAAGGGATAGTGGAGTTTTCTACAAACCTGTGATTTGGAATATCAATCGGATCACTTGGATTGTAATAATTCCGTCCAATTTGTTGCAAATTCATGATTTTCAAGAGCCTATGAATTTAAAGTCAGAACAGTTAGCATGGCAAATCCTAGGGACTACCTGGAGCTGCATCCAGTCAGCAGGGCTGGCAAGTTGTCGCCCAGAGCCAAGCCAGTCGATTCTACACTGCCTAGGAGTTCACATTCTTAAAATGTCTAAAGGTTGGAAAAAAATATTTCAAGACATTTGAATTGTGTCGATTCCATTTTATCATGATACACCAGGATAACCCACTAGCTGCAAAAGTAGAGGTGAACAGCTGCCCAGTACTCCCCGGTAGCTTTCCCTGGAAGAAAAATGCACCAAGCAAATGCATCCCCTCAGGCCAAGTATCCCTACAGTGAGCTATCTATCCTTCCACCACTGAACCATCTACGAATCCAATAAGCCATGAATCCAAGGACTGCCTCATTTAGATGGCTCCTTCCAGGGAGGGGTCTTCTGGAGAACGTGTGTGTGTGTTACATGTGTGGGGTATGTGTCTGCCATGCTCAAATGAGGAGGCATCAGGTATCCTTGTATCCTATTCTGTCACTCTTCACACCTCACTTGCTCCCTTGAGACAGGGTCTTACAGTAAACCTGGAGCTAGGCTAGTAGCCTGCAGGCCCAGTGACTCTCCTGTCTTGCCCCACCCCCAGCACTGGGGCTACATGCAAATGCCCATGGCTGGCTTTTTGTGGGTGCTTGCATGGCCATCTCCCCAATGCCTAGAACATGTCCTAGCTAATCGCTCCTCATGTGGTTGCCACTTGCCCCAGCAGCCACCCACCCACCCATCCATCGTGGGGAAGGGGCAGCTGGGGTGCAGCTCAAACAGTATTACATCATATATAGGCATAGTGTCAGCACCACTAGGGAAGGGGTAGTATCCTGGAGGCAGATAAATTAATTTTCCTGTCAGAAACCACATTTTCAAATGACCCCCCCCCCATGCATGCACCTTCTGAAGATGATGTTGTAGAACTGTAGGCAGGTGGGTGAGGTGGGCGGCAGCTCATTGGTCAGGGTAATGGTGATCCTCACGTGCTCCCCATTCCGAGTCTGACTGAAAACTTCTGTGACCTAAAGCCAGAGAGGTGGGAACCCAGGTCTTACCTCTGTGTAGAAAAGATGTCCTGGTTCCTGGGGCCCCTGAGCGCAGACATGTGACCTGAGACTAAGAAGTCAGCTAAGTAGCTGAGAGCCCTCATATAACTCTCCACAGCCCTTCTGTCTGACCCCAAGGACACAGTGAGTCATAATGGGGCCTCCGAGAGCCCTATCTCCCGGACCAGGAGACCCTTTCTGAACTTGGCTTTAGGGTGTACACCCCCACCCCCACCAGTGGAGATATTTGAAATAACCTTGTGCTGTAGTCTCTTAGGTAAAAACAGTATTGTCCCGTCGAAAGCATGACACCTTCCAATAAGGTCCTCATGCTGGAAGAGCAACGCCGAGCGCAGCCTGCGGGCCTCCATCAGGGGGTTATAGTCGATGTGGTACTGGTACAGGGCCCACTGTGGGCGCGAGGTCAGCCGGAAGTGGTTGGTGCTTAGCTTCACGATGATACCCGAGGAGCCTGAGGGGCCGTCACACAGTCAGGCCCTGGCACGGTTATGCTCCATGAGAGCTTTCCTTCAGACCCAGCAGAGCTGAGGACAGTGGTCAGCTCTTGCCTTCAAGACAGCTGGCCCTGGGGACTAGGGCTCGGTTGCTTGGGGGAGACCATACACCCACACAACAACAACAGACAAGGGGGAGGGGCTGGAAAGGCTGCAGCTGCTGAGCAGAGCACTCTTCTTTTCCCTGAGCCAGAGAAGCGCTGCAGCCCAGTGCCAGAAAAAGTGCCCCCTAAAGAGGTGTTTCTGGGAGCCCACCTGTCTTTGACTCTTTGACGTGGTCAAGGTTCTGTCTGGTGTTCACACCAAGGTCATGGAAGTCTCGGCGACGCCCTCCTCTCTCTGCCAATGACAGCTCCTGAAACCCAGCTGAGATCTGCAGCTCTTGAGAGAGAGAGAGGAAAGCATCAGTGGTTAGAGCCAGTGGGTGTGAGGATAGCAGCTTTCCTGCAGTGGCTCAAGGGGGCAGATGCAGCCCACTCTTGTCTAGTAGTGTGACCTCATCCTTTGCAGAGCCATCTACCCTGGCTCTGGCCACTCCAACAGGCCAGGAGCCTGGGCTATGATGATGCCAGGAGCCAAGGGATGGATTTCTTGATTAGGAAATAAGGTTTTCATTTTCTAAGTATCATGGCCTTTGTGTACTCTGTAGCCTGCATGCTGTAATCATGGCTGCAGGGAGCCAGGGGTCAGGGTCCTAACTCTATAAACTGGGTGAGACTATGTCACAAATGTGACATGTGGCCTCCTGGCTTCTAGGCTCTCCTTACAACCAGCAGCAGGGGCATGTCCACACCTAGACTGGGTCAAACTGCACAGGGAACAGCACTAACACGTCAATCTGCTTCTTCTGAATATAGGATCGTGTGTATACAGCCGGGCACTTGAGAACAACAGCATGCCCAGGCCGCAGGACAACTCTAGCTTTGGGATCTGGTGGTGGTGTTCAGGGTCTTGGCTACAGTTCTTACAGCAGCACCTACTAGTGGACTTGCCAAAAACCAGTCTCCCCTCCTTCAGAGGAGAAACACACATGTGAGGAGCAATGTCCCTCAAAGATAAGCCTTCCCATGCTCCTGGCAGCCAGGCACACTTTGGCAAAGTGCCTGAGAGCTGGCAGTTGGCTGTGCTGATTCTCTGCCCAGCCCTACACAAGTGAAGACACACTAAGTCAAACCCACAGGAAGGCTGTGAGGGAATCACTACAGATGCCAAGGCAACATTCTAAAACTGGCTAATGGACACAGAGCAGGCAAACTGAAGCCACATATCTGAAGTTTCCGTGTTGCTGAGATGGCCCTGGCTAGCTGCAGTCTCTCATTCCCAGCCTGCATGGGGTGGCACACATGCCATTATGCTGCACTGTGGTGCTGGGCCCTTGCAGAAGCACCGGCACCCTGCACATGGCAGCCCCTCCCTGTACACTCCCTCCCCTACCGCTTACCTTGTGACTTGGATGTGGCTCCAGCTACCATTCCTCTCTGCCGTCCTCGGCCGACCAAGTCCCCCTCTGTGGGGGGCTGCTGAGTTCTTGGTGGGACGTACCCAGGCTGCTGACTCTGCTCACGCACAAACACAGCGGAATCCCCTTATGCCGCAGGGTGGGCACCAGAGACCTAACTAGTCCTAAACTGGTCCTAGCATTCAGAACTTAGTCATTAAGCATGTGAACATTAAAAAGGGATCTGAGCTGGGCAATGGTAATGCTACCTTTAATCCCAGCACTTGGGAGACAAAGGCAGATGAGTTCTAGGCCAGCCTGGTCTACAGAGCTAGTTCCAGGACAGCTAGGGCTGTTACAGAGAAACCCTGCCTCAAAAAATCAAAACCCAAACCAAACAAAAAACCCAAAAAAAAAAAAAGGGGGGGCATATTTGAAGCAAAAGTCACCAAAGGATTCAGTCCCTCACATCACACTAGGTCTCAGATCCTCCCAGCCCCCAGGTTACACCTGTTGCAGGTGGACCCTAGAGCTTCCTGCATGTTGGGCAAGTTCTACCACTGAGCCCTAGGACAAATCTTTTAATTCTCTGCCACTCGCCCCACTGGCTGGCTGTCAAGACACTGGTGAGCTGAAAAGGGAGGGGTACTCACCGCGGCAGCCCCAACATGCTGCACCGTCTCCTGACCGTGGGCCCTGCCGCGGGCCCTGCCACGGGCCCGTGCTCGGGCTCTGCCCGTCATTTTCTGTCAGAGAGGAAAGAACAGTGGCTAGCGCTCAATGGACCCATGCATATTCGACGAATCTGTCTCCAGTATTTTAAGGGTGCTAAAATAAGCCCAAAATTATAATATTTAAATCCTTCCTATTGAGGACTTGCCTCGTACATGAGAGTCTCTCGTCCCAACACAGCTTTCTTAGGGAAACCAGACACTGACTGGGGACTGCCCGCTGTGCTAGGTGGCAGGGCTCAGATGGAAATGTACTAATAAAACCCTTTGTTTTCAAGGCGCTAGAAGTGGCTCAGCAGCTAAGAACCTTTTCTGCTCTTGCAGTGGATATGGGCTTGGTTACCAACACAGTTACCAGCATGGCTCACAACCACCAGTTCCAGGGGATCTGATGGCCTCTTCTGGTTTCCCTAGGCACCAGACACACACACGGTACACATACACGCACACCAGGTAGGCAGGCACCTTACGCTGACATATAAATCATAATGATACATAATACTAAAACTGAGATTTTTTTTTAAAGGTTTTGATTGTGATAAGGCTTAGGGAGGATTACACTGTTGAGATGGGTTCCTTCTTTCACAGGTGGGTTCATGTGTCACAGACACCGAGTATGACCCACAATGAAGAGACACCTTCACAGCATGTTAGCAAGTGACTCCTCAGAGGGCCCTTCCTCAGACCCATGGTGCCCTCCAAACACTTCCTCAGTTCCACCCGCGTCTTGAAAGGAATATACCCAAACCAAGCCACCCCACTTCTAGTCTCTGATTCCTGTCTCACACATGCATGTCTAGCCATGGTCTGTGAGGAGAAAGCACAGAGCTGTCTCTCTCTGAATTGCTGTCTCCCCGTCTTTCTGCTGTGAGCAGCTCATCCCCCACCACAGGGAAGAAGATGAAGGTGGGGTCATCTGGACTCCAGGGCCCGAACCTTTAACAAGCCCACATGGGCCAGCTATTTCCAAAGCATGTCATACATGGCCACCTGTCAGGAGCAGCATGCTATATCTACTGTCAAGTTATCATGCTAAGCACAGACACCTACAACATGACTGTGTCAATTGCTGGGCCATGCCTTTTTCTCCATAAGAGGAGGAAGAGTCTAGCAAATACAATTCCCTTCCTGCCAACCTCGTGACTCGGGGATGTCACAATGCTCAGCTGAGGTGCTTCCCGCTCAGTGAACTAGAAGAAATCTAGCTCATCCTTTAAGGGCCAGGCCAGTGACTCTCTCTCCTTACCCTTTTCCCACCACACACAGCGGCATCTCCCTGGAACATGTGCCCCACTCCAGCTCCAACCTGGATCTCAGATTGTTCCTTTGCACTGGGTCCAGTGCTTGGCATGCTGGCAACAACTGCCTGGCGTGACATTTGAAGGATCCCAAAGTGCACCAGCAAGGGGCGCAACAGCCTACAGGAGATGTTCACCGAGCTGCCTCTGACAGGCAGTATCTACTGATGCATGCTAGTGATAACGAGCCAAGTCTCCCCCTCTACTGCCCCCACCCCTGTGGGAGCCAGTGCTGTAGGGCTGTCTGAGCAGCACCCTGAGGTTGTTCCCATAAGAACTCTGCCCTGGGCTCACCCAGTCAGCTCACGTTTTCAGTTCAGTCTCCTTCCAATCCCACAACTGTCCCAGTCTGGATTGCTGGTGTGGTCACTCCTGCAGGAAAAGTCAGAGGCCTAGAAGTGAGAAGAGCTTAAACCACAGCTTCCAGACCCCCAGCAATGCAGCTCTGACACTAGCTTAGAGACAAGACCAGCTCTAGCTAGCAAGACCAAACGCTATTGCACCTCCACGCTTAAGGCGGCAAAGATGCTAACTTCGTGGTATGCGGAATAGCCCGAAACCAAAGAAAGAGAGGAGGCTGCACGCTGTTCCTCCTCGCATCCCACTACACCACCAGAGGACCCAACAAAGGCTGGCAATAATTCAAGGTGCCAATTTTCTTCCATCCCAAAGACCTCCCTGCTTCCCCTCTACCCACTGCACCAATTTGGGGCCCTCAAATTCCTGCCTAGAGGTCTGGGTGCTCAAACCCCAGGCAGGGCTACTCACTTCAACACATCCCAGCTCTCCATGCTAAACCACCTACTCACGATTTTGTGGTTCTCTGGCTCTCAATCCTTATACTATCAGCTCCCGGAGGCATCACCTTTCCTTGAATTGATTCCTTTACCCCTCACCCCCCCAGATCTGAACCCCATAGGGAGCTGGATGTTTGGGTAAGAAAAGACTTGATCTCAAAGGCACCCAGGGAACTCAGAGCCGGACATGTAAAAGTTACCACATCTCTGGATGTGGTTAACACCGGCAGGGCTAAGTCCTGGATTCCCACGCAGAAGGACAGGTAGACAGGTGGGAAAACCAGTTATAGATCCAGATAGAGAGAGTTGGGGACTGCAGCAGGTAGGGTTACAGGCAGAAATGGTCACAGAGAGGCTGGGGCCAGGCTCAGACGCAGACACAAGGAGACATAAGGAGGAGATCCAGGAACAAGGAACAGTGAGGACAGGCAGGAGGAAGGATACAGGCCAGGCTTCGGCACTGGAAGAGGAGGAAATAAGGCCTCGAACAGTGAGAAGAGAGGACAAGGTCCAGGTGGAGAAAGAGGTACAGATGAGGCCCGACATCGTGTGAGGTAGGGACCAAGCCCAGGAACAAGTGGGGATCAGGCTTGGTCCGTGAGGCCAAGGCAGAGGTGACCACAGCTTAGTTCCAGACCCTGATAGCCGTGGTCCTGCAGCGTCCGGTCCTCTCCTGCTCCCGTGCTTGGCACGCCTAGGTCCGCCGTCCCTGAAGCCCTCACGCCGCAGGCTTCTCGCGGGCGTCTGGCTGCTACCACCACGCACTGCCGCTGCACCCGCTGTTGCAGCACCGCTGCAGCACCCGCCAACAGCCCCAACTGCCAGATTCCTCCGCCCCTGGGCACAAGTCTCGGGGAGCTGCGGCCTGAGCCTTCTGGGTTAACGGGCGAGGCAGACACGTGCTGCACCCTGATTGGCTGCTACACAGGTGGCGGTTTTGCATGGGGCGGGGCCTCGAGACCCTGCCCAAGCCCCCACCCTCTGGTCCTTGCTCCAGGTGAGAATCCTTACTCAATGGGTGAGATTGTACCCAGGTGACCTTCGGGTGTCCTGGAAAGAAAGAGTTGGACTGCCCGTTTTGGGCTGAGCCTTAAAAAAAAGAAATCACAAGTCATGCTGGGCGGTGGTGGCGCACACCTTTAATCCCAGCCCTCGGGAGGCAGAGACAGGCAGATCTCTGATTTCTGAGTTTGAGGCCAGCCTGGACTACAAGAACAAGTTTCGGGACAGGCTCCAAAGTTACACTGAGAAATCTTGTCTACGAAAACAAAACAAAACAAAAAAGAAAAAGAAAAAAAAACACAAGGCATTCCACCTTCTTAGAAATGTGTGATTTGAATTAAAGCCTAAAGGATAAGTCAATAGCTTAATTTTCCAAATTCTCAGAGGAGTAGGTGCTGAGTGTGTGCCAGCTAAGATGAGGCAGGTTCATCACTTGCTGCAGGTTATAGGTTACACAGGCCAGGTTAAGCGATCCCCACCCTCTACAGACTCAATTGAGCTGGCATGGGCAGGTGGGATCCTAAGCAGTTGCACGTGATTCATAAGGAGCTGTTCCGGGTCCAGCCTGAGCTAGGAGCTCTTGTTACTTGCCTGTTTCCTCCTGTAGTCAACACCTACCCCAATAGAAACCGGTGGGGACGATATAAAATAGATCAGGGCTCCTCCAGCTGGCTGTTCAAGCAACATGATTTGGAATATACAATAAAGATTGACCTTTTTTAAAAAAATTTTATTGATATTTATTGAGCTCTACATTTTTCTCTGCTCTCCTCCCTCTCTCCTCCCCTCTTCAACCCTCTCCCAAGGTCCCCATGCTCCCAATTTACTCAGGAGATCTTGTCTTTTTCTATTTTCTCCTTCTCATGTAGATTAGATCTATGTAAGTCTCTCTTGGTGTCCTCATTGTTGTCTAAGTTCTCTGGGATTGTGGTTTGTAGGCTGGCTTTCTTTGCTTTATGTTTAAAAACCACCCATGAGTGAGTATATGTGATAATTGTCCTTCTGGGTCTGGGTTACCTCACTCAAAATGTTTTCTAGCTCTATACGTTTTCCTGAAAAATTCAAGATGTTATTTTTTTCTGCTATGTTAGTATTTCATTATATAAATGTACCACATTTTCCTTATCCATTTTTCGATCGAGGGACATTTAGATTGTTTCCAGGTTCTGGCTATGACAAACAAAGTTGCTATGAACATGGTTGAGCACATGTCCTTGTGGCACGATTGAGCATCCTTTGGATATATACCCAAAAGTGGTATTGCTGGGTCTTGAGGAAGGATGTTTCCTAATTTTCTGAGAAATCACCACATTGACATCCAAAGGGGTTGTACCAGCTTGCACTCCCACCAGCAAGGCAAAAGTGTTCCCTTTTCCCCACAACCTCTCCAGCACAAGTTGTCAGTGTTTTTGACCTTGGCCATTCTTACAGGTGTAAGATGGAATCTCAGTTGTTTTGATTTGCATTTCTCTGATGACTAAGGATGTTGAACATTTCCTTAAGTGTCTTTCAGCCATTTTAGATCCCTCTGTTGAGAGTTCTGTTTAGGTTTGTACTTCATTTTTTTTATTGGATTATGTGTTCTTTTGGTGTCCAATTTCTTGAGTGATTTGCATGTTTTGGAGATCAGACCTCTGATGTGGGGTTAGTGAAGATCTTTTCCCATTCTGTAGGCTGTCGTTTTGTCTTGTCGACCATGTCCTTTGCTTTACAGAAGCTTTTCAGTTTCGGGAGGTCCCACTTATTGTTTCTCTCAGTGTCTGTGCTGCTGGGGTTCTATTTAGGATGTGGTTCCCTGTGCCGATGCCTTCAAGTGTACTTCCCACTTTCTTCTATAAAGGTTCAGTGTGGCTGGCTTTATGTTGAGGTCTTTGATCCATTTGGACTTGAGTTTTGTGTATGATGATAGATATGGGTCTATTTTCATTCTTCTACATGTTGACATCCAGTTATGCCAGCACCACTTGTTAAATATGCTTTTTTCCCATTTGATATTTGCTTCTTTGTCAAAAATCAGGTGTTTGAAGATGTGTGGATTGATATCCGGGTCTTCTATTTGGTTCCTTTGGTCCTCCTGTCTGTTCTTATGCCAATACCAGCCTGTTTTCAGTACTGTAGCTCTGTAGTAGAATTTGAAGTCAGGGATTGTGATACCCTGTGTTCTTTTATTGTACAGGATTGTTTGGGCTATCCTGGTTTTTTTCTTCCATATGAAGTTGAGTACAGTTCTTTCAAGGTCTTTGAAGAATTTTGCTGGAATTTTGATGGGTATTGCGTTGAATCTGTAAGACTGACCTTTCTGTAATGGCAAGCTAGTTATAGCAGGAATCTCCAACCTGAGAATCAAGATGGCTCCTGACTTGTGTTGAGTTACCTAAATCAAGAAGGTACATGGATGTCTCTTCTCTAGAGTGCTTGACATCTGTTTGGGATTTTGAATAATTTTTACTAACAAAATATGTGCATATATAACAAGGTTATCTTGGAGATAGGAGCAAATTCAAACCATGAAATTCATGTTTCAAGCTTACGTTAGACACAGCCTAGCGGTGATCTTATGCCAGGTTTTTAGTGTACCAGTACTCTGGGGCCATCCTGTGAGGCCTACTGTGGGGTTCTCCACCAGTGGCACCCCATCAGTGTCATCGGTTTTTAAATTTTGGAGCACTTCAGAATTGGGGTTTTCAGAATAGGAATATTCAACCTGTTGATGAATGGGGTTCTCTCAGGTTAGCTTAAAAGTTCTATTTACAAAGCAGATTGCTATCTTACATTTATTATTGAAAGAGTATATTGCCAGGAGCTGCCAAGTGGGTGGGGTGATGATTTCCCAGGCCAATAGTCTGCTACTAAGGGAAGGAGACAGCCTAGACTCCAGGGTTTCCCATACTAGCCTGAGTGAAAAGTCATTGGAGGAACGTCTAAAAAGCAAAGATTTCCACACATCCCAGATTCAGTAAGTCTGGTAAGGGAGAAAGGAATTTTCTCCTTAAAAGTGTTGGAATATTTTGGGTATGGCAGAGCATGCCAGTTATACCAGCATTCTGGATGCTGACGCTGGAGGAGGACCGGGGGGGGGGGGGGGGGGGAACTAACCTGGTGTGGTGTATGTAGAGAAAGAAAGGAGAAAAAAGCCAACCTCTCCCACTCTTAGAAGGTTAATGAGAAATGCCAAGACACAAGGGGCAAAGAGCCGTCTGAAGAACAGGATAGTCTCATAACAGATTTCCTTCCTTTTCTCGACATAGGGTCTCCCTATGTAACTCTGTTGACTTTGACCTCACTATGAAGGCCAGGTTGGCCTCGAACCTGCAATAATCCTCCTGCCTCTCTGTCCTCCAAATTCTGGGATTAATAGACCTGTGCAGTGTGCCCAACGCTTTCACCTTTTAAGCACTAGAAGTCATAATTTGAAAAACAGCTCAAATAACTTTTGCACAGGTGACAAGCAAGCCGTTCCACAGGCTGCCAGTAGATGGTGCAATAAAGCAAGACACTGGGATTTACAGCTCATCCAGGAACAATCTGGTCCTAACTGGACCACAGTGGAAGTGATGACAACATCCCTGTGGTTTGTAGAACGGTATGGTACGCGAAGCACCCAAGGACCGGTTCTAACTACCTGGGAAGTGTTACCTCAAGCTGCCAGAAACGCCTAAACTCTCCCAACGACACGTGCATTGGATGTCACAAAGTTCACCTCAAGTTTTAAAAGTGCCCAGAGAGGAACTAGGGAAGTGCTATCATTTTAACTTTTTTTCTATATTGACAGCTGACCAGAACCCTAAAAGTATCAGTTATTAGGTGCAACTATATCTTCACAGGGATGAAGCACACACCCGTAATCTCAGCACTTGGGAAGCGAAAGCAGGGGGTTATCAGTCCCGGGTAAGCAGTAGGCTACACAGCAAGAGCTTGACAAATAAAACAGGAAACAAGTCTGGTGTGATGATGCATGTCTTTAATCCCAGCACTGGGGAGGCAGAGGCAAGTGGATCTCTTTGAGTTCAAGGCCAGCCTGGTCTACATAGTGAATTTCAGATCCAAAACAGTAATGATAACAAAATGGATTCTTGTTCTGGAAGCTGACAAGCAGAGGGCTTGCTACTTGACCTGTGAGTACAAGAAGTTGACAAGCTGGGGGTGGGAGGGTGGCATGATACCACAAAGTCCTGAGGGATGCTGGAATTCTGCAGGTTACCTACAGGTATCCTGTGTAGACCAAACTCTAAGGTTGGAATAGCTATGTATATCATGTTTTACGATCTGTCTGAGAGTTTCACAGCAGGAGTGAGCATTCAAATGGCTGACCACAGCCTCTGGGGTACTGTGACTCAAACACACGCTAATCCAGCCAGTCCTTCTGTGGTGGTTTGAATGAAAAATGTCCCCCACAGGCTCAGGTGTTTGAACACTTGGTCCCCAGTAGGAGGCGCTGCTTGGAGGGGGGAAATTGTGGAACATTTAGGAGGTGGAGTTTTGCTAGAGGAAGTATATCTGGGGGACAGGCTTTGAGAGCTTATAACCTCAACTCACTTCCTGCTTTCACTCACTCACCTTCACTCTGCTTCCTGTGGGTGATATAATGTGGTCTGTCTGTCCACTCTGTCCTCCTGCTGCCATGTCGTCCCTGGTATGGTGGGCTCTATCACCCTGGAGCTTTAAGCCAAAGTAAGTCCTTTCCTTCTCTATGCTGCTCTTAATTATAATTCATCATAGTGAAAGAAAAATAATCCACTAATATACCTTGTTATCAGTGGAATCTATGGATGCAACCAACCTTAGAACAATTTTGAATACTGCCGTCTTTTTCCTTGTTTTCACTTCGTGATCATACAGTGCAACTGATCGCACAGGATTACACTGTATTAACTATCCTAAGTGATCTATAGATGAGCCATAATCCCGTAAGGCATGTGGGACACAAGTTTCCACAAAGGCCCGAGAATCTGAGGATTTTAGTATTCATGAAGAGCTTCAACACCAACCCCCTTTGGATACTAATCTTAAAAGCTTAATCTTGGGCGGGGGTGTACTTCAGAAGTAGAGTGTTTGCTTAGCATGTGAGAAGCTCTGGATTCCATTTCCAACATCAACACACACACACACACACACATACTGTGACTACTGAGGAACATACACACACATACGGAGGTTAAACTGAACCTCTGAGCTCAGTGATTCCCCCAGGAGAAAATCTGAACAAACGTGGCTGTCTATATGCTAATGTACCAGCCTGCCCCATAGTATGAACTAAGCACGCCAGGACTGGACCACATTGTGTATTTACAACAGATTCTAGGTGATGCTGTAGGTGCAGAGACCCTACTGTGAGAGCCCCTTGCCTTGGTGTATCAGGAGTGCAAGACAGGCAAGAGAGGGGGGGATGTGGGCATCCCAGGATGGACAAGTAGAAACGGAAAAACACTTTAGTACCCAGAAATACAGGGGTATGACTGGGATGGGGAATGAGTTGCCCATCAAAAGAGACCCTGTGAACTTAAAAAATTCTGACATTTTCAGGGATACACTTGAATCTTATCACACTTAGATTTATGAATGCTATGAGGCTTTTAAAATGTTTTCTTAAATGTGGCCTCATTCTCATTATTCCTCTTTTAAAAAAATTATTTATTTATTTATTTATTTATTTATTTATATATTATGTATACAATATTCCATTATCCTGCCTGTAGGCCAGAAGAGGGCACCAGATCTCATTATAGGTGGTTGTGAGCCACCATGTGGTTGCTGGGAATTGAACTCAGGACCTCTGGAAGAGCAGTCAGTGCTCTTAACCACTGTGCCATCTCTTCAACCCTGCTCATTATTCCTCTTATTTCTTTTCTGTGCCAACCACTCTTTCTCCCTCACTGGAGACTCACTATTTCAAATTAGAGCATAACACCCTGATGAGCTAAGGTGATGCAAGCTTGGCATTCGATGTCCAGATTGGTCACCTTTCTGTTGCTGCAACAGGACACCATAACCAAAAACAGTTTAAGAAGGGAAGTGGTTACTTTGACTTGTTTCAGAGAGATAGAGACCTTGTGTAGGGGAAGACATGCAACAGGCAGCGAAAGCACAGTGGCAGGAGCAGGAAACTGGCTGATCACATTTTTATCTACATGTAGGAAAAAGAGAGAACAGCAAGTCTCGCATTGCTGGGCTCTAAACCCTCAAAGCAAACCCCCCAGTGACGTACTTCCTCCAACATGGCTCCACTTCCTAAAGGTTCGATAACCTTCCCAAACAGTGCCACCTAACGGGGACTGTGTGTCTGAGCACATGAGCCTAGGGTAGACAATTCTTCAAATCACAGTACTTATGAGTGCAGCTCAAATTCGGCTTTTATTAATCCACTTTAAGAGCCACTGTACCCAACAGCCCCTAAGGAAAAAGGAAATTTATGAAAAGCAGATGTCAGGAGAGCAGACTATGGGGCAACCACAGAAATACCCAGCTGTGTGGGTATTATGCAAGTTAGCGTACATGATGGTACACACCGCAGCGATTTTCAGTCATTAAAAAGCGCACATAGGCGTGTCTTCAGCACAAAATAGTACACGGTTAAGCAACTGAACATTTCTTTGTGTTAAGTGATCTCTTTGGCGAACCTCTCTCAATCCTACCCTACCTCCTATCAGAGGACTGTTCTCTCTCTTGCCTTTTTTTAGACCACCTTTTTTCTCTCTGGCGTCTCTCTTCACCCACGAACTTAGAGACACGCTGCATGCGCGTACACACATTGCATAGAAATCTGTAGACCTAGAAGGACAGAATCCTGCGTTGAGGCAATGGCAGTAATTTTTGCTGCTCACACTATGTTTTTTTTTTTAATGCCACTGGAGTATTGAGGTGGGATTCAAAACTTGAAGCCTATTTCCATTTTAAAGCCGGTGCTACAGAACACAGACACCAGCTATGCTATATCAGAGGCTCCACTTGTATGTCAAGTTCATGGTAAAGGTTAGGAATATGTCCCACCAGGTCAAGTTCCTGGTGACCCTTGGAAGCAAGACAATCAACCCACTGAGGCTGAGCTTCCAAAGAGGCTGTGGAACCCTTCTTCCCAGGGTTTCAGGGCCCCTGTGACCATCCACGCAGATGAAAGCTTCCCAAGTTCAGGCACAGCTTCCAGAGGCAGGCTGTGCTGGCCCTGGGCTGTTTCCCTACAGGGGGCACGTTTGTTAAGCGAGAACCTGCTGGGCTCTCCGGTGGGTCAGTGGGTTAAAGCTACATCAATAAGATGAGGGTCATCTGTGCTCAGCCTCTTTGGGAAGGTAAACAGTGAGCTCATCAAAGCCTTTGAACAATGCTATTTAAATGGCCCGTGGTGGGGCGGGACGAGAGGAGAAATGGGGCTCAGAAGCAAGCCCTGGGAGCAGTGTCACGATCCAGAAAAACCAGGTTGGAATGTACCCCTGCTTCCTCAAGCCGAGGCTAAAGTATGAGTTATCTTGGTTGAGGTGGTTCAAAGCTGTCTTCTTCTGGACTTCTCTACCCACTCTATACCGTGGGGTGGAAGACATCCCTGGGGGTGCAGGCGGGGGGGGGCTACTTTCAGGTATTGCATTTGCCAGAGAGCTGGTATAACAGGGCCACATCATTCTAGGGTTGGGGGACCATGGGACTGGTTCAGGCTCTATGATGGCTTTGGCGGCAACACACCTCTACTTTTGCCACCCCGTCCTTTGTCGTGTGCCTCTCTGCTGTGCATGTGACACAAACATATTTGTTCTCCTGTGGCAGCTCCCAAGAAGACCTGGAGTCTATCCTTCCATAAACAGTTTGACTGTGGGGGAGACTTGGCGAAGTTCTGGGAAAGCTTGCAGCCTGCTGTTTGGTTAAGAGTCCCTCCAGTGGCAGAGAACTCTGAGTTCGAGGTCAACCTAGTCTACAGAATGAGTTCCAAAGCTACACAGAGAAACCCTATCTCAAACAAACAAAAACAAACAAACCTAAACAACAACAAAAAGACGCAGTGCCTTTAATCCTAGCACTCGGGAGGCAGAGGCAGGCAGATCTCTGTGAGTTTTGAGGCCAGCCTGGTCTTCAGAGCGGGTTTCAGGACAGCCAGAGCGACCCGGGGAGAGTGTTAGGGAAATGGCTCAGTCCATAAAGTGCTTGCTGCTTAAGCCTGAAGACCTGAATTTGAATCCCCAGCACCCTTGCAAAAGCTGGGTGCAGGGCACATCTGTAATCCCAACACTGGGGAAGATGCCATGTGTGGTCCTGAAGTCTGCTGATCATCCTGGCTAGCCAAAGTGGGGAAAACTAGGGATTCAGTGAGAGACCTGATCTCAAAAGGAAAGGTGGAGAGTGGCTGGTTTCCACAAGTGCACACATAGGCGAGTTTACTTGCATACACACACACAATGTAACGATTCCCCCCATGGAGCTCGTGTTTCAGCAGTCTTGTTCTATGTTGGAGTCGTGACCAGAGGGGTTTTGAGAACACCTAACTTTCAGATTTGCTTTCCAGGGTTAGCAGTTTTCTGGTTTGAAGATCACCATCATCTCTTTCTCCTACTCCCCCTGTTCCCTTCTCAATAACCTCTCGTGATGGCAATACACCCTTCCCTGCTATTCTGAGCCCTCCTTGCACCAGCAGAACCGGGCAGGTGTCTAGATCACTGGCAGTATTTGCTTTAGATTCACTGTAACGGGCAAGGCAAAGGCTGACCAATAGTACATCTTGGATGCTTTTCTGGGTGGGCAAGCCTAGTCTACAGAGTCTCTCTTCACCCATGAACTTAAGAGACACACATTGCATAGAAATCTGTAGATCTAGAAGGACAGAATCCTGCGTTGAGGCAATGGCAGTAATTTTTGCTGCTCACACTATGTGTGTTTTTTTTAATGCCACTGGAGTATTGAGGTGGGATTCAAAACTTGGAGCCTATTTCCATTTTAAAGCAGGTGCTACAGAACACAGACACCAGCTATGCTATATCAGCTGCGGGCACGGAAGAGGATGGTAACCTCAGATGCTCAGGGTTGGATGAACTATGATTTGGGCTTCCAGAGTCTTTCCATGCTGCTGGAGTCACGTGGTGTTTTGACACAGCCTGGCCCTGTTTAAAAATCCGGGGCCCATCCCAGGGCCAAGGGTAGAACTGGAGTGTCATCAGCCGACGTGAGTGACTATAATCCTATTATACACCCAGTTTTCCTTGGGAAAGCACAGTGTCTCCAGGGTGGTACTAAACATGTTAAAAGATTTTGAGCAAGCAAGAAACAAACATTACTAGGGAGAGAGCTAAGGTATAAGAAGTGTGTGTGTGTATTGGGGTGGGGAGGGGGGACCCTCTCCCTTGAACTTGGGTTTCCACTTTTGTTTGGCTGAAGTGATTGAAACTGACAAATCTCTCTCCACAAGATCAATCAACACTTCCTAATGGGAAGCCCTTATTTTCCTTTTTTTTTTTTTCTAACAGGCTGAGACTATTTCTCCAGAGAACCTCTAAGGTGACTCCATCCCCTCAAACCCCACTTACTACCAATAAAATTATTATGTTTTTCAATGTGAGACATTCAAGAAAGGCCTATGCAGTATAACTTTGTCAACTTGGGGAGATAGGGGTTGGGTAACTGTCACCATGTCTTAGTTCCATTTCTTTTGCTGCAACATCAGCAACTTCAAGAGAGGAGTCTTACTATGCTTTTACAGTTCTCGGTTGCTGGCTGGATGTGTGGGGAAGTCGGGGGCAGAGCATGAAACAGTTGGTTACATCCAAGATCAAGCAGAGAGAGAATGAATGTATTCACTCTTAATATTCCATTCGCTTCCTCTTCTCTTACAGAGTACAGGATCCAAACCCAGGGAATATGTCCCCTACTTTCAGGCTGAGTCCTCCCTCCATCAGTTATCATAGTCAAGACAACTTCCATAGACACACCCATGGGCCAATCTGAGGGAGTCAAGACAACCTCCATAGACACACCCACGGGCCACTCTGAGGGAGTCAAGACAACCTCCATAGACACACCCATGGGCCAATCTGAGGGAGTCAAAGACAACCTCTCGTAGACACACCCACAGGTCAATCTGCTGGAAACAACTCCTCACTAAGATTCTTCCCAACTAGGTTGTGTCAAGGCCACACGACTAACCAGCATGCATCTCAGCAGCTCTGGAGTCTTGTGATAAGTTAGCCATTGGTAGCATTGAGTGAGGTCCCACACCCGAGTAAGTTACAGATCCACAATTTAAACTTTATATAGAGTTCTGAAGGGAGCCAGCACATACCATCTGCGCTAACAGTGTTTTCTGGATTCTTTTTCTGAAACTATTTGATTTTTTTAAAGTGTATTTTGTGTGTATGAGTGTTCCCTCTGCATGCATGTATGTGTACCATGTACATGTGCAGTGCCTGTGGAAGGTGGAAGAGGATGCCAGATCCCCTGGAACTGGAGTCACAGGTGTGAGTTACTATGTGGGTGCTGGGAATCAAACCTGGGTTCTCTACAAGTGAACACACTAAACTACTAAGCCATAGCTCCTGCCCCTATTTATTTAAAAAAAAAAAAAGATTTTATTTGAGTGTATGTGTGCGTATTTGTGCTCGCATGTGTGTGCATCTATGGAGGCCATAACAGGGTCTAAGATCCTCTGTAGCTGGACTTAGAAGTAGTTATGTGTCACCCAACATGGATTCTGGGCACCAAACTCAGGTCTGTTGGAAAAGCATCAAGTGCTCTTAACCAAGGAACCACATATTGATTGGTTTTTGAGACAAGATCTCAGCATGTAGCTCAGGCTAGCCTCACCTCCAACTTGCAATACTCCTCTGCCTCAGTCTCCCAAAGTGTTGGGGTTACAGGTGTGGGTCTCCATTCCCAGCTACCATCATTTTATTTTAATCGATGAATTGTAAAATCCAACTAAGGTGACCACTAGGCCCCTCATCAAAAAAAGGGGGAGGCGTATCAAATTAAGACCAAAGTGTTGGGTGTTCCTGGAAAGGCATTTCCCCCCAGCGAATTGACAAGAAGAGTATTAAATGTCACATGTCACACTGGTTATTTCATCGGAGGGGAAGTGCCCAGGAGAGCAAAGAAGGGTGGGGTGTGGAGTGAAGCCCCAGGGTTGCAAAGCCCAGAGCTTAACCCTTTCCCTGCTGCAGCCCTTCATCCCTAGTCAGTGGAGACCTTTCTCTCCTCTCAGTCCCTCTTTCTGCTTGCAGATAGCTGCTGGCTGGGCCCCTCCCCTCCTCCACTCATAAAGAGCAGGGAGAACCCAGAGTCACAGCCAGGATGAAAGGATCTATGTCATTAGATCTTGGCTCTAAGGTTCAACGTGCAGTCAGTCCACTTACATAGACAAGGAAATTCAACAAGTGGTATATGTTTTTCCAAGCTCAGAAATGCCCCCCTTTTGTCTGCTCCCACGAGGGGAAGTTCTGGCTTGCCACTGCAGAGAAGGCTGCCTATCTAGACAGGGGACACTTGGGCTACACACAGCAGTTTCTCAAAATGCAGAGGCTGACACGCACCTTTCCAGGAATGCTTAGAAAGGCTGATTGCTCTGGCCATCAGGATCATGGTGCTTTGGTCACAAGCAATTTCAATGGTGTGTTGGCATTTGGTCCTTCCCCCACCCCTCAGTATTGGAACAGACCCAGGGCCTCACACACGCTAGGCAAACACTCCCACTGAGCTATACCCCAGACCTTTTCACCTTTTATTTTGAAATAGAGTTTCACTATGCACTTCTGGGTTAGCCTTGAACTCACTCTGCAGTCTAGGCAGATAGTGAACTTGCAATCCCTTCCCTCAACCTCCTGAGTAGCTGGAATGACAGGTCTGTGCTATAGGCCCAGATCCAGGCACTGCTTTCTTGGAGGTGGTGGGGGTGGGGGGAAAGGAGCAGAGGGAGAGAAAAGAGAAGGAATGAGGAGAAGGGGGGGGGACAAAAGGAAAGCTTACACAGGAGTTCATGATGATTAGATCAGTATCTGTCTGCTGGGGGAGGGGACGAGGGACAGAGTACTAGCTCAGAAGGAGACATGAAACTGTAGTAAGCAGTCAAGCTGGGCATTTATCTGCCAAAGCCAAAGCCAACATGATGCTAGAGGGGCAAGGAAGAGCCAGCCTCCCCCAAGCCCAGGCAGCAGTGGGTGTGTCTCAGTAGGTTTTGGGTCGCGTGTTCTGCTAACAACAACAGCAACAGCAGCTGGCGGTGTCTGAGACCACTCAGGCACCACTCTTAATATAGTACACGCATGACCCCATTTGATTCCCGAAGCCCCATTGAGAAGTGGTATAGACGACTTATGGCCTCTGCTAGCCTAGCCCCCAAGAGCTCAGGCTGGTGGCTCATTTGGAAATTGTCTTTGGAGATGTCATGCTTGCTATGTGGTCATAAGGATGGCCCCTTGTCACTTTGACCAGTGACCTTATAAAAGGGAGACAACGGGGCTGAAGGTGTGACTCAGTTGGTAGTGTCCTTGTCCAATGTGTTATGAGGCCCTGCGTTTGATCCCCAACACTACATAAGCACTAACATACATAAACACTACATGGAGGTGCTAGCCTATAACACGCCAGCCTAATCCATCCTCCCAAACAGTTCAAGACAGAGCAAAGATACTCTCCTTCCCCGGTAAAAGGCTCTAAATCCTAACAAAACACTAGAAAATCAAGCTCAAAAACCACACTGCTTAGATGGCATGCCACGCAAGGCCAATAAGGTTGACTTTGGTAACATGAGACAGCTCATTCTTTAGATGAGCCAATGCCAAGTGAGTCTGCTAAAGGGAAGCCACAGGGTTGGCTGGATGAGGGCCTGGAGCTATCTGACAAAGACACAAAAAGTTCTAAGTCTCATTTGCATGGAAGAACAGCCCCATCTTGGATGGAACACTCCCCTACCCAGATAGTGGCACTGATGGGCAGAGGAAGTGAGTGCTTCTAAACATCAGAATCCCGACTGTGGGCATCTCTGCTCAGATCTGATAATCTAGCTAGTGCGTGAGTGAAGGAATCAACACTGTGGGGGTTAATGCTGGGGGCGGAGTTGTGGGAATGAGCAGAAAACACTTAGAGCTTTGCTGATGGTGATGGGAACATGGAGGTACAAGAATGTCAGTTTCTGGACAAGGATGGGGATACTGAAGACAGGAATTGAGTCTGGCAAACTGGTTCTAACTTGCAGATGGGAGGACAGTGGCACAGGCACAGGGAAGCAAGGATGCTCAGCTGTGTACTTGGAGCACCTGGTTTCCCTTGACCTCCATATGCCGACCCTATCTGAGGCCATTTTTCCTTGGTGCCCTGGCAAGGACGCTCTGAATGCTAGGTTGCAGCCTGCACAAGCCTCTCTCTCTTTCTCTAAAGGCCATGAGCTGGTGGTAGTTCACACCTACACCTAAAGGGGCTTCCTGCTGGTCCAGTGACTGAGAATCCAGGCTTTCTTTGTCCCTGCAGGTCACTGCAAAGACTCCTCCCATGAATTCTTAGCAGAACTGAATGTCATTTCACACACACACACACACACACACACACACACACAATCCTAGGGTGCCCCATGTTTGGGAGTTAATCTTTTATGCTTTGTATTAGAACTTCTGTTCACACTGATCTGTAGGCCCCGAGTCATGACTGGACCCTGACTAGTATGGAAGGTAGTCATCTCTGAAAAAGGACATAGGGGAAAAACTTGTAACACAAATTATACACGTGCCTGCACACATAAGCCTGAAGCCAAACTGCAAATTGTATGTGTGCAATGATTAAGTCACTGGCCAGGATCAAATAGGACATTAGAACAAGACAGAAAGACAAACATCAAGTCAAAGGCAGAGGCCAAAGCATTCAATAACTGTTCTCAGACAACCCGATGACCAGTATGGACAGAATTAGTACATCAAAATTCCTAATGTATAACTTCATCTAGGAAGCGGATCTAAAGTGGTTTAAAGAGGTAACGGCAAAAACAGAGGCTGGAGAGGTTAAGAGCACTGGCTGCTCTTGCAGAGAACCTGGGTTCGATTCCCAGCACCCACATGGTGACACACAATTGACTGTAACTCTAGGTCCAAATCCCTCTAAGGCTAAAGAAGAAAGGACTAGTGAAATGACTTAATGGTTAGGAATGATTGCTGTGCAATCCTGAGGACCAGAGTCCCCATCCTCACACCCACTCACATGACAGGTGTCCTGCAAATGCCACTAATTCCAGCATAGAGTGACCCAATGCCCTCTTCTGGCTTTTTCCCATGCACGGACATAGACACATACACATAAGCATGTAATGTAAACATATCGCTCTTAAAGATCTTCACCAACCCCGCAACTGATAAAGGTCTGATCTCCAAAATATATAAAGAACTCAAGAAACTAGACCGTAAAAGGCTAATCAACCCAATTATAACATGGGGCACTGAGCTGAACAGAGAACTCTCAACAGAAGAAGTTCAAATGGCCAAAAGACACTTAAGGTCATGCTCAACTTCCTTAGCGATCAGGGAAATGCACATCAAGACAACTTTAAGATACCATCTTACACCTGTCAGAATGGCGAAAATCAAAAACACCAATGATAGCCTTTGCTGGAGAGGTTGTGGAGAAAGGGGTACACTCATCCATTGCTGGTGGGAATGCAAACTTGTGCAACCACTCTGGAAAGCAGTGTGGAGGTTTCTCAGGAAATTCGGGATCAACCTACCCATGGACCCAGCAATACCACTCTTGGGAATATACCCAAGAGAGGCCTTATCATACAACAAAAGTATATGCTCTACTATGTTCATAGCAGCATTGTTTGTAATAGCCAGAACCTGGAAACAACCTAGATGCCCTTCAATTGAAGAATGGATGAAGAAAGTATGGAATATATACATATTAGAGTACTACTCAGCAGTAAAAAACAAGGACTTCTTGAAGTTTGCAGGCAAATGGATGGAAATAGAAAACACTATCCTGAGTGAGGTAAGCCAGACCCAAAAAGAGGAACATGGGATGTACTCACTCATATTTGGTTTCTAGCCATAAATAAAGGACATTGAGCCTATAATTCGTGATCCTAGAGAAGCTAAATAAGAATGTGAACCCAAAGAAAAACATATAGGCATCCTCCTGGATATTAACCTTCATCAGGCGATAAAAGGAGACAGAGACAGAGTCCCACATTGGAGCACCAGACTACAACCCCAAGGTCCAAATCAGGAGCAGAAGGAGAGAGAGCATGAGCGAGCAACTCAGGGCCATGAGGGGTGCACCCACACACTGAGACAATGGGGATGTTCTATTGGGAACTCACCAAGGCCAGCTGGCCTGGGTCTGAAAAAGCATGGGATAAAACCAGACTCACTGAACATAGCGGACAATGAGGACTATTGAGAAGTCAAGAAAAAGGGCACTGGGTTTTGATCCTACTGCACGTACTGGCTTTGTGGGAGCCTAGGCTGTTTAGATGTTCACCTTACTAGACCTGGAAGGAGGTGGGAGGTCCTTGAACTCCCCACACGGGGCAGGGAACCCGGTCTGCTCTTCGGGCTGATGAGAGAGGGGAGTTGGTTGGGGAGGGGGAGGGATATGGGAGGCGGTGGCGGGGAAGAGACAGAAATCTTTAATAAATAAATAATAATAATAAAAAGAAAGTGGAAAGGGACGATGCATTAAAGAGCATTACGGATAAACCTGGTGAGCATGGCTGCACACACACTTCTAGATTCTCAATCCACCTGTGCGTTCCCAAAGCAAATTCAAAGCATGATGACAAACTAGAAACACTGCTTTGGACAAAGGTTCATTTCAAAATAGAAAGACTTCCTAGCTTTCTAGCCAGCCCCTCTAAAGAACCCAGTGAACGGTTTAGAAATGGATAGGGATGATAGTCCCACATATGGCTGGAAAACTGTGCATGCGTGTGTGCATGCGTGTGTGCATGCGCGTGCGCATGCGTGTATGTATGCCACTCAACAGGAGACAGAGGAGAACAATACCATCAGACCTTCTCACCTCATCACAAAGGCTAAGGCACAGTAGCGGGCCGACAAGATAACTCAGCATGAAAAGGTGCTTGACACACAAGTCCAATGACCCAAGTTTGATTCTTGGAACACACGGAAAAGTGGAAGGTCAAAATCAATTTTTGAAAATTGTCATCTGGCTTCTGCTCATGCCCATACACAATAACAGACAACCACCATCTTTCCGTGGGATCAGCTGAGGACACACACGAAAGTTTATGAGGACCTTTGACATCTGAATTATCTTACAAAGAATTCAGCGCGAGAAGATGGTCAGAAAAAAAGGCGCCAAGAGCTGAAATAATGATGCTCGTGGTGGTGTTGGTGATAACACTGGAAAATCTTGGAACAACCCTGATGCCAAATATAGATGACTGGCTAAAGCAACCAATGAGGGGCTCAGAGTGTAAATCTATACAGTAATTATTGGTAGTCACAGAAGAACCCTTGGCAGCATGTGAAAACGCTTGTGTTACATTTTAAAGGTAAAAAAGCTAAGGTCCCCTTATATACACAAATCACACACCCCTACAGGACGCAGATTCCCACTAATAAGGGACTGGGTCCAATAGTCAGTGTGGACGGAACAGAGAAAGCATTGAAGTCTCTGGTTTGAGCTTGTCCCTACGACGATTTTTCGGGGGAGATGATGAGCTATCTGAGCAGCTGAGGTTACCCTCTTGCCTACGCCCCATGTGGGGACACAGATGTGAGCTCCTCTTCCCTCTAAAATGACAGACCCCCCCCAACCCTGTCCCAGTCCCAGTGTGGGCACGCTCCTATCTCTGGCAGCCAGACCTCGCAGCCAGGATCACAGGGTGCCTGCCTTTCCAGGTCTCAATGAGCATGGCGGGAAGCAGCAGCGCACGCGAGGGTTGGCGGATTGGTCCCTCAGAGGAATATTATCAAACGGGACACCAGCCGCGCTTGGTAATCAAACCACCAGGCACAGTAGGAAGATAGCAGCCTAGGCAGGAGAGACCCTGGAGAATCTAGGCACTGCAGGAAGTAAGAAGTCAGGCTTGCTGACTGAGCCGGGACAGCTATCCTTCCGCACTCCTGGTTTTAAAGGGAATTTTAATTTAGCAGTGTTACTAGAGTGTGCAGCCCAGCTCCACAGATCCCCTTTTTGCTGGTGTGTAGATAAAATGCAAAAGCCACTCACCCCGGCTGAGATCACCTTTATCTCGTGTACATAGCAAAGCAGCTGCAATCGCTGACTCAATCAGAGGCCCAGTGGGAAAACAGACTCCCTTCAGATGGTCTGGCGGTTGTCTTTTAATAAGGGTTTTCCCCACAGAGGTCAGAGAGACAGAAAGAGAGAGCTGAGCATCCAGGGACAAATAACAACGGGTTTGTCACTGCCCCCAGGTCTGGGGAAGAAGAAGGCAGCATGGAGCTGGCTCACCAGGTCACAACAAGACCCTGCGGATGCTACAACTGAAAGGGGTAGGTAGGAAGAGATCCCAATGGGATTCATCCCTTATTCCAGCTGCTGCTGGGAATGAATGAGCACAGCTGGAATCAGGGCTGCAAAAGAGCCTGGGTGGGGCCCGATCGTAAGAATCCTGCCCCACCCCCTCATTCGTGTCCACACATAATCTCAGGGTGGCCTTATTCTAACAACTGCCCTAAGACAGACCCCAAAGCCGACGATCAGTGACTTAAAAGGAGAAGTCACAGTCAGACATACAGAGGGAAAGGTCACGTGCAGAAAGCGATGTCTGTTGGAGTGTAGAAGTGAACTTCCAGGACACCCCTCTCCCAACAGCCTGCACAAAGCAGGAGAAACCCAGAGTTTCCAGGGCCCCGGTGGTCTCAGACCCTGAGTATTGTGGAATGGTATACTTCTGCTATTCAGAGCCTGGTTTGTGGCCATTTATCACATTAACCTTAGGATCAGACGCAGCTGCCCCATTGGCCTCCCAAAACGTGGAGTGGGACCCTGAAGAGTGAGCAGGAAAGGGATTAAGTGTTCACAGACAGTAGCACAGCTTCTGTGTATGTGGCAAACGGCTTCCCATGAGAGTAACAGGCTATCTCCAACCAGTTACAGGGAAAGGAGCTCATGGGTGAGGATGCTTAAGGGTGAAGCCCAGAGAGAAACTTGCATCGTTATACTAAGAATGCCATGACTAAGAGGCGGGGACTAATCTTTTCCAATAAACAGTGAGCGGCAACCCCACAATCAAGAGAATGGAGGTGTAGCCCAACCTCACGGCAAAGCGCGCTAACCCTAACAACGACAAACACCAAATGGACCAAAGATACCAACTATGGAATAAAGGTGTGCACATCACGGCCCAGGATTGGATCCTGGTTTAATAGGAATGACACAGGCAGCAAAGAGATAAGAAAACAAGACAAAGTGAGTCTCATCAAAATGGAAAAAAAAAAGATGAGTGCATCAAAATATACTATTAAAATGTTAGAAAGTGGGGCTGGAGAGATGGATCAGGGGTAAGAGCACTGGTTGCTCTTCTAGAGGACCGTGGGCTTGATCGTCAGCACCCACATGGCAGCTCACAACTGTCTGTAGCTCCAGGGTTTCTGATACTCCCACACAGATACACATGCAGGAAAACACAAAGGCATTAAAAAAAAAAAAAGCTAGAAAACAAATCCTCAGAATCTAAGAATGCGCTTTGAAGCCACATATGGGACAGGAGACTTGGACCAGGCCCATGCATTTCCGCAACTCATTCATAGGAAAGAACAAATGCACACAGCTTTTGAAAATGGGCAGAGGTCTAAACAGATGTCCAGAAGCCTAATTAGTCATTAAGAAGCACACACCAAAACCGAAATAAACTAGGGAGATGTTCACTGTGTAAGAGCGTTTATCTGCAGTCATGAAGATTGCAATCACAAACCCTCCTGCTATGGGTCAGTTATCACGTTAGGACAGGACGCACCTGCTCCCTCAACCTTCCTGAAGGTAGAGTGGGCAGGAAAGAGGTGCAAGGAGCAAAGGGAACTGGGACCTTTGCCCATTACTAGTTTGATGGCGAAATGGGGTGGCTACGCTGGAAGAGCTTAGTAGTTCATTCAAAACTCAAAGCATGGCGTTCCCATGAGACTTAAAGCATGGGACCCAGCAACTAGACCTGTAGGGATACATCCGAGGGAACTGAAAATGCTTTGGCTACTTAAAGGCTTGTGCCTGAATGTTCTCCGAGCCTTCAAAGTGGCAATAACCCATACATTCATCCGTGGACAACAGGCTAAACAAGATGTGGAATAACCATGAAACGGATCATTATTCAGCCAGGAAAAGGAACGCAATGCACATGCCAGGGGCTGGATGAACTCTGAAAACCTATGTCTGAGTTGAGCCCATTTTAGAGGCAGCCCAGTCCTGGCAGACGTCAGGGGAAGGTGGAATGCGTGATGATTGCTCACTAGCGTGCGCTAACTTCCCGCGTTCTGAAATTCTATACCGATGACGGCCCCACGGCTACAGAAATACACCAACAATCCTCAGGCTGCAGAACCTGACAACTTTACATTCTGACTGTGGAGTATGAATGAAAACATTGGGGAAAAACTCCAGTCTCTGGGAAATACGTGTTTCCTTACATGCAGCCTGCCAAGATCTCTGTTAAAAAGTATTTGCTGAAATCTCTTCAAAGCCTTGGCATTTCCCCCAAGAGTTGGATCGTCACCATTTGTGGCCGTGAGATTTATGTTCTTCTCAGTTGGGTCATCTGTGTTTACTTTCCCACGCAGAGTCCTCGGCAGGGCAAGGAGACTGTATGTAATATTTTATTCTACGGAGACACTTGCTTGGTGTGTTTATATGTATGCACAGATGCACAGTTGGAGGCCAGAGGTCAACACTGGAGGTCTCACACTCTCACCTTACAGTTTGAGATGCTCTATCCCTGAGCCTGGAGCTGACAGCCTTGACTGGCTGGCCACTGAGCTCTGTGATACACTTGTCTCCATCCCTGCAGCACTGGGATTACTGCTGTATGCGGCTGTGTCCAGCCTATTGCACGAGTGCTCAGGGTCCAAATTCAGGTCCCCATCATTGTACAACACACCTGACTAGCTGAGCCATCTCCCTAGTGCCATGTACTCCTTGTTTCGGTTTAAGATTTGTTTTGCTTTTGATTATGTGTGTAGGGGGAATATGTACTTGTGAGTGCAGTACCCACATGGGCCAGAAGAGGGCACTGTATTACCTGCAGCTAGAACTACAGTGACCTATGAGCTGGGAGGATCCAGATCCTCTGCAAGAGCAATATGTACTCTGAGTTGTACCGGTGCTCCTATCTTCTCAGGCCCCGAGCATTCCCTTTGAAAACAGTAGTACTGTCTCTCACCACCCTCTGATTGAAGCCCTCACATCTAAATATTTTATTATCTCTCGGGCGATGAAATAAAATATTTTTGTTTGTAAACATCAAAGACTATTTTCAAATGTATACCACTCATGTTCTGTACATTTTAAAAAATAACTATGGTTCAAAATTAATCACCCTGTCAATGTGACTCATTCTATCACATTATAAAGGAAGGAAAAAATGCTCAGCAGTTAAGAGCCCTTGTTCCTCTTGCAGAAGACCCTGGTTTCAGTTTCAGCACCTACTTTTGGTAGTTCATGACTGCTTGAACCTCCAACCTCAGGGGCTCTGACACCCTCTTCTGGCCCCCCTGAGTGCTTACACACATGTGCACATACACACATATACACATAATAAATACAAATTACTAAAACCACATTATATATCATAAAGATGTGATCTCAGGGCTGAAGAGATGGCTCAGCAGTTGTGAGCAAGCAGCCCTTTTGTCGAGGACCTGGGTTCAATCCTAGACCCCACATAGTGTCTCGCAACCATCATAGCTCCAGTTGCAGGCTGTCTGGTGCCCTCGTGTCTCGCAACCATCATAGCTCCAGTTGCAGGCTGTCTGGTGCCCTCGTCCTACATTTCAGGATAGCACACACATGTATATATGCACACACACACACACACACACAGCACTCGTGTAAAATATAATAAAATTGAAAAAAAGATTTAATTTCAGAGGTTCTATTGAAAAGGATTATTCATCTCCATAAGACAGGTATTTATCAAAATAGCTAAATCAGAAATGAAATTTCCGAATGCCTCATAAGGACACACCTCATTTTTGAGCAGAGAGTAGTCACCATGAGGAGCCTTTTTTTCTTCTTCCAACCTAAGACACTTGTTTAGTTCAACATGTGATGTGGGAGAATTGTCTGTATTCTGTCAATCGTGTTTTAAATAAACGCTGATTGGCCAGGCAGGAAGTATATGTGGGTCAATCAGACAGGAAGTTCAGTAGGGCGATGAGAACAGGAGAATTCTGGGAAGGAGGAAGCCTATTCCACTGAAACCTGCCCAGACCATGGAAGAAGCAAGATGTAATCTGCCCACTGAGAAAGGTACTGAGCCATGTGGCTAACATAGATAATAACAATGGGTTAATATAAGCTATAAGAGTTAACAAGAAGCCTGAGCTAATGGGCCAGTTTTTTTTATGGTTTATTTAACTTTATTTTATGTGCATTGGTGTGAAGGTGTCAGATCCCCTGCAACTGGATCTTCAGACAGTTGTGAGCTGCCATGTGGGTGCTGGGAATTGAACCCGGGTCCTCTGGAAGAGCAGTTAGTGCTCTTAACCACTGAGCCATCCCTCCAGCCCCTAATGAGCCAGTTTTATAACTTATGGAGATCTGTGTGATTTTCTCTGGGACTTGCCGGCTGTGGGGTACCGGGTGGGACAGAAACCCTAATAAGCCGGCCCTCTATGTTACAAACATGGCAAATTAAAATTTGAAGATATCTATGGGTGGGTTTGGCTAAGAATACATCATGTCTTTGCGAGCCTCAATCTGCAGTTGTATTTGTTGCTTTGGGAGGTGAACTTTAATACTTAGAAGTCCCAGGAGCAAGTAGCAAGTGCCTACCTGGGGTTCCATCTGCCAGTCACTTTGTAGAGGACTAAGGCTTCATTGAGAAGGGGCATGACCTTTCTGGGGTGTGCGTGGTCTCAGTGGGAGCAGACATTCTTTCTAAGCTCTCCTCTCTAGATGGTCTGATCTGGTGCTGCTAGCGTCCTGGCCGCTGTGGGGTAGCTCACTGGTTTGTAGGATCCATGAAGGTCCTTTGTGAGCAAGAGCCACTGCGCAAATTTCTGAGCCCAGCCAAGGAAGAGGGGCAACAGCATCAGCAAAAAGGAAGAAAGTGGTAAGAAGGGGAACAAGGACAGGGTGCTGTGAGTTTAGGAGGTGTGTTCAGAGGGTGTATGTGTGCCCATTGAGGTGGTCATGTCTGAGGGAAGCCTGAAGGGATACGGGCAACTCCATGGCTGTGAGAGAGATGAGCTAGTGACCCACGAAGGGAAAAGAGCAATCCCTAAGACATGCAGGTTGAAGTGTTCGGTGTATTCAGGAGGCCCTGGAACTATGCTGTGAAGGTCAAGGACCCCTGGTTTCAGGGGAGGGAAGCTGAGGGTGCTGAAGACTTGGGGTGAGGGTCTGCAAAAGAACCAGAAAGGTTGGTGTGTGTCAAGATGTGTACCAAAGGGGGCGAGTAACCCATGCCCCTCTCTGAACCTCTCTGTCTCTACTCTGCAGGTGGTTTCCTGACCCTGAAACCCAGCACTACTTCCTGCCAGCCCCCGACTCTGGCGAGGCCCCCAACACCATGTCACATCTGTCTACATGTGTGATGTAGACACACATCACCATTAGTGAAGGCGACATGACAGCATCTCTAGAGTGTTCTGTCATATGACTCTGCTGCCACAATTCCCCCGCCGCTTCTGTGTAGCAATGGTCTGGAAATGGCAGGCCATAGACACCCCAGTCTTCCTCGATGTGGCCGACCAGTCTTTCCAGGGCCGGAACCCACAAAGGAGGGGTGTTCTCCAATAGCAGAGGTGAGCCTGAGAATGGAGCCAAGCAGGGCTAGGTGTGCAAGGCTGTCACATAGCAACATCAGGAAAGGGAGGCTGTGGTCTATGGCACCTAGGACAGACAGGGTCAATGGATGCTCCAGAGGAAGACTCTGAGGATCTCCATGGTGACCCACGGAGGTGACATAGGGGGCGGAGATGTGTTGTGTTCTGAGGACATGCTGAGAAAGGAAGAGGCTGTCTCCTACACAGCAAGTTACCTGCTGGGTGAAGGCATGTATGGAAGAGTCACAGACAGCGAGAAAATGCCCCGAGCAGCAAAGAGGAAAGCTAGGAAGGGGAACGTTCCAACAGATGACTGAACCCCATTTGTAGAGATGCTGCGGGCCTCTTGGAGAGTGAGCGGGTGGTCTCTGGTGATCTCTGTGGCCTCACCTCAATCACACGGAGCCCGGAAGTTAATTCATTGAATGACAACCAGCAGTTTTAGCAAATGGAACAGCAAATGGCACTGTGTACACAGAATCTATGTACACAGTCATCACAAGAACACCTTTCGGGCCATGCGTGATGATCATAAGGTTTTGGAAAGGGGAAATTTGACTGATTATGGATGAGGAAAGCAAGGAGAGGGATTAGGTGTGAAGAAGGCCCCTCCATGCAGAGTGGCTAGACATCATGCTATAGAGCTACAAGTGGCCATCATGGCCAGAGTACACAGGACAAGAAGTGTCTGAAGAATTCCATTCCTGGGAAGACATGTATAATATCCCTTCAATTCCCATAAAATCCTACCAATAAACCTATGTACCATTCCACCAGAGTTCACCCTGGGGAACCAGTGAGGTTACTGGGCTTAACTCCCAGAGCTTGGATGAAGACTTACTGACAGGAATGTGGGGGACCCTAAAACAACTGTAGTAAGTCTGTACCCTGTGTGAATCCTGACATCCCCATAACTAGATGGAGCAGACACACACCTCCAGTTAACCTTCCCTAGCCTGTATATTCTAACATATCCCGAGATCTGAAGCCTGAAACTGTGAAGGCAGAATTGCACACAAATGGCCGAGAGAACAGGAGAGAGCAGCTGGAACGTTAGGTCAGGGTCCAGCGACCTTCTCTGTAGAATACCAACAGTCCACAAAGTCCACTCAGGGAACAGCTGATCTGATGAAGATGGAGACCGTTTTGCTCTGAGGGCCATGTCCTATGACAGGAAGATCCAGGTTGGAATGCTACAATATTACCCCAGATGAGCCTGTGTGGGCACAGTGGGATCAGGGAGGCTTGAGAGGCAAGTGCCAACCACTGTCCCAGAGGGGCCTGACTTGGCACAGTGGAGCAGTAGTGGAAGGTGGATATAGTAACAGAAACTGTGCCCATATGCAAGGGAGCACTGTGAAGACTGTGGAGTCCAGAGTGGGTCTCAAGTCAGCAGCCCCAGCTTCTAGAAGCCAAGGAACACGAGGAAAAAAGGGCAAGCGATTAAAAAACAAAAGACGGCAAGGCCGAAACACAAACCTTTCTCTTTACCTCAGTAAATATTTACATTCTGGAGCTGGGGGATGGCTATTTTGGTAAAACACTTGTCACTGGGACGTGAGAACCTAAGTTTGATCCCCGGAGACAGTGTAAAGAGCTGGACATGGTGGTGCACACTTGCAATCCCAGCACAGGCAGAGATGGAAGGACCCCCATGGCTCACTGGCTGGCGCAGCTCACTACTGGCTGGCGCGGCTCACTGAATGGCTAGTTTAAGCTCTCTGTTGCACCCTAGGCCAGGGAGATGTTGTCTCAAAAAGGTGACTGTCTCCTGAGGAACAACAGCCAGTGTCATCAGGCCTCCACACACAAGTGATGGTCTTGTCTGCATGGAATATGCACACGCTTCCTGCTTCGTCTTTGGTATCGTCCTCTTAAGTAACACGGCACAAGTGTCTCTGGGGCGCCTACCTTTGTATCGGGTGTTAGAGGTGATCCGGAGATGGAATGTCAGCGGCAGGCACACAGCCTAGAGACAGGGCTCTCTCTGTTCCTGCTGCGCGCAGCTTGTGTTAAGTCTGAGGAGTTCCCTCAAGAGACCTCTAACTCAGATGAAGCTGGAGACTTCACTGCAGAAGAGAAGTTTCAGGCCTGGCCAGCATGAAGCAGAACTGAAATGTAAGTAAAATAAATAAATAAATAAAAAATCTTAACATAGGTTTTAAAACACAGGAATTAGGATAAAATGTAGAAACACAGGCCAGGAGAAAAATCACCCTGCCCTGGCCTTGTCCCTAAAAACCCAGGATTTGGAAATCCACACCCCCATGATTCAAGGTAACTGGCCAAACAATACTTCAGGCTAAACAGTACTTTTCCACTAGCTCACTGCGCACGCTCCAAAACCCTATACAACCCATCCTTTCTGTCCAGCCCACTGCTGTCTCCGTTCCCACTCAGAGGTAGTCACGGTTCTGTCTCTTTCCCTAATAAATCTCTTGTGTGAGGTTTGTTGCCTGGTGTGACTTTGTATTCCTCTGCTCCTGATTGCTAAGATACCCTTGTGCTGGAAACCCTTTTATAAGATGTACCCAAGCATGGCTGTGGGCTCATCCAGCTCCCCTCTGTATAGCTACAGAGAAGATTCTAGAAGCTTTGGGGATTGCTTGTTCAAAAAGCTTCTAAGTCCCTCCCCTTCCCCCCCCCCCCCNTGCCCCCCCCCCCCCCCCCCCCCCCCGTTGTTGTTTAAATAAAAGAGGTACTAGGAGGACCCAGAGGATGTGTCAGCTAGGATTGCAATCTGATAAGCTAAAGCCATGGGCCTCAAGGGTTACATAATGAGGTGAAGACGCTGTCTTCCAGGAGAGATGGCTCAGTGATTCAGAGCACTGACTGCTGTTGCTGAGGAACTGACTTCGGGTCCCAGCACCCACATGCTGGCTCAAGACATCGTAACTCCAATTCTGCTGCCCTCTTCTGGCCACATGTGCCAGGTATACACATGGTACATGGAGATAAACAATCATACACATAAAAAAAGAAAAAAGCCTTAAAGACATTATCTTCCTTTGTAAATGTGGGTTCCTGTGAGATTCCCGGGGAAATCCCAGGTTTGTACCTGGGAAGAGAGAAGAGCCACACTTTGTCATGTACACTGAGGCCTTAATGAGCATCCATTGCTATTTTAATATCGTTTTTAAAAGTTATTTTTATGTGTTTGTGTGAGTGGAAGAGGCCAGACAGAGGGTATTGGAACCTCTGGAACTTGAGTTAGGGTGGCTGTAAACTGCCTAATATGGGTGTAAGGAACCAAACCCAGGTCCTCTAGAAGAACAGAAAGTGCCTTTAACCACCAAGCCATCTCCAGTGCCTTGTTTTTATTTAATTTTTCAAACTTTATTTTTTGTATGAGCATTTTGCCTGCCTACATCTCTGTTTATGCCCCCTCTGTATGCAGTACCTATGGCGGCCAGAAGAGGGCATTAGATCCTTTCTGGAACTGGGCTTACAGATGACTGTGAGCCGCTGTGTGGATGCTGGGGATGGAACTCAAATCTTCTGAAAGAGCAGCTAGTGCTCTTAACCATTGAACCAGCCCTTCAGCCTCTTGTTCTAGCGATCTTATCTGAAACATCTCCATATGAAAGGAATATTTTTGTTGACAAACCAGCAGCATTTCTGTCAATTGTGCTAGAATCTCTAGCCAGACTCAAGTGAGGGCTCCTTTTTCTCCCTGCATCCCCTTAGTTTTCCATCTTTCTTTCCTGTCTCAAGATGTGACTCAGATGCTGGGCAGTGGAGGCACATACCTTTAATCCCAGCACTTGGGAGGCAGAGACAGGAGGATCTCTACGAGTTCGAGGCCAACCTGGTCTACAGAGTGAGTTCCAGGTCAGCCAGGGCTACACAGAGAAACCCTGTCCAAAATAATAACAACAACAACAATAATAATTTAAAAGCTGCAACTCAAAGGCTAACACCATTCTGCATGGGGGTGGAGGTGAGGGGCAGAGCATCAGAGAGCTTCCGTAGGCATGGCTGAGGGGCTATGGGAAATGCCCTGTGTGGTGATGATGGGTACTATTTGCCCCAGTGGCTAGTGGGAAAATGTGGGAGGTTTCCACACGGAAGGAGCCTGATTTCTTCGTAGTGTTTGCATTTGCTTTGCTTCTCCATTCATCCAACAGGCCCGAGAAAGAACCCCAAAATCATCTCTCTTCTGGATGGCAAAGATGATTGATGGGAGACAAGGCCTTTGTCATTTGGGTGTATGAGAATATCTGAGGCTTTTGGCTTTTTGAAAATATTTATCTTAGGTATGTGAGCGTTTTGCCTGGATGTATGCATGTTTACCATTGTATGACTGGTGTCCAAAGAGGCAGCGATGGGGAGGGGGAAAGCAGGGAAGGAGAGGGGGGGGAAGAGACAGAGGGAGCTAGGGAGGGGGAAGGACAGACATGGGTGTGGTAGGTATCATAGACACTGCAGAAACGGGAGGGGGTGGGGCCTGGGCTGTGTCTCTTGCTACCAGGAGGTGGGTTAGCCTGCACATTCACCTACTGGAGTCTTCCAGGACCCCAGCTCTCCTTCCACCCCTGACAAACATTTCTAGACAGCTTCCCAGGGTGCCCCCTTCTCCTATACCCATCTCTCTTTGGGGTGGGGGAGCATCTCGCTCTGCAGTCCTAGCTAGACCTCTTGGCTTTCCTCATGCCTCAGCTCCCGAGTTCTACAACTACAGTTGCTCACCACCTACCCTGTAAAGCATCTGTCTCCGTCCAGCCAACTCGTCCACATATGTAAGTGACTGAGGATAGAGTTGGGGGGGGGGTGGCGCACTTCGATGAATACTGAATCTGCTCAAGTTTATTTTTTATAGTCATTTTATACCCCAAGCCAGAGGGGAAGGGCAAAATGACTATCATTCTACAAGGAACAAATAAGAGTGATTACTTCCTTAATATTCAAAACATCCAATTGCTCGACCCTAAGTTAAACATCCTGTTATTTGGTATCAAGGAGCAAAGCATCCAGTTGCTGTACCTTAGGCCAAACACCCTGTTGTTTGACCTTGTATGGAGCGATACTAGGCTCTAACTCTCGGACCTTAAATGTCAAGCTAGAGTGGAAGCCACTTCTCTGGGCCTCCGCAAGCATCTCCCTGTTCTTCCATGCTATTTGGAGCTAACGAATTAGAACAAGAAATCAGGAGGACAAATTCAACCTGAGAACAATCAGGGCTTTCAAAAATGGTTTACGGCTGGCTCAGTGGGGAAGGCACCTGCCATACACACCTGAGGACCTGAGTTTAATCCCTGGAACCAACATAAAGGTAAAGGAAAGAACCAACTCCACATAGTTGTCCTCTGATGTCCATATTGTGGCATGCACACATCACAATACACATACACTTCAAAAGTTTCTCAAAACATGCACTTTAAAAGATGTGGAACTGGAGAGATGACTCAGTGGCTAAGAGCACTCACTGGCTACTGTTGCAGAGGACCTGGGTTTCATTCCAGGCACCCACGTGGGTGCTCAGAATCAGGTGTTTCTCCAGTCTCAGGGAAATCTTATGCCCCCTTCTGGACTCTGTGGGCACTGCATGGATATGTTTACCATGCATACATGCAGGCAAAACACCCACACATTAAGTACAAATAAAAATTAAATCAAAGAACAATTTGTAAAAAAACAAAAAACAAAACACTATGCTTTTGTTACTCAAAACAAAGATGAATTACTCAAAAACAAAGGTGTTTTGAGTACATGGGTATTGCGTGGGATGCGTGCAGGTCCATATGCCTGAGGTGCAGGGCTTTGCAGCAGCCCTCCCTTGGTGAGAGACTTGTGGGAAGGGTTGGGGGTGGGGCAGAGAGTCTAGAAAAGGAAGCTGAGCTGCTCTGATGAACCGGGGAAGAGAGGAAGGTTCCCCCCTGCCGGGGGCGTGATGAATAGTCCCAAATCTCAAGCTGGGCCTGTCTGCAGCGGCCTGGAGGCTGGCAGCATAATCCAGGGGGCTTCTCCATTCTAAACGCAAATGAAGAGGCCCTGAGCCCAAAGGGGGGTGGGGGGGATCGGAACCTGGAGTTCAAAGCTCAAAAATGACACATTGCCTCTTTTTTCCTCCCATCCCCTCCCCCCTTTATTTTTTAAAGGGGCCAGAAATATGGATGGTTATTATCTTGAGTTATTGCTACAAAGAATTTCAAAATTAAAAGATAAGCATGCAGAGGAAGCACAGTAATTTTCATAAAAGGGGGACTTAAAACAGATGTGCTCTCTTTAATCGAAGCTTGCTTGGGAAAATAGGCGTACATTTTTAACATAGCAGGGGAATGGCGCAGGGCTACCCACGTTTGTCTACGGGGCTTTCCAAGGCGTGACGGGTCTTTGGGCAGGGACAGACAGGACAAATGTGTTAACACGACCACATATGACCAGCCAAGTGACTATCTCCTGTTGCCAGGGCATAGGACCACTCTGGGCAGCGGTCAGCTCTTTCACTAACTACATGGTTTAATTTCTTTTTGAATCTGTCGGACCATTTGCCTTTCAGAACGTGCCTCTGTTGTACGAACCCCTGATTCTTGTCCAGAAAGAAGAGCCAAGATTTCCTCTGTCCTCACCTTAACCCCTTTCTTCTTTGCAGAAGATTTAGAGGGGCAGGGGCTATATTGTTTTTTTTTTTTCTTAAATGTTGACACAAGAGAATTCATTTTTAAGTGACGAAAGCCCTACTGCTCAAAGAGTTAGAATGGTGGCCTAAGTTTTGGTCCCGAGTCCCATTCAGAAGCTTCCGGCTTCATTTTCTGCAAGGAATAAAGACCAGAGTGGTCTATCTGTGTCACAAAGAAGTAGAATGATTCATTCCAGGTACAGGGTAGGGACGTGGGGTGAGAGGCAGAGAAAAATAATCATATCTGTAGCCTAGCCTTTGACTAGTCTAAGAAGAAAATATTTAAATTCTCTTGGAAATGGCAAGGTCATCCAGGAATAGCCATTCAACATTAAATTATTAGGGGATCGTAAATAAAATTACTTTTTATTATCAAATGCTATGTGCGTGTCTGTGCATGTATGCACAGACAAGGACAGACGCCTGGGGAGCCGGAAGGAAGGCAAGAGATGCCCCGGAGCTGGAGTTCTAAGATTTGTGAGCTACACAACAAAAACGCTAGGACTTGAACCCTGGTCCTCTGAAAGCGCAGCAGACACTCGGTCATCTCTCAACCCTGGGAATGGCAAATTAAAACAGTGAAACAGACTGTGCAACTATCAAAACACCCCAAATTGAGGACACCCACCACGGAAGGCTGCTGAGGAGGCCAGAGAAAGCAGGAACTCACCCGCTGCGGTAAGGGCGCTAAGTGGTACAGCTGCTTCGAAGAGGCTCTTGGAGAACTCAGCGTACTCTCCCTGTAGGCTCAAATAATTATGCTGTTCTGGTCAGCTTTCTGTTGCCCTGAAAGCCTGCCGAGCAAAAGCAAGGGAGGAAAGATTTCTTTGGCATACACTTCAAACACCACAACGCATCACTGAGGGAAGTCAGGACAGGACGTCAAGCCTGAACCTTGAGACAGGAGCTGAAGCAGAGGCCATGTCCAGTCACAGCTTACTGGCCTGCCCCCCACACCTTGCTCAACCGGCTTCTTTATACAACCCATGATCACCTGGCCACAGGTAGCGCCACCCACAGTGGGCTCAGCCCCCTCTATCAGTTTGCAATCAAGAAAATGCCCCACAGACTCTCCCACAGGCCAGCCTGATGGAGATAATGCCTCATCCGCGTGGATCCTTCTTCCCAGGTGACTCCAGTTTGTGTCAGGTTGGCAGAAACTAACCGGGGTGCGTTTCTTGGTGTTTATGCAAAGGATTTAAAAGTTTATATAAAAACCCAACCCAGATGTTCTGTAGCAGTTCTATTAGTGACAGGCCAAACTTGACAGCAACTGGCTTGCCCTGCAGTGAGTAAATAAAGATGGTACCCCAACCAGACAGCACTGCTGTGCCCTGGGGACAGTCCTAGAGTCACACACACAGACGTGGGAGACCCTTACATCCCATGATATTCCAGGGAAGCAGACGATGGGGACAGAGAATGATCCTGGCATTGGGGGAGGGACAGATGGATGAGCAAGTGGAGAGGGATTTCAAGGCATTGAAACCTCTGTGTAGAATCGTAGTGGATTCACGACGTTTGGCACATCCAAATCTATGTGTCGAATGATACATGGTGTTCAGTGTATCCAAGTCCATGGCACGAGTAGGGGCCCTGGTATGAGCAATGGCGTTTGGGTGGAACGTTCCGTGGCTGGAGTCATTCTACTTGTGGATGTTGGGAGTCTGGGAGGCCACGGTGTGTGGACAGGGCACAGGCAATACTGGGCCGCTCTGTGCTTTCTGTTTAATATCTCTGTAAATAAAAAAAAACTGCTCTAAAAATTCTACTAGTTACAGAGAAAACAAAAAGAACAGATTATACCGTATGTTTGTTTCTGAGAATTCCGAATTAGCCACATCTGAGTTTAAGTGAGGCTCTCGGTGACATTTCATTTCCAGGAGTTTTTACTTAAGCATCAGAACATGGCGATGGTGACTCACTGCTACACCCAGAGGCCAGTGTGTCTGTCAGGCCCCTTTCGAGAAGTTTCTTGTAGTAGAAGGCAATTAACACAATGACTCTCAGCTGGTCAACATGCAGAGCCTAAGAGGCTGCAGAGTACACTGCCTAAATCAACGTTCGGATCACAACCCCCACCCCAGGACTCAGGGGTCTTCGCTGAAGGTTATAAGAGCCAGAGGCAGTGGCTAACGACAAGGAAACTGTTTTCCTGCATAAAAGGCAGTGTGGCCCATATGAATCCACATCAGTTATGACAGCATATTCAAGACCTTGCAAACTCAAGCCAGATGAAATCTCAGCATGGAGGGGGGAAGGTGGGCACCAAGTCCTGCCACCCGCCCCCAGCTGAGGAGCTAGCTGTTGGCAATTGATAGCCGCTGGGGGGGGGGGGGGA
>NW_026067935.1:2230307-2290468 GCF_014885135.2 Alexandromys fortis
AGAGAGACACAGAGAGAGACCAGAGAGAGAGGAGTTTCTTTTTTTAACGGTGTGACCCTGGTAGTTCAAACACATTCCTAGGAGGGCCCACTCCCAAGAGCAGTTAGGTAACACAAACTAGGAAGAAGGAGGAGGAGGAAGGCAGGGAGGAAGAGGAAGATGATGATGATGAGGTGGTAGAGAAAGCTAGGTGGATAGGAAGGGAAGGGTGGAGGAGGGTGGCTCTTGGGGGGAGGAGCGAATATGATGAAAACATTATATGGAATTTTAAATTAATAAAAATGGTATTTAAGAGGAGGGGAGAGGGACCGCATGAGTACCATGGGTTTTTATTTTCTGAAACAGGGTCTCACATAGCCCAGGCTGACCTTGAACTCACTGAAGATGACTTGAACTTCTGATGCTCCTGTATTCTCCCAAGGGCTGGGCTTACAGGTCCACCATGCCCTGAACCCTTTGTGGTATAGGATCTGTCCATAAACTTCAAGACACATCACTTTTGACAGCTGAAGACCCTCACTCTCTTGGTGCCCATCCCCAGTCTTACAGAGATTTTAAGTTGTGTCTGTGAGTGCCTGTGTTGCTTCCTCTGGCTTATACCACAGTATTTTACAATTATTTCCATAGCTGCTTACATTATGCAGATTAAATGTCCTTAAATTTATTTTTGTATGTGGTGTATGCATGCATGTTTGTGTGTGTGCCTGAGCCATGACACAAGAGTGTGGGTCAGAGGATAATCACAAAGGTCAGTTCTTGCCTTCCACCATGGGGGTTCTGGGAATCAAAACCAGGTTGCCAGCCTCGGTAACAATCAGCTTTATCTACTGAGCCATCTTGCCTGCCCTCCACCTGAAAATGATCCATTCCGCTAGTCTAGCTGCAGGCCAACCTCAGGGATCCACCCATTTCTACCTCCTAGTGCTGGGATTATGGGTGCTCTCTCTCACTCCTGGCTTTTTACATAGGTGCCAGGAATCTGAACTCAGGTCCTCACGCTTGCATGGCAAAGCCTTATAGGGGTACAATCATAGCCCCAGGTCTTAAATATCTTTCAGTACAGCTATCCATAGCATAGGTGACCTTCAAATAACTGTTTCTAGGGGGCCATTGACTTCATGAGTCAAGGCAATTGAAGAATAGAGACCAGAGGAGAGAAAGAAGGAACCAGAACTCCCTCTTAGCTCTTAGCAGCTGTTTGACCTTTAGGCTGTGGTCATGTGTGAGTCTGTTTCCCTGCCTGTCAACAAAAACCTTTGTCTGAGTTCCAAGTTGCAGTAAAGCTTCCCATGATAAAGACACCAAGGGCACACTGGTTCAGTTCCTGCCTGGTCCCAATGAGGCTTGGAGACTGCTTCTGTACAAGGAAATATGGAAAGGGCAAGCTGGCTACTTCCTGGAGAGGCTCATCACACCTCTAGGAAGCTCTCCTAGTGGGCGGTTCTCCTCTTACCCAGAACCTGGTAGAACCATGGTTCGTCCACTGAGTGGGGGAATCTCAGAAGATGGGGAGCTAATCCCCTAGGACAGCAGCTGGCAGCACAGTCCTGCTATCTGTGCCCACCAGACTCTGAGAATAAGACTCCCACAAATGCCACAGTCGGAATCCCTGTCTGAACTATCCACATTGACTCATGCAATCAGAGTCTCCTAGCACCACGGTGTAAACCCTTCAACTTCCTCTGCCAAGAACACAGCTGTGCATGGCAGTCTGGGAGACCAGAAAATTCACTTTGCTGTGTTATTACTCTTCTGCTAATGTAATAAAACACCATGACCAAGGTAACCTATGGGAGAAAGGACTTATTTAGACTTACAGTTGCAGTGTGGCTAGAGTCCATCGCCGTCCTAGTGGGGAGCCATGACAGCAAGCAGGCATGGCGCCTGTAGCCGTAAGCTGACAGCTCACATCTCAAACCACAGCCCAAAGCAGAGGGAGCAACTGGAAATGACACGGTCTTTAAACTCTGACAGCCCGCCTGAGTGACATCTTTCAGTAAGATCGTACAGCCTGAGCCGTCTCCAAACAGCGCCACCAACTGGAGACCAGGTGTTCAAATACCTGGGAGGCAGTCTCATTCAAACTGTGTTTGGTAAAGATGCAACTATCTAACGAGCTAGGAGACTGCAGGGAGGGGGGATGGGGTGAAGCAGGGTCTGCTCACCTTTGCCATTTGTAAATCTCTTTGTTTCTGGAAAGCTACGAGTCCTTCTTCAAGTTTTGGTTCTGACGTTTTTGAATTTTAAACCACTCATAGACCCTAAGGGGAGAGTCTGGCTCTACAATTGTGACACGCTGGCTGAGAACTAGGTACCTGGATGTAGACTGGTGTGGACGTTGTTCACAAATGAGTTACAATTTCGATTAGAAATGTCCTCCCAACAGTTTAGGTATTGAAGGCCCTGTCTGCAGGGGCATCTGTGTTCAGAGAGGGGAAGGGAATGAATTGTGGGGGCTCTGTCCTCTTCAGTGGAATAAATCCCCGACAGGGTTGTTGCTGGGTAACTGTTGGGAAGTGGTGGAAACGACAGGGGGCAGAATTTGGGTTGAAACATTGGAAGGGTGGGTGTGAAGGCTATACCTTATTCCTGTCCCCTTCTTCTGTCTCTCTTGACTTCCTGTCCACAGTGAGGTAGGTGAGCAGTCCTGCCCCACGATACCCTACAGTCCATCAAGTTCTGTCGTACCACTGTCTGGAAGCAAGGAGTCATTGGATCGTGGATGGAAATCTCTGAAACTGTGAGCTAAAATAAAACTTTTTTTTTTTTTTTTCCGAGACAGGGATTCTCTATGTAACAGGCTGTTCAGGAACTTGCTCTGTAGACCAGGCTGGCCTTGAACTCATAGATATCAGCTTGCCTCTGCCTCCCTGATGCTGGGATTAAAGGTGTGCCTCCCCCCACTACTGCCTGGCAAGACTTTTCTTTTTAGGTTCTTATCTTCAGGTATTTTGCCATGGGGACAGTTGACTAACACATTTGACTCATTCTGGGCTCAGGTTTTCGGACATGACTTTGGAGGATCGAGTGCTCTAGGCCATCCAATGAGGTGGGGGGAGCGGGGTGGGGGTGAATAAAATATAATGAAGTCTACTCCCAGTTTCCATTAGAACAGGGTAAAAACACATGGCTTTTACATTTGGCCTAAGATGGCGCCTTTGAAAGAATCTACCTACCAACTTTCCGCAGTAACAGAGAAAATAGCTTGGGAGGCATTTCTGAACGGCTTGGAGTGATATGTATGATATATGCCTATGAATGTGCATAAAAATCAGGATTAAAAACAAAACTTCAAGCGTGACTTTGAAAAGAAATGGAAAAAGTGTACACTAGAAAGCTCCCAATTCAATGAAGCGTTGTATTATTCATGGACAGCGGGAAGGCAGGCACCGTCAGAACAGGGGAGTTCACAGACGCCCCGAAACGTCCAATTTCCCTCTCACCCAAATGGCGGCGGCGTCAGGAAACCGGGATCCGTACCGCGCAGCGATGCTCGGAGAAGTGAACCTGGGCCAGGTTACGCCAATAATTGCCAGCCCCCCAGGACACAAGCTCAGAAATTTTTGTATGTTCTCCGGAGACAAAAAATGAGTGATCATCAAAGGCTCCGGCGCTCAGCGGGACTGTCATGAGCCCGAAGTTACAACTCAGACATGCAACAGAAAATATCACCCGCACCTCTCCCGCGCTTCGTCTGTAGTAATTAAAAACTCGATCCCTGCTGTTTTATCATCTCATTAGCAACGGGGGCACCAGACTTTTATCCTTGTTTGTCGGGAATCAAACATACCAGAGGAACTCTGATTATAAATTGATGAAGGTGAAGTTAAAACTTTTCAATAAGAGAAGTGACTGTTCGCTGTGGGTTTTTTTTTTTTTTAAAGCTGATTAAAGGGATCTATTTCGCACCCCCTCTCCCTCTATCACAGTCATGTCCCCGTCCTGCCCAGAGTGGTGGAGGTCAGCTCCAGACTGCGACCCTGCCACGCATGGTATAAAGGGGACTTGCTTTGTTCTCCCTTGATGTAAAACAAATACAGGCCCTAAAGAAAAAAAAAATTATCTTCTGAAATCACAGATACAAAGAGATCCACCCTTTCCGAGGCTTTTTAATGAAGTCAGAATACCTTTGACCTTCTCAGTGACACGCATTTGATGTCTTTTAATCAGGGTGCTGGGCTGGCCCCAACTTGTACAGCCAGGCGAGTTTTCTGCTTATTTTTCTAACTTGTCTTTTACTGAGCTTAGGTGAAGAGCTAAGGAGGGGGACAGCTATTTTCAGTGTTTGTTTCCAAAATGACACTGTCTTCCAGAATTTATATTATCCAAAGAATGGCAATGCCATGCCCCGGATGGGCACTTGGGCCCCGTTCTAATCTGTGTTTCAGAAAGCCGAGGCTGTTTCGAGCAAAAGTAAGCAGGGATGGGCTGGCCGTGTATTGCATTTTACTTCAATGTCTCACTCAGAAGTGAGAGGTGGCTTTTGTTTTCACAGCATCTTGACAGGGGCATACTATGTGTCCTGCTCACTGACAGGCACCGGGGACCACAGAGCGGTTGGAAGAATGTTGCTTGCAATGACTGAAGAGACAAACCTGGAAACAAAACAAAATAAAAAGGTAACAAAAGCCATACCTGCCTCACCTCAGCACTGTGACATTTAGAGTGGGTAAGTCTCTATGAGCGCTGTCCTGACCTCTGTCCACCTCATGCCTGGAGCCCCCATTCCCACGCCTGCCCTAATTGCAATGAACAACAACGTGTCCAGGTGTCGCCAAGTGTCATTGCAACTCAAAAACGGTAGCTGAGAATGACCGGAAAGTTGTGTGATCCAGGCACATAGCCCCGAACTGGTAGACGGTCCTAAGAAACCTGAACAAAATATCCTAACTAGATAGGAAACTGTTTCCTCCTGAGTGCCCTCTTCGCCTGTCTCCTCCAGTGCTGTGTTATGGATGTGCGCATGCACGCGTGCGTGTGTGTTGCCTCCTCCAACCCAACATTCAAACAAATGAATAAATAATGCAAGCTGGAGCCTTCACTGAGATAAATAAGCAGAGAACTAAATTCAATAATAAATCACCCAACTGCATGAATGGTTTTTGCCGAGATGTTAATACAAGACACCTTACAAGCACTGGGCCTTCTAAACAAATTAAATACATATGTAACTGCCTCCGGTGGCCCCGGCTTAGAATTAATCAGAGCCGTTACAGCTGAAGCCCGAAGTGAGTTTGTGGGGGGTAGGTTTAGGGGTGTTTCAGGTTTTATCTTTATGAGCCATGCCAGGAGAGCATGGATGCTTCATCCCGTCTGGAAAATTAAAGGTTTCATGAGCTTCAAGGGCCCCATGAAGTCGAAGCCAGCACCGCACAGAGGGAACAAAGATGCCTGAACTGCTGGGAGGGTCAGAGTGTATCCTGGTTTGTGGTACTGGTGTTTGCTCTGCCAGGCAACGAGAAAGCTGTCCCAGGGTGGGATGGGGGAACATGCAACTGTATCTGGCAAAGGGTGTGTCTGATGTCCCATACGATCATGAAATGGTACTTGGGAAGCTCGGCGTGCCACTGTCTTGCTCCTTCGTCCCTAACCAGCTCCCTGGCAACAGCAGGCATCTCTGATCAGGGCCGGCTGCTGCATCCTTTTGGAAGATTTAAACACATATAACACAGACTGGAGGGAAGCCTGGTGTGGTAAGGTCAGCCTGGAGCAGGGAAGCTTGGCTTTGCCAAGTTTAGTAGGGCAACCTTGGCAGCAGGGTTCATTCCGCGTAGCCGTGCTGACTCACCCCTGAAGCAAGAAGAGCAGAGGAGGAGATGATGCCACTAGGAACTTATACCATATCACGGCTCCCAAGATGCCCACCTAGAGGAAGACCGCAACCCTCCTGGTGCGAGGGTTTGCGAATAGCTTATTTAACAACACTGTTGAGGGCTGCAAATGTAGCTGAGTTAGGGCAGCGCTTGCACAAGGAAGGCCCTGGTTTTATTTCCAGCACAAACCAAGTACAGCGGAGCACACTCGTCAGACCAGAACTTGAGGGGTTGAAGCAGGAGGATCGGAAGTTCAGCATCACCCTCAGCTACATAGTGAGTTTGGGGGCTAGCCTGTGCTACATGGAAACTTGTCTTAAAGAAAAACATATGGAACACAACAGGGGCTGGGGAGATGACTCGGTGGTTAAGAGCGCTTGGTGCTTTTGCTGAGAACCTGGGTTCTGAGTTACCAGCTCCCATACAGTGGCTTATAACCTTTTGTAACTCCAGTTCCAGGAAATCAGATACCCTCTTCTGGCCTCTGTAGAAACTGCACATTATGGTATATAGACATACATACAGGCAAAACACACACACAGACACATACACAATAAAAACAAATAAGCCTTTTAAAAAGACTGAGAATTCATTATTATGTCCAGACACTTTACTCCACAGGAAATATGACCTTGTTTATTTTTACAAGATTCTGTGGCCTTTCCCCTCAATTTTGTGGATGTTTGGCTTCAAATTCTTATAAAATTCAAGTGTTATACAGAGATTAGAAATGCTGAATATTAGGAATAATAGAAGCAAGGCCTAAAAAGCTTCACAGAGATGAGGAGGTGCATGAGGTACTACGATGAATGTGACATTTGATCTTGAAGGAAACCTGAGGATGCTTTTGCTGTGTTCCTTGGGAAAACGGTGGCCTGCAAGCTACCAGGAATGTGGCCAAAGAGCAGGAAGTTGGAAGCAAAGCAAGCTCACGCATGTTGGGGGTGGCTGTGGAAACCTGTGGCTTAGGTCTCTAGTGGACATCTGAGGTTTGCACACACACACACACACACACACACACACACACACACACACACCTGGACCATCAGCAGCTTTCTGTGGACACCCAGGACTCATTGCTGAAGAAGCAGCTCATGAGTCCAATACTGAGTTCAGATTTATATGCCCCACTCTATCAATTGCATTTAAAAAAGTTTTTGTGTAATTTTTCAATTGTGTTTACATGCACTCACTTGTGCGTGCACGTGTAACACACATGCGGTCAGCTCTAAGGAGTTCATTGTAGTGCCCCCCCCCACACAAGTTTTTTCAGTTTTTCAAGACAGGGTTTCTCTGTGTAGCCCTGGCTGTCCTGGAACTCACTCTGTAGAACAGGCTTGCCTCCAGCTTCTAGAGACCTGCCTGCCTCTGCCTCCTGAGTGCTAGGATTAAAGATGGCGCACCACCACTACCTGGTTCATTTTATTCTTCCATGGTGGGTTCCTGAGAGACAAACTCAGGACATCTCGGGGCTGGAGAGATGGCTCAACAGTTAAAATCACTGTTCTTTCAGAGGGTCAGAGTTCAAGTCCCAGCACCCAAATCAAGCAGCTTTCAACCACCTATAACTCCAGCTCCAGGGGATCCAATACTTCTAGCTCCCACAGTCACCTGTGCGCATGAGCACATATCACCCCCTCCCCCATCAATGAAAAGAGTAAATTCTTAGGAAAAACCCTGAGGTTATGAAGACTTGGCAGCAAGCTCCTCCACCTGCTGAGCCATCTTGCCACGCTTGCTGCCAAGTTTTCATTTGTTTGTTTTTGCTGTGCTGGGGATGGCTGATACCTAGGACCCTGAGCCTGCTAGGTAAGGACTCTACGGCTGAGCTACATCCCGGAGCCGCCTTTGTACTTTCTGTTTTCAGACAGGTACTCTCTTATTAAGTTGCCCAGGCTAGCTTGAACTTACTCTGTGGCCCCAAGCAGATCTTGAATTTATAATACTCCTGCCTCAGTCTCCTGAGTAACTGGAATGACAGGTCTGGGTATGAGTTTCTGACTTTGAAACAAGCCTTATAACAGAGCTGTGTAGCATCCTATACTTTATATGAAAAATGGCTATACATCTGCACTTACATGCACTGGGTCTTTTCAGCTGCCTCTGTGTTATCACAGCATTTCATGGACGGGCAGGGAGACCTTCAAGCTGAAGAAGGAGGGGCTTATACCCAGGGAGTTTGTTTACAAAGTGGACACAACATTAAGGATAGCAAGGTTTAGGGGCATACTATCCTCCATCCCGATCCTATGCACATCAGCGGTGTGTTTTCCCAGACGACAGCAAAGTTGGGGATTTTTAGATGGAGGCGGTGAACCAGCTGCCCCCCTTTTGGAAGGCTCAATTTCTAGACCCCTATGCTCCAAAGGAAGAGTGTAAAAGAAAAGTGCAAATAAATAGGATCAAGGGAAAACAAATCTACAGCCAGGCTGGTGAAATGACTCAGCAAGGAAAGGTACCTGCTGTCAAGCCCAAGGATCTGAGTTCCATCCCTGGGCCCCCCATACAGCAGGAGGAGAGAACCAACTCCTGCCAGTTGTCCTCTGAATTCCACGTGATGCCCTGACACTCCCCTTAATAAATAAATAAATACATAAATAAATAAATCTGTTTATTGGGCCTCCCTACCAAGCCTGTGTGAGGCTCCTTACAGGGGTGTGTGTGCTCCTTCCCCAAAAGGTCACACCAGAAGTCTTTACTCAGCAGGGCAGTGGGTTCCCCATATCTGCACAGATGGAGCCTCACTCCTCTGGTCTTCCCCAGCCTATATTCTCCAGCTCCTCATAGAGGCCATGTGCAATTGGGGCAGCATTGTAAACAACAGGTGGTGGGGAACACAGATACTCATGTGAGGTCGTGCCACCCTCCCCTACCCTCTCTCTTCGTCCCCTCCCTCTCCCTTCCCTCCCCTCTATGACTGGATGTCAGTCAACAAGCCCAGCTGGGAGAATCTTTTGCAAGCAAGCGAGTACAGCAGAGTATCCCAAATTAGAGGTTGTTTGGCTGGGAGGATAGTCTTGTACAACAGGTACCCCCCTCCCTTATGTCGAGAGAATCTGGTACCCACACTCCATATGCAGACTTATGCATCTTCTCCCATCTCCCTCTTAGCCAGCTAGAAGGATCCCAAATCTTCTCTCCCTCCTTTCCCTCCCCTTGCTTCCCAGCCTGATGCTTTGGTTTGGTGTGGTCCAAATAGCCCCAAGGGTTCACATGTTCAAATTAAATCCCCACTCCCAGCGATTAAGAGGGTGGAAACTTAATCCAACTATACGGTGTAGAGGTTGGGCCTTGGGGAGGGCACCAGGATTAGAGGAGGTCACTAGCTTGACTCCTGGTGGCTTTATACAAACAGAGAGACACAAGAACACACACACGCTGTCATTTTCTATGCCCATGCTGGCCTCAGGACTCTGCCAGCAAAAGGTTGTCATCAGATGTAGCCCTTGACCTTGAACCTCTAACCCTGTGTGTCATCACGAATGTCTTGTCTCTGTGACTCCCCAGCCTGTCTTACCATGATGTTGGCAAACAAAGACGGATTCTTAAACATGATCTGTCAGCTTCTCCCAGGCTGCTGGTGCTGGTTCTTGCTTAGGGTACCTGCCTTGGGGCTGGGCTCCAAAGTGAGCCCCTACCCATCTTTCCCTTCTCTCTGGCAGCTTTGGCAACCGTGCATCCTTTCCTGGAACAGGCCAGATCATGTTTGTTTTGTCTGGTTCTTTCATACTTCTCCCTCAACCACCACGTTGGATGGCATTTCTGCAGTGAATCTTCCCTGCCTCTTGAAGAAGTTCCTTCATCCACTCAGGAAGCTGAGACAGGAGGATTGCTGCAAATTGAAGGCTAAGACATCATTCTAGACTACTGTATACAGACTAGAGAATGAAGAGACTTAGCAATCTCGGAACCTAAATATTTGTAAAAAGAAAAAAAAAACAATTTTTGAAATTAGGAACCCAGCTGAGGATGATAGTAGGGAAAATATTCAATTAAATAATACAGGGTAAAGCAAGGGTTTTCTTTGTTCTGCCTGCTTAGGGTCTTTCCTATGCAAAATGTTAGACCAGTCAAGCAAATGAGGCCAGGAGAAAGTTGTGCTAAAATTCTTACCAGACTATCTTTTTGAAAGCTTCATTTTTTAACCTTTATTAAAGCATGATTCACAATACTAAGTTATAGGCCCACCTTAGGTGTCTGGCTGCAGAGGGACAGATAGAGAAAATGTGGCTCATGTTCCAGTGGAATTTTACTCCATAAAGAAAAATGAAGTTATGTTGTATGCAGGAAAATAGAGGCAGCTGGAGATTATTATATTAGGTGAGTCTCAGAAAGACAAGTATCCCATGTTTTCTCTCATTTATGAGTCATACACCAAGTGTAGGAATAGCTACACGAAAGCATGCATATATATATATATATATACACACATATACATATATATGAAGTATAAGAGAAATTCTCCAGAGGAATGAAGGGAATGGCAGGAGTGGGAGGGGAGGGGATGAGGGAACACTGTCAAAACACATTCTAGGGGACTGGAGAGGTGGCTCAGTTGTTAAGAATGTTTGCTGCTCTTGGAGAAGACCTGAGTTCAGTCCCCAGCACCTTCATCAGGTGGCTCACAGCCTTGTGTAACTCAAGGTCTGGGAGATCTGATGCCCTCTTCTGGCCTCTGAGGACATCTGTCTACACACACACACACACACACACATGCATGCATTGATAAAAATGTATATATTTAAAAGCACAGTATATATTTTTATGGGAAAAAAATCCTTGTGAAAGCCAGTATGATGGACAATGAACCTTCTACTTGATTGATTGCCTTCTGCTCAGCCAATGGTCACCAGTAATCTTTCCATTACTCCAAAACGACATGCTCTTGATCCACAGTCCCTCCTCAGAACTGATTAATTGAATATTCTTGTTGTTTCGCTGAGCACCATCCTCAGGGGGCCACCCAGTCCTGAAGCTAACTCTATTAGCCATTAGCGGGAGGAGAATCACTGCTCTGACAAAGAGACCCTGAGATGCGTGGGCTCCAATAAGAGACAAGCAGGCTGCTGTACTCTAAAGTGGACAGGGACATCCCCATTAGTACTTCTGTCTCCTTACACTACAGGGAATTCTGGGAAAGTAGAATCTGCAGCTGGGTGGGAACCCTAGGTTCCTGGACATTAGGTTGAGTAGGCAGAATGCATCAACTCTGCTCCTACCTGTGACTGGTGCCATGTGCCATACGGTCTACCTCCTTCCTCCCCTCCCCCGCACCATGTGCCACACAGTCTATCCACCATGTGCTACACAATCTACTCCCGTTACCAATTCTGCTGTGATGGATGACAATATCCTGGCCCCCTCTACATATCTTTGAGTTTGGGGCTCAAGCTGTAGTCCAGGCAGGTCTGGAACTCACAACCCTCTTTCCTCAACCTCCCAAGTGTGTTGAACTCATAGACATTTGTCACCATGCCCAGCTCAACCTGCCTTCTTTGGGGAGGGGGCACTTATTGATACATATTTATTGATTCTTAAAAGACTTAATAGCTGAATCCTACTCTCAGAATTGTAACTTGCAGCCTAGAACAATGGCTCAGCAATTAAAAGCAGTTGTTGCTCTTGCAGAAGACCCAGGTTGGATTCCTAGGACCCACACGATGACTGATACTCACCAGTAACTCCAGTTCATGGGGATCAGATGCCCTCTTCTGGCCTCTGCAGGCACTGCATGCACGTGGTGACCAGATAGATGCAGGTCACTCATAAAAACAAAGCAAATAAATGTTTTCAAAGTGTAAATTGCACACCCCAAGCTTTAACTACCAGTATATAAGCTATTCATTCAGTCATATATTTGGTGACCATCAGTAACAGTTGAGGGATGTATGCAGATAGCCAAGGGTAGGGGTATAGGTTGAGCCTCCACACAAGAAATGCCCGGAGGTTTAAGAATCTGTGTGGCTCAGTGGATCTGGTGATGAGGATCAGCCAGGAGACAGCATTTAGAAGGAGTGGAAGACTAGTGTAATGGGGTCTCCTCTCCCATAGCCAACTTAGACCTCTTATTGTAAGCATCCTGGTAGCTTGTGGAAGGTTGTGAGGGAGCGTCTAGATTTAACACACCCAGGGTTGTATCACTGGACTGAAATTTGCAAGAAAGGAAGCAGTTAGCAAGTGATGAGGGATATCCAGGGAAGAGAGTCGTGGAAGGTTCCAGATCTACACCTCCAACCTTGAGATGCCTCTGCAGGTGGGTCATTTGGTGCCATTTGGTCACCTTTCTCCTCAAACTTACTTCTGTTTCTCTGTGTGTGTTTTTTTTTTTGTGTGGTTATCTATGAGGAATTAAGCTTTTTATGAAGTTTTGTTTAACTATATATTTGTGGAATAAAAAACATTGCTTTTTTTTCTAAAGTAAATCTTGGGGGTGGATATTAAAAAAATAAGCATTGCACATTGTTTTTCCTCAAGTAAATCCATAGCAGCTTCTTTTCTCATTGCGGTGACAAAATGCCTGACAAAAGCCATTGAAGGAAGGAAAGAAGAAAGGAAGAAATGAAGGGCTTATTGTGGCTCACAGTTTAAGGGCACACAGTCCATCGCAGTGGAGAAGTCACGACAGCAGGAGCATAAGGCAGCTGGGCACATAGCATCTACAACCATGAAGCAGAGAGAGATGAATGCGGGTGACTCCCTTTCTCCTTTTTATTCAGCCCAGAGCCCATGGAATTGGTACCGCTCACATTCAAGTAGGTTTTTCCTACCTCATTTAACCCAATCTAAAATTTTCCTCATAGGTATACCTGGTATACCTAGAGGTTTGTCTTCAAGATGATGCTAGATCCTGTTGGGGTGACAATCAATATTAATGGTCACATTCACAGCCACATCACTCAATGGTTCTCAACAGATGGGCGGCTATTTGACATGAATAATGCCAACTAGGCTGTGCCTATTAAGTCCCTCTGCCTATCCAATACCTCCTTCTGTACCGTCTTGAGCATCTCTCATCCCCCAGGTACATCTGTGGTCTGTATCAAGTAGAAACGGGCCTCAGGTCAGAAGCAGCTATCCCAGTATCACAGAGAACCACTGCACAAGAGGTCAACCTGAGTCACTCTGACTCAACAAAGCTCTCAAGGCTGAGAGAAGACACTTTCCAAAACCAGGAGACAAGGACAATAGAGACCCTAAGTTCCAAGGTACTCTGGGGATGGCTGGGGATAACTGGAACTTATATCTTGATCTGGGAGATTTGACCCAAAGCAAAACCAAACCTCCTCCAGTTTGCAAAATCAGCTTGAGTGCTCTCTTTGTCTGCTTTTCCTGTTCCTTGCTTGTCTAATTCAGAGCAACTACCCAAAAGAAATTGGCTACACTTTCCGTCAGCGTAACAATGGTGTGGTAGTTTAAATGGATTTGACCCCCTAAGCTCATAGGGAGTGACACAATTAGGTGTGGCTTTGTTGGAGCAGGTGTGTGGCCTTGTTGGCGGAAGTGTGTCACCATGGGGGCGGGCTTTGAGCTTTCCTATGCTCAGGATACCACCCAGTGTTTCGGTAGCCTTCCTATCCTGTGAAATGTAGGACTCTGAGCTACCTCTCCAGTACCATGTCTGCCAACACCCCACCATGATCCCCACCATGTTGGTAATGAATTTAACCTCTGAAACTGTGAGCAAGTCACCCCAATTAAATATTTTCTTTATAAGAATTTCCGTAGTCATGGTGTCTCTTCACAGCAACAAAAACCCTACCTAAGACAGTTGAGTACCCATACCTAATATGGCAGACCTTGGTACAACCTTCTACTGAGAACAGCTGTTGGTGACAACTCCCACTGAGGTGAGACACAGCTTCTGTGCTGGGACATTTGTAACGACAATCTTCCACCACCATGGGGGACAAGAGTCACGATACCCACCATGGGATGTCGCCCTCTGTGAGCCCTCTAGGGGGCTTTGGCCACATCTTCCTCGAGCATGTCCTCCGCCGTTGTCCTTGCTCTCTGTCCTGAGCCCGTAGCTGCACAGGTGGTACACCTTCCCCACTCAGCAGGGCCTACCCACAGCCATGGCCCAACCACAAAGCCCTTCCACTCACCACCAATTAGCTTTGTTTTCAGTATAAATAGCAGCCACCTTGAAGAACATCCAATCACTCAAGCTTAAGTAGGCAAGGGGCTCCCGGTACACTGACTGCACTCAAAAAGTGCCACACTTGCTTTCTGGCCAACTGCATCTCAGCTGAGACCACCAGGAGGCCAGATGCTGAGTGAAGGACCTGGCCGGACTTCCAGGAGGGGGCTTGCTGAGCTAAGAAAACAGCCTTCTCTCGCCCTTCCCCTCCCTCTTTGGGGCGGGATTTTTCACTTGTGCTTGACGGTGGTTCGAATCTGTGACAAATGGTCTGCCACCAGTGTGTGCTGGCAGAGAGCCAGTCTCTGAAGGCCTCACACGGAACACAAAGGCACTTTTACGTTGCGTGTCTCCCCTCAATGAGTGCCCGACCCTCATGCTTTCTTTGTTTAAAAGCAGAGAAAGATCCCGCTGAAGCAATAGTCAACCGCGGCCTGAGACTGTGCCAACAATATTAACCAACTTCTTTTCCTAGCCTTTGAAGTTAGCAGGGGGCAACATGCTTGTGGTGCGAGGGAAGAATGATACTTTAAGCGATTCCTTTTCATCCCTTTAACTTGATGAAAGATTAATGGCCTTGTTATTTTTGTTTCTGCTCCTTTTTACCCCCTTTAATTTCTACCCCTCCCTTCCTCCGTTGAGACTGAAAAACCCTCTCCCTGTAATGGTTTTCTGGATCAGTGGGTTTTGTGAATACAGCCCGAACCCCTCTGCCAGCCTCCGCAAACTGGACCAACTACTCCAGAGCCTGTATGCCCAGGTGTCTTCCAGGGAGGGGTTTGGGGGCAGTGAGCAGGTGGGTGGCTGGCTGGGGCTGGATCACATTCAAACAATACCACCTCCCTTGAGAGGGCTGCAATACCTTGGCAGAAACTTCTTTTCTTTCTTCTTCCTTGAAGAAGTATTGTAGTGTTTTCTGGCACCATCTTGAGAGGCTGGCTGCGGGCCGAATGGCAGGATTTTGAGCCTGAAGGACCCAGTGACTGAAGGTGGGAGGGGTAGGAAAGCAAGAACACACGGATGTGTTTTGGCAGGCAAGAGCTTTCCTCCCGTGGCGGCACCCACTTCCCCACATGGATGGTGGTGGTGGAAGTGGTAATGATGGTATAATGGTGGTGGTGGTCACGATTGGCTTCATTTTCTGTTGCTGTGAAAGCAACTTAGGGAAAGACCTTTCATGGAGGGAAGTCAGGGCAGGAAATCAAAGCAGGACCCTAAAAGTGGGAATTGAAGCCGAGAACACGAAGGAATGACGCTAATTGGCTTGCTCTCTGTGGCTTGCTTAACCGGCTTTCTTATACATCCCAGGACCACCTACCCACGGTGTGCCTTCCCACATCGATCACTGATCAAGTAAATGTAGCATAGATTGGCCCAGAGACCAGTCTGGCAAAGACATTTTCTCAGGTGTGGTTCCCTCTTCCCAGATGATCCTTACTTGTATCAAGTTGACAAAAACAAAACAAAACAAAACAAAAACAAAACTAACTAGCAGAGTACAGGTGATGGTGGTAGTGATGACGGTGGTGATGGTGAGGGTAATGGAGGTGATAATGATTGTGGTGATGATGTTGTTGGTGAGGATGATGGTGGTAACAGTGATGAAGATGATGGCTATGTTGAGGATGATGGTGGAGATTATGGTGGTGATGAGATGATGACAATATACACAGAACTAACCAGAGGATACAGCATCATGGCAGACCAGCAATAGCTGATGATAAACAGGAAGCAATGAGAAGGGAAAAAAAAGAGTTCAAGGACAAGACACACTAAAGGCACCCCCAATGACCCTCTTCCTCTACTTGGACCTGTCCCCTGGTCTTCAGTACCTCCCCATAGCCCATTCAATTATGAATCCATATGTGGTTAAGCCAACATCATCCTTCATCATCCAACCACTTCATAATAGCACCCCTAGCTAAGGCCAGGCCTCCAGCACATGAGCCCTGGGGGAAAGTTCCAGACTGAGACCGCATATCCCTCACCCGGTTGATAGTCATTGAGTGTTCACTGTACTGCTATGCGGTGGGGGCAAGTGGTGAGCATTTCAGTGGCCCATTCCTGAAAAGCTGTGGTGCTGGCCTTCACTGTGGCTATAGTCGTAAACACTAACACACATAAACTGGGTTGCAGTAGCAGAGATCCTGAGAAGACCCCAACATGGCTTCGACTCTTTGACCAGCTAGAAAAGCAATTGGGTATCCGGGTAAAGATGCAAAGAGAATATTTAGAACATAGTCAAAGTTCTTATTTCATGTAACCATGTACTTCATTGGCCAATTTGGAGGTTAGTATTACTAAGTGAACCCCACTAGAACAATGCGGAAGTCATGTGACTCAGAGTGAAGTAACCCCTATTTCTCACTAGCTCTGTTAATCCAATAAAACATAGTAAATGGGACGGGGTGACCCACACCTAACACTTGGGACTCTCAGACAGGGGGGTGCCATTTTCTGACTGAGTTCTAGACTAGCTAGAGTGACATGGCAAGACTTTGATTTCAAAATAAACAAATGAAAACAGAGTAATAAGAAAAATACAGTCCTCTTTTATTAGTGAAGATACCTGGATATCTTATCAGTAACCGCTACTTCAGATCCGCCCCATCTACTTCTAAAGTCCCCACTTCGGGGCTATCGGCTTAGCAAGCGCCCCACACTTTTCAGACCTGACTTCGGGCAGTTAGAGGATATTGTCCTTCCCCAGGATGCTTAAGAACCTCTTTCAGGGCCCCAAATGAATGTGAAAGTTCCCTGCAAGACCTCTGTAAGTGCTGACTGACAGCAAGGGCTGTCAGTGAGCGGGAGGGAGCTGTGTAGCTTGGGCTGAAAGCATCAGAGGAGCAGGAAGTAGTGGGCTCTGCTCTTCTGTGTGTGTGGATATGGGGCACATAATTACAGTTTTTACATAACTAGTTCCATATGTGATAATTGCAATTTATAGACAATAATTACAGTGTTACGTGTATGTGACTGAGGGCTTTCGAAGCAATGTAAGTTCACCCAAGTTCTAGCTGCATAAAGGATTCTGATGTTTGGGTCAATTGTTTTCTTAAACACACACACACACATACACACACGCTGGAGAGGTGGCTCGGCAGATAAGACCTATTTCAGAGGACTCAGAGTCAGTTCCCAGCACCCACACCGAGAGAATCACAACTGCCCACAACTCCGGCTCCAGGAATCTAATGGCCTCTTCTGGCCTCTCAGGTCACCACACACACACACACACACACACACACACACACACACACATACACACACACTTCATTCCAGTGAAAATGCTTGCTCAAGAATTTTTTGGAACCTGCGAGTTCTAAGCATGAAGTTTCTGAATCCATTTATGGTAGTTTTGCCTGCCAGTCACTCCAAACCCAAAGAATCATGAGAGGTATATGCACCTGATACAGACTGTCCTCAGAACAGGGCTAGCATTTTGTCTCCAGCCAAACAATGATCATGTTATATGAACAGTGATCTTCTGAAGGTACATGCTAATACATGATGATCAATATCCTCACTTCTTTTAATAACTCCAGTATATTTCAGATCAGGAACCTCAGTCATCTAGGACTGGGAAAATTAAACGAAAGTTTCTGCCATTACACCAAGCCTCCTGCTTAGCAAATCGGTAATGAAAAGGAATAATTTATCGTGGCTTGTGAAAGCCGACAGCTCTAAAGAGATGTCCTTCCTCTTCCCCCCAAAGGAAGAGCAGAATTCTCTTTTTACCTTCAATACACTGGCGTTAAGCATAATTTCTCTGTCTGTAGAACTTTGCTGGGAAAAGGGAGAAGGGATTAGATTTTTACATCACATCCTATTTTAGGCAATTACAATCCACAAGTTTTCTTTCTCGTTCATCCCCCCTGGGGTGACGGAGAATGAAGAGACACTTCAGGGGCCTCAGTTCCCATTAATGTTTGCATCCCTATTAAATGGCAGACTGAGCTGGAATTCATAGCATTGAGCCTATTGCTCTCCAATACTGAGATGCTGTGTCTAACACGAAGAAGTAGCCTGGCTTGCACCATGGCTTCAGCCAATGTGTTATCTATACCCCTTGTCTTTGTGTGCTGGACAATAAGTGACAAGACTTTTAGCTCTATACGATATCATATGACAAATATTCGCATGACTTCCACTTAAAATTCTGGCAAATTCTCAGCCTTGGACAGTAGGGAACTGGAGTCAGTTTGTACCCGCCAATAAGAACTGATGGCTACATTTTCAGGAATTTTCTTAAGCCTTTTGCTAAACATGGTATTATTAAAAGTTACATTAGCCAGGCGGTGGTGGTGCATGCCTTTAATCCCAGCACTCGGGAGACAGAGGCAGGCGGATCTCTGTGAGTTCGAGGCCAGCCTGGTCTACAAGAGCTAGTTCCAAGACAGGAACCAAAAAGCTACGGAGAAACCCTGTCTCGAAAATCAAAAAAATAAATAAATAAAAATAAAAAATAAAAAAAGTTACATTATATACAAATAATGGTATATTTGTGGTATAAAGGAATCCTTAGGCAGAGTTGGAAGTGTTAGTGAGTGCAGCCACTGATGAGATCGCTGTGAAGGGGCCTCACAAATCTAAACCTAGACCCTAATCATATGGCCTAGGTGTGGCCCTCCTGCATATGTATCCTAAGTCAGCATATCTGGGTATGGTGTGGTGCTATCCACAGTAGCCAAGACATGGAAACAGCCTCAGCGCCCATTACCAGATGAACAGATAAAAAATGTGGTGTGTGTTTACAATAGCGTTTTATTTGGCTGTAAAGAAGAATGAAAGTGTGTCGTTTGGGGAAATAAGCAAAACTGGGGAAGAGATCATGATGCTTTCTAATGTGCTGAACACACACGCACGCACACACACATATATACACGCATGCGCATGTGCTCTTGGTGGGGCATGCGTGAGACATGGAAGTAGAAGGAGTCTATTTTGGAAAAAGCAAGGAGCAGCCAGTCAAAATAAAGAACAAGGACAAGAAAAGGTAAGGGTTGAATAAGACCCAAAACATGATAGAAATATACCTCACTATCATGTACAATGCCTAATGCATTAATAAACATTAACTTATATAAGTTTACAATTATGTAAAATATAGGTACCTTTTACTTTTCTCTTTGAGGTGCAGAATGCCTAGAAGAAGCACCTTAAGGAAGAAAGGATTTATTTCAGCTCACAGACTGAGAATACAGCCCATTATGGCGGGAAGGCGTGGCAGCAGAAGCATGAGATGGCTGGTCACATGGCATCCACGGTCAGGAAGAAAAAAAGAGATGGATGCTGATGCTCAATCCCCTTCCTCCTTTTTATTCAGTCCAGGAACCTAGACCACATCACTCACAGTAAAAGGTGGGCTTTTCCCTCCCCAGTTAAACCTCCCTGGAAATTCCCTCAAAGATATACCCAACCATGTGTCTCTTTGGTGATTCTAAATTCCATCAAGTTGTCAATCAAGATTAACTAGATTAACTAACACCTTCTGGTGTGATGGTGAGAAACACCATGGAAATCCCTTCCTATCTACTCTTGGTTGTGCTTCTGGGATCCACATGCTCTTGGGCTGGCAGAATCTTGTTTGTTTGCAGGTAGAATACGCTAAATTGTGAATGATCCCAGATTTCCAGCTCTGCTAGACACTGATGTCATCAGGAATGATCTCATGGTAGGAAATGGCAACCCCTTTGTGGTAGTTTGAATTTATTTGACCCTCATAAACTCCCAGGGAGTGACACTATTAGGAGGGGTGGCCTTGTTGGAGGAAGTGTGGTCTTGTTGTTGGAGGAAGCTGGATGACACACACCTTTAATCCAGACCTTGAGGTTGGAGGGCACACCTCTAATCTGGACCACACCTTCTGTTGGAACTGTGTCACTGTGGGCTTTGAGGTTTCATCTACTCAGTCTTCTGCCCAGTGAGTCAGTCGACTTCCTGTTGCCTGCAAAATATAGGACACTCGGCTATTTCTCCAGCACAACGCTTCCTGCCTGACTTGTGTGGGTGAAGGCTTGGCCGTTTTCCCATGAGTCCAAAGCATTGGCCCTTGGCATACTTTTGCCCACTGCCCATGTCAACAATACACACTCACCCAGGACTTCATTCACCTTCACACATTCACTCAAGGATTTTTCAGCTCCCCATACACATCCACCTCTAACTGCAGTTCCAGGGGATCCAGCGCCCTCACCTGACTCTGCAGGCACCTGCACGCACATGGTGCACATGTATACACACACACTCACACACATGATTTTTTAAAGTATAAAAATGGGTTTTTTTAGAAATAATTTTTATGCCTTTGGCAGTCCGAACTTCCTTTTATCCTTGGACTTTGAATTTGTCTAATACTAACATTGCGTTCTTTGTATATTCCTTTATTTTAAGATTTATGCATCCCAAATATGCCCTTCATAAGCTGACACAGTGAATTTTCTGACAGAATCTGAGCAGATATTACATTTTGAGGGAAGGATTGCCTGAATATATTTTTTTGTATCATTGTGTTGCAGCATAAATAGGTTACTTTCCATAAGTCTTTGCTCTGTATTTTCTGTATAAAATCAATGAGCTGAGCCTTGTGTCTATTCCCATTTGCCTTTGGCTGTTCTGTATAGCGGGTATGTTTTTCTAGAGGCAAATTAAGTTTCCAGTGATATTCAATCTTAAATTTTATTGGTGTTGAAGAACAAAAGTTTCACCCCTACCATAAAAAAAAATTGAGAATGAACACCTGCCTCCCTCCTGCCCCTTTGGGCTCCCACACACAGGTCCTCTGAATGGCCCCTACTGGTTTCCTTTCAGTCCTGGCTGCTGGGCATACACCAGCTACTGAACCCATCTGACCCAGCACCAACCCCAGCTGTTTTCCTACTTTCAGGTGTTTCTGGAATTTTCTACTGACAACAGCATTTTAGTTCCCCAAGATCTTCACATTTAAAAGCGTGTGTAATTACATTTTTGTGCAGTCTCTGGAGAGTTGGAGGGAGAGGGGCAAAGCAGGTATTAACACGCCTCTTTGATCAAACACCCTTTGAAAGCACTTTGCTGACTTTAAAAACTTAAATGATATCCCTGCTCATTTTTCAACACTAGCCTTAAAATAGGCTTCTGAGGTCTGTTTTGAAGATGAAGAAATTAAGACCTGGAGACATTAACTAATTTGTGTAAGGATACCCCCCCCTTGGTTAGGAGGAAGCCTAAGGGTGGGCATTTAAGCTTGTAGTTTTTCCTCTCCGACAAGTAATGCCAGAATCTTCCCTTTTTTTTTCCTCTTTTTTCTTTTTCTCTTGTTTTGGCTCTTCCTCCTGTAATCACCACCATTATCATTGTCACCACCAACCTCCACCACGATCACCATCCTTACCATCACCACCATCATCCCCATCCTCACCGCCAACACCAACATCATCACTGCCATCACCGTGATCACCATCACCATAATCTCCACTATTTATCATCTCTGTCATCACCTTTGCCACCAACATAATTATCACCACCACCATCATAGCCACATCCTTATCGCCATCACCGTTACTACCACCATCATCACCACCATCAATCAACATCATCACCATTGCCACCATCACCAACATCACTGTAATCACTATCATTATTATGATCATTATCATTACCATCATTATCATCACCATTGCCACCATCACTACCATCATCACCATCATCAATATGACCATTATCAACATCAGCACCATCACCATCACTATAATTACTATCATTATTGTGACCAACATCAACACCACCATCGCCACTATCTTCATTACTATCATTGTGGTCATGTCTCTCTTTGTCTTTAATGAACCTTTTAGCCTCTTGGGGGGAGCAGTGGCTAGTTTTCCATCACCTAAGCATGGGACTGATACTCATATTTGTTGACTTTGACTCAGTGTCTGTCTCTGTTCCAGACTTTTAGTTTCCAAAGTCAAACTGTTCTGCTTACCAATGCTTTCCTTAGTGTGTTGCCCTGGGACAGGGGAACACTGGAAACGGTCATTTAATGAATAAATTGTGTTTCAGTGATTCCTTTCGCATCTGGTGTTACCCATGCTAGGCAAATGCCCTGCCACAAAGCTATATCCCTAGCCTCTTACATTTTATTTTGAGATGGGTCTGGGGTCTCACTGAGTCACCGAGATGCCCTTAAGTTCACTCTGCAGAATAGGCAAACCTTGCGCTTTCCATCCTCTTGCCTCAGTGCCACATCTGGCTATCCTTGTTTTCAAATAGCCATTGAATGAGACTATAATTGAAGATAAAAGAGGAGGGATGAAAACTGAATCAGATGTGTAACACGTTTACACTAAGACTATGTTCTCCCAAATCACCTTGAGATTCGGTAGATGACAGAAGCCATCACGTGCCAATGAAACTTTCCTGTTTGCATTGTTTTTAAGTAAAATTAAAAAAAAATCTACGGCTCACCTCGCTTTCTGGTTCAACATAATGTCTGGTAAATGCCTTAGTACCTCGATGGAAGTTGTCATGAGTTTACAGTTGAGTTAAGGTTAGTTCTGAAGCCTTCATTAGTTATTCCATTCAAACCCTCTTCTCCGAGTCTCCCTAGGCTGCCAGACACTGCCCTAGGAGTTTCACCCCCTCCTTTCTTCACAGGAAAAGGGCTTGGTGTAAACACTGCCTCTGGGGCCTCTCCTTCATGTTGTTACTTGCGCCTGGTGAGAGTACAGTTGTTCGACAAGGACCTTATGCAACATCTCCCTCGGCGAGCCCCCACCCTTCCCACCTACCTTTTTAATCTTTTCACCCAGCCAGGGAAGTTGGCTCGACCTCAGACATCCTTTGCGCAGTCGACAGGTAGAGATGATGGATGGACGGCCTAAATGATTTTGGGTCAAGGACAGTGTTTTATTTAGCAGTGCAGGTGGTAAATGCTGGTTCAAGGAAAACTAATGACTCTCCAGGTAGACTGGGCCAGATTCATCTTCCGCAGAGTGACTGTTCCCTCCCTCATGAGTAATGCTATTTTTCCAGGCTCCGAGGTGCTCTGAAGCCATGCAAATATAGTGACTCGTATGATACTTGCATGCGCTCTTATCTCAATTAGAAATGAGATAGTTTCCAAACGGTTATTTTTTCCAGCTTCTTTTAAAATGTGACTATTGATTTTAAGAAAAAATTTGCCCGAAAGGCTGAAGTGCTTGTTAGCCATCTGACTGTGTACATATATCATTATTCTGACAGAAATTAATTTTTCTTATATGAAAATTGGAAATAAAAATAAAAATGAGTTGAGCCAGGTGGTATGTGCCTTTAGTCCCAGAACCTGGGAGGCAGAGGAAGGCTGATAGTTTCTGGAGGTTCAAGGCCAACCTGGTCTGTAGAAGGAGTTTCAGGCTAGCCAGGGCTATGTAGTGAGACCAAAGAAAAGAAAGAAAGTCAGTCATAGGAATGTCTGAAAATGAGATGAAGTCATGTATACTGTTTGCATAGCTCTTAGAACAGTGTAGGGGTGGTCAGCTTCTCATTGGTTATCACTTTATCAATTACCCATTCAGTGCTCTTGGCATCTTACAGTTCTGTGTAGGGGCTTCATGCTCAAAGGAAGATTGTGTGGTTCTGTGTAGCGCTAGGCAGAGACGCCATTCAGAAGGCAAGGGATGCAAACTCGTGTCTGGAGTGGAATGTTATTCCTGATAGGTCTTAGGCACAATGGGGGACACTGAGATACTCTAGCCCACATTATTACCCACCCCTCAAAGTAGACATCTGTGGGTACCTGGATCAGGCCCTGCTAGTTCTTCTCTGCAAAGATAAAAGGTTCTAGAAACGGGCTCTGTGGAGTTGATCTGAGAGATTAGGGGTTGGACCACATGGCCCATAGTCACCTGAGATGACTCTCTCAGAGCATGGCAGCATTTCAGAGTCTCTGCCTCCTGGTTCTGGAATTTGAGGTACTACCAGGCAGGGTCCTTACTCACGTGACTGGATGGAGGTGCTGGTGCAGTGATGGTGTCTGATTCATGTTCCTGCTGGCTCCTGTGAAGATGTATCTCCTGGCTTCGGGATGCTGGGGCATTGCTAATGTCTCGTTGGCGGCCTCCTCCTTCTTCTGGTTCCCTTGCTGAACAGGAGTGTTGCTGTCTTCAAGGACAAAGCGAGGAGGACGGCTGGACCTGATCTGGAAGCTCTGGCTTCCCGTTCCTTATCAAATGCAACAAGAGGTCTCCAGTCCCTCTTACTCTTTCTGTCTGTAAAATGGGGAGATGCTGGCAGTGAGCTGAATTCACATCCCCTTGGGACCTCAAACTGTGACCTTATTTGGAAAGGGATCTTGTGGATAGAACTATACAGAGAAGATGAAGAAGGTCTGTAGTGCAATTTCTAACTGGTATTAATAATAAAAACCCAGAGTCAAGTAGCGGGGTAAAAGCTGAAAGATCAGAGAAGAAAAAGATCCAGGCACAAGAGAGACTTTTTACCTCTACCGAACCCTCAGACTGAATGCTCCAAGCTCCTGTCTTCTCCTGCCTTATATTCCTTTCTGCCCAGCCAAATTACTCCTGTCTCCCCTCCCCAGTGCTGGGATTAAAGGCATGGGATCCCAAGTGCTGGGATCAAAGATGTGAGCTCTCTTTCTCTTTTAGACTGATTCAATCTCGAGTAGCCCAGGGTGGCCTTGATCTCACAGAGATCCATTTGCCTCTGTCTCCCGAGTGTTGGGATTAAAGGTGTGTGCCACCACTGCCTGCCCCTATGGCTAACTAGAGGCTAGTTCTGCACTCTGATCTTCAGGCAAGCTTTATTTGTTAAAGCACAAACAAAATAACACCACAAAGGTCCCTTGTCCACTGATCTATGTCCTAGGAAAAAGAAGAAAATTTAGGTACAGTGACACCAAGACAGAATACCCCATGACAACGAAGACAGATACTGGCAGATAGGACTTCAGGCACAGGGACAACGTGGGCATGGGCTAAAGCTGGAGAGACACAGGATGGACTCTAGGCATTCTGAAAGAAAACGGGCCTGCTGGCAGCTCGATTTAAGATGCAGCCTCCACAAGTATGAGACAATAAATGTCAATGATTTTAAACTGCTAAGTTTCTAGGCTCTAGAAGACAGATAAAACAGCAAAAACCCCTTGCAGCATCTTAGTGAGCCCTAAGTAAGAGACTACAACAGAGGAACGCATAAAGGAAATACCTATACACACCAAAACAAAGTCTGATTCAGTCGCAAGGAAGAATGAATGCGTGAATGGAGTTGGAGTTTCTTATGGCTTCAGTTCCTATACCATTGGTGTTACAAATACCTTGACTAACCAAAACCAACCCAGGGGAGGAAAGGGTTTATTGGACTTACGCTTCCAGGTTACAGTCCATCACTTAGGGAAGTCGGGGAAAGCACTCAAGCAGGAACCTGAAACAGCAGTAGAAGGATGCTGTTTGCTGGTTTGCTCTCTCATTTTCTTAGCTAGACTTCATTCACAGCTGGGAGTCACCTGCCTAGGGAGCGGTGCCTCCCACAGTGGGCTGAGCATCCATTAACAATAAAAAATATTAAATATTCCCTATAGACATGCTCCCAGGCCACGCTGTTCTAGGCAGTTCCTAAATTGAGGCTTCTCCTCTCAGATGACTCTAGGTTGTGTGTCAGGCTGACATTGAAGATCAACCAAGACAAGTTTCTATCAAGCAAAACAAGCCAGACTCAGAGTCCAAACATCACATGATCCATATATGTATATGTAAACATGTACATGTGTAAGAGGGAGCATTGGAGAAGGAGAACACATGATTGACACACGTGAAACTGACCATTTGGCACACTGAATTCATTCTAATAATTTAAATGTTAAATTAATAAAAACAATTAAAGGGAAATAACGCCCTCTTCTCAAACACAATTCAGAGAACAAATGCCCACATCCTCTCTGGAGCTGACCACGGGTGTTGGAGTCTCTCTGTAGGCAGAACTCAGGAGCAGAAGGCAGAACTCAGGAGCAGAGGGCTAAGAGTGTGGTCTGATCCCCCCAAATGACCACATAGCCTGGAATCAGGACTAGTCTTTATCTCTTCCAGTCGTGGGGGACCTGCTGGGAGACTTGCCTTGCTGGTACAAAAGAGGAAACTGTATTTGGATCCCCTTGGACCAGTTTCCCATGTCTGTATTTGCTGTTTGGAGAAACATCAGAAACTTCCTGCTAATAATGTGTGTTCTAAGGCACCCTCTGTGTGTGAGGACCGGGCCATCAGGCAGAGAACACAGGTCACTCAACAGGGGAGAGGGGAGGAAAGGAGGGTGGGCTGGCACACTGAACAGGAACAGTGCCGACCCCATGGGATGCCCATCCTTACAGAAACAGACCCATGTGAGGCTGTCCAGGCAGACACTCAAGATCTGAAAGACAGCAGTGCAAACTTAGCTAACGAGTAGGAGGGGTTGCTGAGCCTGGCGTGGCTCCTTCCGTCATGCTGAGGGAACAGCTGAGGGTCTCCATCTGGGTGTGCTGCTCGTAAATATGCCCTCGGATTCTTAGGAACACTTTCCTCTTCTCAGGATCGCAGTCTGCTCCTTGCTGGGAAGCCACAGCCTGGGCATCTGTGAAGAGATTTGGGCTTTTGAAACAGACATGGGGGTAGGGGGCTGGCATCCCAATTAGGGGACATCAAACAGTGAAAACCCCACCTACAGCTCCTCTTGGAAAATCGATGGGTGGATCATGATTAAAGCATTAGAATTTTCCATTTGCCAAAATCACGTCGTTCTTGATGCTACATTAAAAGAAGCCCGTAGCTAAAGGAAGGGGGCCCTTTCATTATTTGGCTTTCTAGTATTCTGCGGCGATGAGCTCACAGAAGGCCGTCGGATGTGATGCCGCTCTTCTTTCATGCTGAAAAGAATCTTCTACTCTGTCGCCATGGACAGACTGAGCTTTTAAGTCCCATTTGTATATTATAATCTTATCCATTCATCTGTTCAACAAGTGTTTGCTGAACATCCATCACGGGCCAGACTCTGGTCAAAGATTTGAAGGCCCAGTTAGTGAATACAGCAATCCATAGTGCTCTCTCTCTCTTCCTCTCTCTCTCTCTGTCTCTGTCTGTCTCTCTGTCTCTCTGTCTCTCTGTCTCTCTCTCTCTCCTGGTGTGCGTGTGTGTGTGTGTGATTACTGGTCAGTGACAAGGGCTGTGGGAAGACAGAATCCTAGGGCCACAGGCTGGAACTTTGATCAACATTTCCAGATGTCTCACAGGGAAGCAGATGTGTAAATGGGGAGTTGAGGAGGTGTCTTAGCTGGGGTTTCTAAAAGAGAGCTGGGAAGGAAAAAGTTTATCTGGCTCATGATTCCACATCACTGTTCATCATCAAAGGAAGTCAAGACAGGAACTGAAGCAGGGCAGGAACCTGGAGGCAGGAGCCGATGCAGAGGCCGTGGAGGGGTGCTGCTTACTGGCTTGCTCATCAGGACTGGCCCAGCCTTGCTTTTTTATAGAACCCAGGACTACCAGCCAGGGTGTTGTCACCCACAATGGCTGGGGCCATCCCCCATCAGTCACTGATAAAGAAAATGCTCCACAGACTTGCCTACAGCCCGCTCTTATGGAGGCACTTTCTTAAGTGAGGCTCCCTCCTCTCAGATAACTTTAGCTTGTACCAAGTTAGCATAAAACTAGCCAGTACAGATGGGAAAGGAAACATGTTTGTGTGGGCATCAGTGGGCAGAGCACCGAGGCCAAGAACCAATGTGTCCAAAGGCTCCAGGTGAGGTTCTCCTGGCGTGTGAAGGACAGATGGACCCTGAACGAGAACCAGCAAAGAAGGAAGTAGGAAATGAGGCTTGTGGCAGAAAGAGTCTTTCGGCCCTGTTAGGATTCTAGTGTTCTCTCTGAGATGTGTGGGAGATTGCTGCAAGGCTGAAGCAGTAGGAGATATCTGAGGTGCTTTTAGGTCTCCATGGCTACAAGGCAGGGATACTGGTAAAAGTAGAAGTGGTGGGAAGGGACAAGAGTGTAGAAATCAGGTAATGGACAAGGGGAATATGGAAGGGCTCAGGGGTATGCAGCTCTGGATTCTGGATCCTGCCATGTCTATTATTCATGCTGTAAGTGAGTTTAATATATAGATACATGGTAGGTTGATGCATTGTGCTAGTACTTTTCTCTTTGTTGTGGCAGAACACCCAATGACAGTGGCTTAAACTAGGAAGAGTTTATTTTGGTTTACAGTTTAAAGATCTTGTCCATCACGGCTGGAAGGCATGGTTGCAGGAGCAAAAGATCACATCCACAAGCAGGAAGCAGAGAGAGATGCATGCTGGTACTCACTTCCTCCTTTGAGTTCAGTCTAGGACCCCTGGTCCTTGGGAGGGTGCCACCCATGGGTAACATGGGTCTTTCTACCTCAATTAATGCAATCTAGCACTCTCTTCCAGATATATATGCCTGGAGGTTTGTCTCCTAGGTGATACCAGATCATATCAAGGTAACAGGTTAAAACAAGAAGAATGCCAAATTCCTAAGGTAGACTCCACTTTGGCATGAATGTGGTTTGCTAATCTGAGACACAGTCTTCGGTGCTATCCAAGGTCTGAATGGATGGAGGAGATGGCCCAATGGGTGGGTGCTAGCTGTCAGTGTGGTGAGCTTCTCTTTGGTGTCCTGGGGACTTCCTCGACTTCCCCACAAGGATCAGGACATGTCCCTGGGGGAGGAGATAGCATCCTTGGGATCTGGTAGCACCTATATTCAGCACTCTGGCTCCAAATGCACGTGGTATGCGTATGCTCTTGAGTCTCGGAAGGAAGAGAAAGGGAGCTACATGGTGCCGACCAGCGACTCCCACTTGTATACTAATCCACAGCAGTGCTCCCCTGCCATATTTGGGTCCCTCCTCCACACATCATCACCCTTCCTCCCCCGGAGGAAAGCTGAGCTTCCTGCTCCCATCTAGAGCTTCCTCCATGAACGGCGGTGGAACACCTTTCTTTTCTTTTTCCTCTTTGTTACTTGGAATGCCGGCTCTTTCCTAGACACTCTCTGGAAAAACACCAGGCATTACATAAAACAGGCGAGGGAATCGCAGTCCCTCAGTTAAAATTCAAGGCTTGGGACGGTTCAGAAACGTGTGTGTCCCTCTCATTGCAGATCCTTGGAGACATTTTACAAGCAGAGTTAATGGATGGGGGGAAATGTTTAATGCATAATAAAGTTGGGCCATATGTTTTTTTTTTCCCCCAAAGAGAGAGAGGAGTGAGCAGAGAGAGAGGGGGCAGGGTGGCTTCAATGAATTCTTTGTCAAGCTAGCCACAATCTAATTCATGATGAAAGCATTTCGGCCTCGTTCCAGAACGTGGGGAAGACGGCTCAGCCCTGCCTCCCTATTACCTCTTAAGGGGTACTAAAGGAAATCCCTACCCCCAAATATTTTCCAAATTAATGTGTCTAACAATCATCTCTGTCAACAAATGCTTTTTCCTTTCCCTGAGTTTAGTGTTGGCTCATTTTCAAACACGGAATTTGCAGTTTTGTCTGTGAAGTCTTGGGCTAGCGACCCCCCGAGCCCGGAGGCACTAGCAGCGCCAGCCTGTGTTTTTTTTTTTTTTTGTCTTTTTGTCCCCCCCGCCCCCCTAGCAGCTTACAAGATGCGGCCTTGAACCTGGAACTGGAGGGTTTTAGCACTTGCCTCATCTTCAGAGGAAGAACACAGATTGGCTTCAGGTGACGCTCAGAGGGAGCATGAGTCTGCTGGCTTCTGGGTGGCTGGAGCTCCCACCCACACACACAAAAAAAAATCTGCTTCCTTCCACACAAGTGAAGCAGGGGTCAGCAAGCCAAAAGTGCACTCATCCTGCCTGCCCGGTTATAACCAAGACTCTGCTAACATCCCTTCTTCGGGGGTAAACGACCCCCTTCTTTCTCCCTCCAAGACCCTAGAGCCATGCTTCGTTTCACAACCAATATTCATGCCTTTCTTCCATATTCACACAGCCTGGATGTCCCTCCAGGGACCAAGTGGGTTGCCCCACCCTCCCCTCTGACCTCTCTGCCACCACTTGCAGCCTGTCTTTCCTGTTGCTTCAAGTCATGCCACCTTTCCCCTGGAAGCCAGACACCCCCTTCCGTCATCAAGGGGACTCCCTTATCCCTTCCGATTTCCTGGGGCCCTTGAACCTGCTGTGCATCCAGTTCTTGAGACTCTATCTAGATCTTTAGGACCTTTTCCCTCCCTGTGTCTGGCCACTCTTTCCTTCTCCAGTTCCTCTTGACTCCAGAATTTCCTCCACAGAGTAACTTGAGAGTGACATCCACTCTCAAAGTTTCTGCCACATAATGGACCCCCTCTTCCTCTGCTCAGATCTCTCTCCTGTGAAAGTCTCTCATTTCCTAGCTGCGACCCCAACAGTGGGCACCACAAATGCCTCAGGCGGACCCTAAGTTCACTATAGCCCATGGCACGAGCCGGCTTTTCCTGGCATGGTCCTCTATGCTGGTGAGTCCCTCCACTCTCCACTCCTGGCCACATCACTCAGACGGCAGTCCCAGGTCTGATACAGATAGATCCTTTCACTTCTGCCTTCTAAAAAGTGATGTATTGACCTCTTCAGCTTATCTTTAATCTCAGGGGGGAAATTCTCTAGAACAATCAGGAGGAAATTGTCAGCCCATACTGCTTGCTTTCCCCTCATGCACGATCTACCTATTCCTCACAGTGAACTTTCAAGAGTGGAACTGGGGTCTCTTCCCATTCAAATGCTCAGAGGGAAAGAACTTATCTACGGACCCAGAGCTAGTGCTAAAGCACCCCCATTAATATGCATAACATCAATTCATTTTTATTTATTTACGTCTGCAGACTGTGTTCCTATTTACATTTCTATTCCCAGAGCAGTTTTTGGTTTAAGTGAGTTATTGGTTTAAGTGAAGAGCTCAGCCCTCAATGGATTCAGTCATTAAATTTTACATTATATTTGATATTAGTAACTCTCACCCTGTCCACCAGGAAGCCATGCTCATCAAATACATTCCTGTGGTAGCACTTGTGATCAAAACAAAACACCTTAAATAAATAAGCTGTCTTGAGACTAGAAATATGGGTTATACAGTAGTTCACCGTTCTCCCTTCTGATAGGCTGTGGCCAGAACAGTTGCATGAATGAATAAACTCCCTACCCATGCATGCATGTGTATTCACATTTGCACATATGCACATCGGCTATCTTTAGTCTGTGTTCTATTGCTGTGAAGAGACACCATGGCCACAGCAGTTCCTACAAAAATGAAGCACCGAATTGGGGGGTTTGCTTAGAATTTCAGAGGCTTAGTTCATTATCATTCTGGCAGGGACGGATGGTGGTGGTTGCTAAGGCAAGCATAAAGCAAGACTCTCTTTCTCTCTCTACTCTATCCCTCACTCCTCTCTCTCTCTCTCTCTCTCTCTCTCTCTCTCTCTCTCTCTCTCTCTCTCTTTTTAAGATAAGGTCTCTCTATATAGCCCTGGATGTCCTGGAACTTGATATGTAGACCAGGCTAGCCTTGAAATTACAGAGATCCATCTGCCTCTGTCTCCCAAGTACTGGGATTAAAGGTGTGCACCACCTCATCCCACCCATTTCTTTTTTAATGATGTTTGTATTCTTTGAAAAGTTTGTACAATTCTATAATGTAAATTTATCATATCCATCCACCAGTACCCCCCTCCCCATAGAGCCTTTACCCCATCTCCCTCCCAATTTTATGACATCTCTTTTTTAATTGTTGTTTATAACCCTGAGTCCAGCAAGCACTGATCATATGCATGGGTGTGTAGACATCCCTGGTGGATGGGCAACTTGTCAACAGTCAAGTTCCCAAAGGAGACTGGCTCTCTTTCCATCAGCAACCATCAAGTACCAATAGCTCCAGCCATAGGAATGACAATTCAGGAGGCCCTTCTCAACCCATGAGCCAACAACTGTTGGTCTAAAAAGGAAAGTCCTGCCTCACTTGTAGGCTTTCATTTTCTCTCTTAGTCATGGATGAAGTTTCAAACTTGTAATCTGGAAGTTGGGCTGCCCATCCCTTTTAGGTTGGTCATGAACTCTAACACATTTCCTTAATCAGCCTCTGAACCATGAGCCAGTTTGAGTTGGCCCATGTGGTTTTAGTGGGACATTTTCTATTGTGTACTGGTGTATTAGTCACCCTTATGCTCTGTGGGGGAAAAAAAATCACCAAAAAAAAAAAAACTTAAGGAAGAAAGCATTTATTTTAGCTTGGGGTTCCAGAGAGACAGAACCCATCATGGTGGGGAAGGCATGGTGGTAGGAGCAAAAGCTAGCTGGTCACATTTCATCCACACATAGGAAACAGAAAGAAAGACAACAGTAATATGTGTTATGAATGAACATTTACACTGGTGCAGCACTTTGCATAGATGATATATATATACATACATATATATATACACACATATATATTCAATCTCACTTTGTTTTCATAGCTTGCTGATGAGGGGGTCACTCTTGATTTTGATTTTGCCAATGATAAGACAGAGGTGGAGACAGAGGCTGATAACATGTGAATGCTACAGCTATCAAAACAGAGGCAGAGATACACACATTTGCTCTTCCCAAGAGCTAGAAGACTGAGGAGGGTAGGCCCATTTCAGGGGGAGGGTAAAGAAGGGCAAACAGGTTGATAGTTGAGGATAGGTAGATGACAGATAGACAGATGGATGGAAGATGATAGATGTATAGCTAGATAAATAGGTGGAAGATGATATATGATAGATAATAGAAGATACAAATATAGATACATAATAAAAGAAATAAGATTAATAGATAAATATATAGATAAGATAATGATTATAGATAAATGGAGAGTTAGAAAACATATAGTAGATACATAAATAGATATAGATAGATTGATAATCAATAGATAGGTGATAGACATATAGAGGATAGATATATGATATATAGACAATAGATGATAGAAACGTAATAGATGACAAATGATAGGTAGGTGATGGATGTAACAATGTAGATTATAGATAAAGACAAAATGGGTTAATAAAAATTTAAATAGATATGTAGACAGCTCAATGCTAGTTATGTAAAATGATAGGTAGATTGCATACATATGCTGGATGGTTGTGACCCTACCTAGCTAGACGATGGATAGAAAGTCATGAAGATAGTTATAAAAATGTCACTAGAGAACCATGTGTATATGGCTACATAATTCTGCATCTCTGTAAAGAGAGTCCTGTGTGATTCAGTCTATCTTCAGTACATAACTACCACAAGGAGATCGAGGAGAGTGCATGTTTGGGGGCTGGAGAGGCAGCTTGGTGAGTCCATACTCTAGGTGCTTCTGTGCCAGCGTTTGAAAGGCAGCGTTCATGCTGGGTCGCTCACAGATGCCTATGACCCCAGCTCCAAGGGATCTGATGTTCTCCTGGCTTCCTTGTGCACCTGCATACTTGTGTGCATACACGGACACAGACGCGTGCGTGCGCACATAAATAAAATAAAAGTAAAAACTCTTATTAAGAAAAGAAAGCGTGCCTTTCTGGGTTCTTGAGAGAGTTTGTAGGAGTTCTGTCAGTGAATTGGAAGGATGTGAAAGCATTGCCTAGAGAGGTGGTTCTCAACCTTCCCAGTGCTGGGATTCTTTAATACAGCTCCTCACCTTGTGGTGACCACTTCCCCTACTATAAATTATTTTCTTTATTACTTTATAACTGCAATTTGCTACTATTATGAACCATAATGTAAATTTCTGTGTTTTCCCATAGTCTTAGACTACCCCTTCGAAAGGGTTGTTTGACCCCACCAAAGGGTTCACGACCCACAGAATAAGAACCACTGATCCAGGAAGACCTCTGAGGAAGCATTTGTGACTGCTGTTGGGGAAAAGAAATAATAAGAAAATTCTAATTTTTTCGGGGTACTGGTGGCATGTGTCTTTAATCCCAGCACTAGAGACGCAGAGCCAGGCAGATCTCTATGAGTTTGAGGCCAGCCCGGTCTACAGAGTGAGTTTCAGGACAGCCAGGGCCACACAGAGAAACCCTATCTCGAAACAACAACAATCAAAAAGAAAATTCAAATTTTCTGAAATAAAATTTTATACTGTACTAATCCAGAGGATAAAAAGCATGACTGCAGAGACAACAAGCCAGGCCACGAACATGGGACCAGGATCCAGGAGCATCCTCTCCTCAGGGAAACACCCTCTTGTGTGGGTTCAGTCACCCTCATGGGTCCTGCAGGGAACAGAGCAGTGACCATGCAGAGCATGACCGTTTTGACTAAAAGAGACAGAGAGTAGATGAGAGGGTGATAAAATGATGGTGTGTGTGTGTGTGTGTGTCTGTGTGTGCATGTGCACATGCGCATATGTGCAAAGGCATTCAGCAGCATGCATGAGCCTCCTACATTCTATTCACCCTTCACCAGTCAATAGATTCCTCTAGTGCTTTTACTTTTTACTTTTCTTCAAATCACGGTCAGCACATAGCGGTCAGCATGGGGGCACAAACAGCTCTTTGAGGCTCTGCTTTCAGTTCTCAGAAAATGGCTCACAGCACAACCCCTGGCTTGTTTGGTGGCTGTAGCTGTCCTAGTTACTTTTTATTGTCAACTGGATACAACCTAGAGTCACCTGGGTAGGGAGAGCCCCCCGATTGAAGAATTGCCTTCAGCAAATTGGCCTGCAGACACGGCCTTCGGGCATTCTTGATTGTCAATTGATAGGGAAGGGCCCAGCCACAGTGGGCTATACTGCCCATAGGCAAGTGGTCCTTGTCAGTATAGAAAGCAAACCAGTAAAAAGCCTTGAGTTCCTGCCCTGATTTGCTCAGTGACAGAGTGTGACAAGGCAGAGTAGGCCAAATGAACTCTTTTCTTTCCCAAATTGCTTTTGCATGTGCATATTTGTGTGTGTGTACGCGCACGCACACGCGTGTACGCACATGTGTATGTGTGGCCTGGCTCTCCCTCAGATCCCTGGCTCTAAGATGCCTCTCCCTAGAGGCATCTCCCCTTCCAGTGCCTCTGGCCAGACCCACAAACAGCATCTTTCCTTGGAATTCAGAAGAGAAACGCATGGCCAGGGAGGTCAGTGGCCTCACCCAGCACAACCGCTGTCGAAAGCTCTCAAATGGTCTACAGCACAGTGCGACTTTCACCCACACAACATGGCTTCGTTAGCAAAGTACCTTAGTCTCTCTGTTAGGAAATACCCTTGAGGTAAGTCTTCCAGTGTGGTCAGCTTCTTTAATTCCCCCATTTGAGGGGTCCACAGTCAAGAGCAGGCTTTAGGGGTACAGGATAGCCATGCTTCAGCCGGTCCTGTTTCTAGTCTAATCTTGAAAGCCCTGTAGACTTTAGCCTCTACTGCAAACAAAGCAATTTCTGGATTGAGTGACTCTGCCTCCAACCCACCCCATCACTTTCCACAAAATGAACCTTGTGGAGTGGGGAGCCTGAAGCGTGTGGGGCAAAGATGAGCAGTCTTGCAGAAGCACAGGTCCAGGTGAGGGTGGCTTGGAAGGTACAAGACAGTCTATTGTTGAGCAAATTTGACCTGCCCACAGCTGCTATAGCTCTGGGGTCGCCCCATATGTGTCCCCGCATTATGGGACTTGAGGGGGGCAGGCATACTGACCTAACCGGTTCCCATCTGTCCTGGCCAGGGTTTGGTTGACTTTGACTGCGGAATCATCAGTTGCTCTTGAGGCTGTCATGGGGTGCAGCATTGGTGGGAGACCATAGGCAGCGGAATCCCCCCACTTTCCACATCCCAAGGGACAAGTGGATCTTAAATTAATCCTCCCAGAGATGTACCGCGTGGTGGGTGTTGTTCAGAGGCTGGTGCCGGAAAAGGAAGAAGAAAATAGTGTTTCCAAAGCCGGAATTTTAAAGGGCACAGAGTGAAGTAGCACCCCACTGTTGCTATTTCTTTCTTTGTATTAAAAAAAAAAAGAGAGAGAGAAAAAGAAAAAAATGCTTCTCCTGACTTTGAAAGTAGCTACTGCTTTTTTTTTTTATTAAGAAAAAAAAAATCAAAGCCCTACCAACCATTTCCTTTTGACAATGGAGAGGGGGCTCCCCACACCCCAGTACTGAGCTTGTGTGGAATACAGTCTGCCAGCCTTACACAACTCACAGCAGGCGTGGGCTATTTTTACCGCAGAACACCTAGGCAGACTTACTGAGTGGGCAGAGAGGAGAGAGGCCAGCCTCCCGTCGCTGACCCCAGCTGGTGGCTCCTGGGTGGGACTCAGCCTGCAGCGTCTCCACCTTTGTTTCTACAAGAGCACCTGTGGGAGTCCCACTTCTGAGCCCTGCCCCGTGCGTGGGGACCCTGCCATTCAAATCCTCACCACAGGCAGCCTCCACACCCAGCAGGGCATCGAGTTTGCCATCCTTCATGGAGGGGAGTTGCCCTTCAAGGTACCTTCCTGCCCACTGCCGGGTACCGAGGTTGGCTGAGGTGACCTCCCTGCTGCAGATGAAGGGCCCTTTGATCTATGTACTGCCTCACTCCTCTTGTCCCGTTGTCCCTGTCACAAGGACCGTATTTTTGTTATTCTTCGCTTACTAGTAAGTGACTACATTTTTCATGATGGCAGGTCATAGATCTGCAAGTCAGAGGCGTTGGTGGCCTCAGAGAAGGAGCTCAGCAGGGTGGCTACTGTGTAAGATCCTACACTAGTGTGCAGGGTACCATCATCCAGAGGGCTTTCTATAAGGATGCGGCTTTCCAGGCAAGGGACTTCCTGGTTCTGTCTTTGGGATGGGCAGTGGCATCTGTCCGGAAGCCAGTTTCCTGTGCTGGTTGCTGGCTGTGCCCTCTTTAACAAATGTGTGAGGTCACAGGTATTTTCCTCAAACAGACAGAGCAAGAAGGGTCATGATACTCCCCTGGGAGACACATCTCATATGATCTGGATGCCATTCTAAGCTTTCACCCCAACCCTCTGCATTCTGTCCAGCCCACCAAGCACAGGTTTCAGTCTCCAACAGCACAGAATGGAAAGAGTCCCCCAGGTGGGTGGGACTCCTTCCCATAAATCATAGAAAGCAATGGACTAAATGAGGTCAGGGAAAAGAAAAGAGACAGGCCGGTCTCTAGCTATGCCTCACAAGCTAGAGGAAGATTGAGAGAGGGGTTGCAAAGCAGGCATCAGAGCGGTCCCCCTATCAGAGCAGCCTTCGTAGACCAGATGGCCAGGGAGCCAGCAGGGGGAGACACTCCTGTGTTTCCCTTCCATACGTACACATATATGCATGCTAATGTATGCTTGCTGGCATTTGCATAAATACATACAGACATATATACATACATACTTATATATATATTTACAAACAGACACACTCTCTTACTGTCTTAGTTATTGGTCTATTGCTGTGAAGAGACCCCATGACCAGGGCACTTAATAAAAGAAAGCATTTAATCGGGGGCCTGCTTACAGTTTCAAGGGCCTAGTGCATGGCTATTGTAGTGAGGAGCAGGGCAGCAGGCAGGGCACTGGAGCAGCAGCTAAAGGCTTCCATCTGAACCGCACACAGAGAGGTGGAGAGAGGAAGGCTGGACCTAGCATCAGTTTTGGAAACCTCAAAACACACCCCCAGTGACACACCTCCTCCAACAAGGCCGTAATTCTCAGAAAACTTTAGGTCACAGTGGACTGGCTTCCACCGTGGCTCTGCTGGACATGAAGCTGAGATGACCTGGTCCTGGGGAACAGGGCGTGTTGCTCTCCTGTGACGGGTTCACCCACGTCTCCAATAGAGGCCGAAAAGCAGCCACACCAATGACTAGATAATAAAGTTCTCTGCGGGCCACCATTTCTTTATTGACTGGTCTTCCTCCCCACCCTTACCCTCCAATCTCACAACAATTTTGTTTTATTCCTGGAGTTTAGATTCCTAGGACAGTTCGGGAGGGACACTGTGGGCAACCACACCATCTTATGTGGCTCCAGCCCTGCCCTCTCTGTGGAATTTCCATGGTGCTTTGGTTTTCCTTATCCTGTGACAGGAGCAGGGCCCTGGACACAGATGGTACCCCTCCAAGCACTGGTAATTATAGCTGCCACGGTGGCTCTGATAGAGTTCTGGGGGCTGCCTTGGGCACTGTTGCTCTGCCTTTGTTCTGCCAAAGTCACTTTCCTCCTTAGGAAATGAAGAAAGATGGACCGTGCTATCTAGGGAATGGGGCGGGGGATACCAACAAGAGACTAACCATTAAAACGCCATTAGTTCTGCCACCCTCACAGAGGCACTGGAGAGACTAGGAGAGGGCCGTGGGCTCTGGGCTCTGCCAGGGGCTATAAGAGGACCAATGAGCAAACACTGGGGTTGCTGTGTCTGGACAGAGGGACTACTCCATGAGACAGGTAGGTGTGGTGGCCCACTTGGTGGCTCATTGGTACCTGGGATGGTATTGTTTTTCTTGCAAGAAACCATGAGGGTCAAGTTTAAGAGTCAGGCCTTCTGAGTCAGGGAGGAAGTGAAGGCTGTCCCACTGTGGAGACAAGAAGCTGGCCCTGCAGAGAGAGTGGATGCATACAGTGAGACAGAATTTGCAGGGCGGGACATCAGGGCTGTTGCACAAATGTTGAGCAAACTCACCGCTGCTGTGAGAGCATGCAGGGCACATGACCTGCACAAGATGAAGCCAGCCAAAAGCCCAGCATGGGTGGGGGAGGAGTTCATGAAGTCCCACTCCTACCCAAGGAGATACTGACAATTGATGACTTCCTGAGAAAGAAGAGTGAGTTTTTGTCCAGAGATGTGGACACGGAGTCTGTCTATCCATGCTCCGGTAGATGGCCCTAGACCCATGCATATGCAAATGTCACTAAATGGAGTCAGTGTTTGAAACAGAAAAGCACACTAAGTTGGGAGGGAGACTGAGGAGGGATTGGAAGGTAGATTTGATCGAAACACATTATATGCATGGATGAAATAAATTTAAAAAATTGAAAGAAGCTAGCGTTTTATAAATGCTTTACTAAGAACCCGCTGGTTCTCAACTCCTTGAAGCTCAGATGGTATCTTAGTTAGGGTTTCTATTGCTGTGAAGAGACGCCATGACCACGGTAACTCTTATAAAGAAAACATTTAATTGGGGTGGCTTACAATTCAGAGGTTCAGTCCATTATCATCATGATGGTAAACATAGCGGCATGCGGGCAGGCATGGTGTTGGAGCTGAGAGTACTACATCTTGCAGGCAACAGGAAGTCAACTCCAACACTGGGCGGTATCCTGAGCATAAGAAACCTCAAAGCCCACACCCACAGCGACACACTTCCTCCAAGGCCACATCTACTCCAACGAAGTCACACCTCCTAATAGTGCTACTCCTTATGAGATTATGGGGGTCAATTAGATTCAAATTACCACAGAGGCTAAATGAATCAAGACAGGATCTTTTTAAAAATAAAAAAGCAAATACTGAAAAATGATGTCAATGGAGGGTCCTGTCCCAATAGGATGGCGACACCCAAAAGCCAGGGAACAAATCCCCAGATCTTGATTTCAGACATTCAGCCTCCACGGCAGTGGAAAAGTGAGATTTTTAAAAACCATCTGATGCATGTACCATGTTATATGAGTTCTAATACAGCAGGTGGAAATTCAATCTCAATAGTCTTTTCTGCTTTATTGTGAAGGACTTTTCACCCCCTTAGCCTTTGATGAGCTCTTCATCTCTGACTGTGAAGCACTTGAATCTCTTAGGATGCTGAGGGGAAGATTAAAGACAATGGAGAACAGAGAACCAAGCCTTCAGTCTCTGTTCATTGGGTTTGTATATATCTACACATTTGGGGACTTCACTGAGAAGTGACAATATGTGTCAACAAACACTGTAAACTGGTGTGGTGGTTTGAAAGAAAATCGTCCCCACAGGGAGTGACACTATTAGGAGTAGGTGTGACCTTGTTGGAGGAAGTGTGTCACTGTGGGGGTGGGCTTTGAGGTCTCCTTTGCTCAAGCTATGCCCAGTGTGGCACAGAGTTTACTTCCTGTTGCCTGTGGATCAGGACGTAGAACTCTCAGCTACCTCTCCAGCACTACGCCTGCTTTCACACTGCCGTGTGATAGACCAAACTTCTGAACTGTAAGCCAGCTCCAATGTAATGTTTTCTTTTATAAGAGTTGCCATGGTCATGGTGTCTCTTCACATCCATAGAAACCCTGGCTAAGGCAGTTGGAATGTTCATTTCTATTTGGGTGGTGAATTGGGGTCTATGGCACGCAAAGACTACTTTCTGATTCGGTGGTGTAAACTCAAGTTCTCAGGAAAGAAACTGCACCTGTGTTAAAGATTCTACAAGATTGACCAACTGAGTAGAGATTTGGGATTGTGAAATAGTGCAGATCTGGAGCCAAAATTATCTCCTTCATAGCCATTCATTGTCCACCTCAGTGTCTGATTTAGCATCCTTTTGGTTATCAAGTAAAACCATCAGATTACAGGGGCTTCAGTTAGAGGCAGTTGTGAGTTGTCCTACATGAATGCTGGGAATTGAACATAGGTCTTTTAGAAGAGCAACAAACATCTCTCAATTGCTGAACCACCTCTTCATCCAAACATTTTTGTAATATATTCTTAGCAGGCCCAAAGTCTAAGTCATGAGATATCATCTGAGACCTATAGCTCAGATCTCCCTGTTTTGCTCTGAAACCTGCTGTTTTATGGCAGACTTTTCCTGGGGAGACCAACACACTCACAGATGTTCACACACTCACCCCAAATTGTGAGCCCCAAACAGATCAAAGTACAGATAGCATCAAAGTCCAACTTGGCAAACAAATAAGTTTATTGGGGTTATTTCCCGGAGTGGGTGGGGAGTTACCCAAAGAAGTGGAAGTGACTCAAAGACAGCTCCATCCCCAAAGCTAATTCCAGGATGGGTAATGGCTCACAAAAGCTGGAAACTTGGAGCACCGTGCACAGCCTGCAGGCATCTCAACAGGTCAGTTAGTGTCTCTTTCTGGTGGCTCAGTTGATCTGAGCTTCTTCCAAGTACCTCAGCTAGTCAGAGTTTCTTCTAGGCTGCTCAGCTGGCACCTGCTCTATCCAGATACCAAGTCTTGTCTCAAGAGCATACTTTGCAGTTTGGCTTGTCTGAAAGTGACTCTCAACAGTCTTTGATGTTAATATAGTCTTTGGGAAGAAGCCTGATGAATCTGGTCAGTTTCAGGGACTTCCTGAAGCTATTGTGAGTTGTGTACTTCCAGTCTTTAGGAATTTCCCTGAAGGATATAATGTTTCAATCATGGAGGAAACTGTTACACAGCTTTATGCCTATCAGATATTTCTATCTTAGTTACTGTTCCATTGCTATGATAACACACCATGACTAAGGTAATGGGTAAAAAGAAACATTTAATTGGGGGCTTGCTTATAATTTCAGAGGGTTAGTTCATGTCCATCATGGCGGAGTGCATGGCAGGCAGGCAGGCTTCGTGCTGGAACAGCAGCTGAGAGCTTGCATATTGTTCTGTAGGCAGGAGACACAAAGATAGACTGGCCTGGCATGGGCTTTTGAAACCTTAAAGCTCACCCCCAGTGAGACATCTCCTCCCATAAGGCCACACCTACTAATCCTTCCTAAACAGTTCCACCAATTGGAGCCCAAGTATTCAAATATATGAACCTATAGAGGCCATTCTCATTCAAACCACCACAGTTTCCATTAATAGAGTTGAAAAGTGTCTTGATTTATTACTTTCTTCTGTTACTATAGAAACTCTGTGACATTCTTCCCACACTGGAACATGGTGTGAGAGGTATCCTGAATCTGTGTTCCTGGGCCAAGGTCATTCATATTTGACTCCAGAATGAACTATCTCCTACTCTCTTTGAGGTGAGAGCTGTGTGGGGTTTTGTGTGTGTATCAACAATATCTCCATTTGTGCCAGTTCGAAAAAAAAATTTTTTCCCAGGGGGTTTTCCCAGCTTTCTTGGGTGCGCAAGGACCTGCTTGCTCATTCTTCCTCTCTGATTTCTGATTCTGCCAGGGGCACTGTTAGAATTACAGTGCTGATAAGGGGGAAACTGGGCCAGGATTTAAATTAATGCTTTTAGACAAATATCCGTTCAATCTCCAATTCTAATGCTAATTACATCTGTGGATCAAAGGCCACTCACTAAAGTTTGGCTTCTGAAAAACAGGAAGAGATTTACTTTTTTTGTTTGATATTTTCATGGGACTTGATGGAGAGGGAGAAGGAGGAGAAGGAGATGGAGGGAGGTGGGGCTTCTGCCCCAGCCTCCTCTGGGAGGCCTAGGCCTTCTGTGTGAGGATGTGAGAAGGGACACAGAAGCTTTGAAGCTCCTGCTTCACCCGTGGCTTCTGCTCTGAGGCTGTCTGGGCAACAGGCAGAGAAAAGATGGAGGATTGTCACCTACACCAGCCGTGATTTCCAGTGTGAACTTTGGACCCCTGGCGATGGATGCGGACAATGCCTGCCCAATCGCAAAACCAGACCCTGGGCTGGGGCTGGGGCTGGGGGCACAACTGGGTATCTGTAGGGAAGTCTCAGACCTTCCTCCCAATTTTGCTGTGAACTTGAACTACCTTAAACAATACAGCATGTTTAAAATGGGGAGAACAGGCCCCATTGAACTTCTTAGCCAGGAGCAAAGGATCTGTAAGGTCTAGGTCCCTCTTCCCTTGTAGAATACAGAGTTAGACCAAAAGAACAAAGAACAGGAGCTTCACTAAAATCCCCTCCCTGGGGAACATCTAGCTCCTTCCCCTAAGTTTCCAACAACAAACCAAAGAATGATTCCATTGAAGTTTATCCTTTAATGGAACCAGTTGGGCTTACTTACAGAGTATAAGGGACCTCGAAGAAGTCACACTGGAAAGTCTCCATCCAGCATGGATGATGGCTTCTCCATGGTGGAGAAGATCTAGACCTTTTCCTAGTACTCCCCAGCCAATACACTCCAGTCTGTTCTTCTACCGCCTCCTAAGACCACATGTCATTAGAGTAGAATTGCATCCAAATGGCTGGGGTTGGGTGGGAGGGGCGTGGATTGTGGTGGAATCTCAAACGAAGGTCTAGTGACCTCTCCAACCACCCCTTCCAGGAGAGAACATCCACAAATCCCCTTGGGATAGACGGTCACAAGTAGGCACACTGATCTGATGAAGACGGTGGCAGTTTGTCTCAGAGGAAAAGCTCCTTACTTCAGAGACACATGAGGCAGAGGCATTAGAGGGTTGGAGCCCCAGGCATGTGGCAGCAGGAGGTGGCAGAGCCGATGAGGGAGTGGACAACGTGGTCACAGTAGAGATCCAGCCCATTCCTGAAGTGAAGCTTGGACTGACCCAAAGCCAAGACGATGTGGATGACTGTAGGCAGCCTGGGGTCAGAAGAATCCAGAAGCAAATATGAAATGCAGGCACCCAAGTACCCACCTCCTCCTCTCCAACATGACTTCCCTCAGTTCCACCCATGGGTGTGTCTACCCAGACAGAGTGCCATGGAGGCCCGATAAGACCTGTGTTTGTGTGTCTGGGTATTAATCCTTTTTATCCCGACCTCTCTTCTGGTCTCACTACCAGCCAAAAAATATTCTCTCTGACTCATTCATCCATTTATCCTTTGATTGCATGTTGCTTCTCTGTTTCCGTGTTAGCATTGACCGAAACCAACTTGGGGAAGAAAGGGTTCATTTCAGTTTCCAGGTCACAGTCCACCACGGAAGGAAGTCAGGGCAGGAACCCCAGGCAGGAACTAAAGCAGAGACCACAGAGGACCACCACTGACTGGCTTGCTCTGGGTGGCTTGCTCAGCCTGCCTTCTTCCATCACCAGGACCACCTGCCCAAGGATGACACCACCTATAGAGGACTGAGCCCTTCTACGTCAATCATCAACGAAGAAGATGCCTCGCAGACACGCTCGCGGGCCAATCAATTTCCTCAATTGAAGTTCCCTCCTCACGAGTGCCTTGAGTTTGGGTTGAGTTGATAAAAACTAATTGTCACAATGGATGGTCACAGGACTGACCCACAGGAAAGCAAACCAAGGGACATGCAGCTACTATCTGAGAGTAAACAGAGTGGACAAGAGGGGCCATTCAGAGGGGCCATAGGGGAAGACTTCCCAGAGAACGGTCCTCTGGGATGTAGGCTTGCAAGATAAGAATCAGACCCCATGAAAGACCTAGGGGGAAGAAGGGGAAGAATATTCTAGGCAAACAATGAGAAAAGCTAAAGCCTCAGGTGGAATGTTCTAGAAACAGATCAAAGAGTCCAGGCCCTGATGAAAGTGCAGGAAGCTTGAGGAAGTCAGGAAGACCGGGTGGGAGAGGTCACAGTGACCCTGAAACCAGCTCAAGCAGGGTGTAGCAGCTCCTAGCAGAGGCTTTATTCTACACAAACCAGGAAGCCCTGGCGTTTGCGAAGGGCTGCGGCCCCTGTTTGACAGCAGTTTTCAGACACGCATGGACTTTCCTGCTCCCTTGTACTTGCAGGATGCCACGGGTCCCTGTCTAGCCCCTGACTCTCTGTTTCAGCTCCTGATGCCTGCCATTCACACATATTCTGAGATCAAAAGGAGGGGCCTCCATAGCTCTGACCCCAATCATGCCTATTCCTGGCCTTTGGAAAGTACTGGGCAGTTTCTGAGTTCACGGATACGTTCCATCAGTCACGTGGGGTAGGATCCAGCTTGTGATATTTTCCTGAGAATGGCACTTCCAGCGGTACCCAAAGTGGACAAATTCACATTATCTACTTCACTGTCTTCCTGGCTTAGATGGACACCTCATCAAGTAACTATGTCAGTAGCTAGGTTAGGCAAACTCCTATATTAATACACATTTTATGTATGTCCTTTATTTTGGGTCTAGCTAAATATTTTTTGATAAATGAAGCTGATCATGTTTAGTGTTCCTGCCCGCTATCTTTTTGTTTGTTTGTTTTAATTATTTTCAGTTATGTGCATTTCTGTGTGTGCATGAGTGCAGTACCTGTAGAGGCCAGAAGAGGGCGTTAGATCCACAAGAGCAGGAGTTGCAGGCAGTCATGGGCTGCTTTGATAGGGGTTCTGGGAACCCACCTGGGGTCTTCTGCAAGAGCAGTGCCCACTTTTACTCGCTGAGCCATTCCTCTAGCCCAGTCCACCATCTCCGTGACACAAGTGAAACCCACCCAGCTATGACCCCCTTTTTTAGTCTGTTGACAAAAGACTCCATGACTTGAGTGAAACATGATCAGGAATGTGTCCACCATCTTCCCTTCTTAAACTATGATGTCCAAATGAGCGTGCTCAGATAAATGCCCACCAAAAAAAGTATTTTCTGTGTGCATACATCTAGCCAAGATTCCCATGAGGGAAGCGCTACTCTACTCGGGGTGCAACTCCAGCGTTCAATTTCTCTGCCACAGCGACCCATCATCTCCATTCATTTTTTAATTAATTAATTTATTTTTTTCCATTTTACACTCCAACCAAAGTTCTTCCTCCCACCCCTCTTCTCACCTCCCCCAGCCCACCCTCCCACTTACTCCTCCCAACAACTAAGGGCTCCCCTAGGGAGCCGACACAGTTTGGCATGTTAAGTTGGGGCAAGACCAAGCCCCTCCCCTGTGCGTTAAGTCTGAGCACAGCATCCCAGCATAGGGAATGGGCATCCTCTCCATTCTTTTACCTTCTGGACGTGCTTGTTGACTTTGTTTTGTTTCAAGGAGAGAGGTGACCTCTGCTTTCCATTGCTGAGGGAGGTTCTTTCTCCTGAGGGCTCAGTGATTCAGTCTTAATGTTTTCTAGACAGGGTCTCACTGTATAGCCCTGGCTGGCCTGGAACTCCCAGAGATCCATCTGCCTCTGCCTCCCAAGTGCTTGGATTAAAGGTGTGCCCCCACCACACCCAGCTCAGTCTCTTTCTTGACCTATGGCCACACATCATGGACTCTGTCCAATCATAAACTAACCCATGTCCCATAAGACCTATTGCTTTCTTCAAGCCTCGTGGCCATGGGGCAGTCCAGTCTCACGGAGTCACAGAGGGTGGCCTCCCGTGGACCTTCAGCCACTCCCTGGATATTCCGATTCTCAAGACATCAGTCATGACCACATTGTTCTTCCCGGAGGTCAGTCCTCACTCAGGAGTGCCATGATGACTTTATGTACCTCTTCCTCAGTTTCCCTGTCTCCTATCTTTCGGTCCTCCTCTTCTCTCCCCTTACTCCGTGTCCTTGCACATGAAGGTTCCATTCTGGCCTCTCGATGCCTCCCACTCTGCCCCCTCCCTGATCGTCATGTGCTGAGCGGGTCTGGGTTCCCACTTCTCACCCAAACTCAAGCTCTGCACACACCACCTGTGCATAGGCTTTGAGACTGCATGGCCTCCCTACACTACATGCACTCAACACCCTGCACCTTGACTGCACATTTGACCTCCATCGCCAGCTCTGAGGCCAAGGCTCCACCATGCTCTGCTGTGTCCAACCAGCAGAGCTCCGCAACCGTCTCCTTATTCTGGACTTTGGCTCTATTTCACAAACTTTCCTCCAGGGACATGCTGAAAACACTCCATTGGTCTCTTCCAGGTGGGGAGCCGAACTCCAATTCTCTTCTACCCACAGTCCTTTTCAGCCTGGCCCTACTCATGCAGTTAGCTTTATGTCTTACTGCACTGGGCCACTCCACCCCCGTGAGCTCCAATAAGTGTGGTTTTGCAATAGGGCACCCTCATGAAACAGGGCCATCTTGCCTGCTCTTTCATTTTTCTGGAATGTTCTTTTGGTATCTCTTCTCATGGTTCTTTAACTCTCGTTTCCTCTGAGAGGCCTTCCAGGCCAGGAGAGTGATGGGTGCAATAGCTTCCCCCTGTGATGCCCTGTTACAATGTATTTATCGCCTTTGAACTCATGTTGGAATGTGGGCATCCAATGTTAGTGAATAGGCTCATGTGTCCATTGTCTCCCTTGTCTCGGATGGCTCTGGCTCCCATTTTCCTGGGGCCTCCAGTGTAGGTCTAGGCTGAGCTGATAAGCAAGCATGAGCTACGTGTGGTCCATACTGCCTTGCCTCTCTCTCACCCCCACTGCCTCTCCAGCACCGGGACGTTTTGCAATAAGTCACTCAACGACAATAAGCCAACCAATATTTGTCAGGTGCTGCTGGGAATTGGGGATTAAAAGATGAATCAGTCTTTCGATTGGCCCCCAGGAGGTTCACGGTCTGGCTGGGAAAATAGACACCTAGGCAGATAAACACGCTCGTACACGCCCTCACTCCCATTGATGACTGCTCCCGTGTGTGCCAAGCAGAGGTGATTTTGCCCAGCCTGGGGCAAGGGTCTGGGGGTTTGAATGGGAAAGGTTATTAATACGTGGAGGACGCAGGTCTTCAGATCCAGGCCAGGTGTGTGACGGCTGAGGTTCAAGCCCCTAGGATGAGCAAGCAGGAGGGGAGAGAGGGCCTCCCAATCAGACTTGTCGGCCTCGTGCCTCCAGGACACACAGGTGGGGTGCTCAGGCAGGCTCCTGTGCTTGGGGGAACAGGCTGGGACGTACCTAGGAATGAGGTGTGAGCCAAGCCTGGAACCCTGGGGACAAACCCTCTGGAGAGCATTCTTTCTCTCTGAGAATGTGTGACGTTGGGGAGAAAGTGTTGGGGTGATCCATAGACTTCTCTGCCATTTCCTGTGCCAACTTGTAACATGTTAAAGAAGAAAATACTAACTACCCCATCGCCTCTGCCAACATCAGGATTGGAGGCTGAGCCCCCGGGGCTCTTTTTCTGTGCTGGGTTTTAGCTTTCATGTGTCTTTAAGATGTTGGACTGTGGCCCACTGTTCCGATCTCTGAACTCTCTCTCTCTCACTCGTTCGCACTCCCTAAAGGCAGTGACCCACTACAGAAGCTCATCCTCAACACAGATGCAATCTTCTGCCTCCGTGGTCTCTTGCAGCTTCCTTGCCTTCTCCCAAGGGGTCTCCTGTAAGCATCTCACCCGCCTTCTGCCTCGGTGGTCTCCAAAAAGCATCTCCCCAGCTTCAAACTCGAGATCTCCTGTTAGCATCCCCTGGTTCCTTATTTCCCATCTTTTCCTGCTCCCAGCCCTTTCCTTAGGAGATAACACATTGAAATTTTTCAGCCAGCTCTTATGGTCTAGTCTCATCTTTAAAAACATGTCCTAACTGTGTCTGAGCCATTGTGTTCCAGTGTTGGGATATTATCTGCTAACCTCCTATCTTTAAGACGTGTGGACTCTTTCTCAGCACCCCCGCCACACACACACACACACACACACACACACACACACACACACACACACACACATACACACACACACTGGGAAAATTCACCCACCTATCAGAATGTGTCTTAGGAAACTCTTATCTCTCCAAATTTTCCCTGAGAGAGAATCTGGAAGAATGGCTTACCAATAAAAATATTTGGCCCTGAGCTCTTCCCTCTGTACGTGCCACCGCCAGTAGGGGATCTTCAGTTCAATCCTTCTGGGCTGTGCTGTTGACTTAGATTATTGTGAAGCCCGGAGGAAATGTACAGGAAAGATTAAGTATGTCTTTCAAGACTCGCACAGTGCTGACACCAAAGTCTGATAGGCATGGGTCCTGTCACCACCCTTACCAGGGCATCAGTGAGGCTCTGCAGAATCACAGTTCTTGACAAAAACCCGTAAGAGATAGAGACACTGTTCATTTGCTCTCACAAATAAGAATAAAGGCCAAAGAGCTGGTCCAATCTGGTCTCCAATGTTGTATGTGATTGAAGCAGGCCTTGAACTCCTGATCCTTTGGCCTCCACCTCCAGAGTGGCTGAGAATACAGCATGGGCCACCAGGCCCAGCTTAGAAGCTTGTCTTTGTCCCTGCTTGCTTAGAGATAAGTTTACAATGAGCGAGCTGACAGTGACGTTGACCTCACGTTCACTGTATGGCTTTCAGGATGTCTTCCCAAATCGACAACTTGGTTTAAAACTCACCCAACGCCTGTGCTCAGAGGTGCAAGTGCCTTACCTCTACCTTTTCCCTTCAGAAAGAAGCACTCTGGCCACTGCTTCCTCCTGCCTCAGTATTGGTGGAGAGGTGGTCATGTGACTCAGTTGGAGCCTGTGAGCTGTTTGGAGACTTTCTGCTCTGCGGGAGAGGAGGTTCTTATTTATTGACTTACTTACTTACTTACTTACTTTGAAGACAGTGTCTCCCTGTGTAACTCCAGCTGACCTGGAGCTCATGATCTCAACCAGACTGGACTCGAACTTACAGAGATCTGCCTACCCTTGCTTCCCACGTGCTGGGATTAAAGGCATTCACTGCGAAGCCTCCAACCACCACGGGGGTCCTGCGGACTCAAACCTAGGTTGTCAGTCTTAGAGAAAAGTGTTTTTACAGGCACATCTTGCCAGCCCTTTCGGCTGTTTGTTTTCGCTGTTGTTCTTAATTGCCATTGTTCTTGGGTCACGTGCAAGCCTTGTATATACTAAACACACCCTCCACCTCTGCACTGCACCCCAGCCCTAGGCTTACGCCTTTCCTGCCAGCTTGGGTGACGGATATCGGAGCAGGAGCGTCAGGCATCTGTGTTCGGGAATCCCGAGAAGGCAGGGCTACTTCTAATAGAGCTGAGGTACGGACCGAAACCATGACGCTGCAGCATCCTGGGAGCTCTGGCCTCTACCTGCCTTTGCCTGAGGGTCACACGCAAGGCCCTGCCCTGCTGCTTAGCAGGTATGAGGAGGTGATAGCACATAGAGTCCACTTCTTGGGATGGAGAAACGGCTCAGTGGTTAAGAGCCCTGGCTGCTTATCCAGAGGACCTGGGTTCAATTCCCAGCACCCACATGACAGCTCAGAACCATCTGTAACGCCAGGTCCAGAGGACCTGGCATCCTCACACAGATATGTGTACAGGCAAAACATCAATGCACATGAAATAAATAAACAAGACGCCATTAACAATCCACTTCTCTGCTTCCTTGTTTTGTTTGTGCTCTGTAGGGGTGGTCCTCCACAGAGGCTCAGGCCTGCTCTGAATGAGTCCTCCTTGGGTGTGCAGTACCCGTGGTGTCCAAGCCCCTTCACCTTTTGTGCCCCTGGGGGTACTTATCTGAGGTGGCTCTCATTACACTGAGTTGGCTGCCGCTCCTGGACTCTGTGAAGGTTTCAGATGAGGTCAGTCATCGAATTCATCCCGCCCTTCATGTTCCCAATGGCAGACCGGTTCCCTCAGAGGCCAAGAGCCATCTGAAGGTCACACCCTTCCGCAGGAGCAGGGTCAGGTGCACAGAGCACCAGCTGATGCCCGGAGTTGAGTGAGGTCAGGTGGTGCTGACAGGTAGGCATGGCGTCTGTCTCCCCGGTTCATCCTAATTTCCAACGGGCTTTCGGAGATCTGTACCAACTAAGCAGCCAGCAGAGTCATCCCCTGGCCTTTGCCCACTGCACAGCTGCTGTGTTCTCTATCCATGTCTATCCGCAAGTGCTGGTTAGATTGGTGGAGCAGGTACCCCTGTTGTAACTCATGATTGTGTCCACTGAGGCTTACAGCACTCATTTCGTCTCCTGTAGCTGAGAGGTCTGACTAATATGGTTCTGCACTGTGCCTGGGCTTCACTTGGTCTTGCAAAGGAAATTCCTGCAGCTTCTAGAGACTTCTGAAGCATCTGGTGTCCTGGCTCTTTCTTCCCTTCGTGGTCAGGACACTTCCAGGGGCCTTGTCTCTGGTCTTTCTCAGTCTCCTTCCAGCTCTTCCTCCTCTTTGTCTTCCTTTCCTCGAGAGGACCTAGGATCCCAGGAGGCTCACCCAGTGGCTTGTCATCCTCATTGACCCCACAGCCTGAAATCCCATTGTCTGTGTAAACTGAAGTCCATGGACTCTGCATTAGGGAGTAGATGGCTGTTGGGGCCTTAGTTCACTATTGCCAGGTGATAGTGCATCAAAATAAATTCTCTAGAGAGCCAGTGTGTGAGCGCTGTGGAAACTGCATCGTGGTTTAATGTCCATGTGTCCAAAGTGCGCTAAAAGGCTTTCTCTTTCTGCTTGAATTCCTTAAGCTATTATAATTTAAGAAGGGTTTTAGACTTGAGAGCCACCTAAGCAGACACAGCAAGTGATACATTGTTTGGTGGGAAAAGCATTTATGAAGACATGAAGACAGACAAGGGATGCTAGCCTACCTCCTGCCTCCCCTTGCTTTGATGGTTTCCATAGGAAGCCCCCCTTCTTTGGCTGGTCTCCTAAACCCACCCTTAGACTGGCAGGTGCAGGAGCTGCTGCCTCCGGAGATGAGGTCATCTCCCAGGTTGTCAATCACTGTCATTTCTCCTAACTCTCTGGCCCAAGGCACCGAGCCATTAGCCTTTCCCAGGGTCTCCTCTGCCAGTTCCGGGCCTCTGCTCTCCTGCTCCAGGGTAAAATTTCATAGCCTTTGATGTTTGAATCTCTTCTCAGATCAGGGAGCATGCCTGGGGCTCTGCCCAGGGGATGCTGGACTGAGCCAGGCCTAGGAGGAATGGTCTGGGGATCAAGGAAAAGGCGGAGGGCAAGAGCTAGCAAGCGGGCGATGAGTGGCTGCAGCAAAACCATTGACCTCCACCACTTTCTGGTAATCTGGGGTTACCAAGGAGACCAGGTGGAGGGCCTGGGAGGATTTCATCTGGGTGTTCAGGGATGCCAGATGACTAAGGGGGTTCTTAGTGGTCCCTAGCCTGCCATCCTCCCAGCCTCGGGCTCCCACCAGTTAACTATGCAGACTTTTCCCTGTCCCACCTGTAATCTACCCACATTCTTTTCCATCCCTTCCTCCACTGACAGCTTAGGAGGGTATCTTGGTCTTCTTCCTGGGTCCACTTTGCGAATTAGCATCTTCCAACTTCATGTCCGCCCATAACCTCAAAGCATGTTTGTCCTTGGAAGTAGAGTTCAATGTATTGAGTTAAATTATGACGAATTCATCCTAGCTTATGACGGGCACGGAATAAATTCCTCCAAAACACAGAGGAGACACCGAGATAATGGAAAAGGCCATACGGAGGCTAAGGCACACTCGGAGTGGTGTGTCTGCAAGGTGTGGAGCCTCCAGGACTGGGAAAGCACATAAAACTGGGGGCGTGCAGAGCAGACTTTCACACCAACTGTAGACTCCTGTCCCCAGCCAGTGATCATTTGCTTCCTGCGGTCTAATCACCCAGTCTGGAGTTGGAGCTGATTGTTCCTGTATCTCTGTGACCAAACGCTTGACGGAAGCAAGTTCCGGGAGATCATTTATTTCAGCTCATAGCTTCAGTCAGTCTCAGTCCACCATAGTGGGGAAGCCATCGTAGAACCAGCCAGTTCATGGGGGTAGGAGCATATAATTCACGTCACAAAAGATCAGAAAACAGAGAAGGACCAAACCAGGAGGTCCTCTAACCTCTAAAGCCTGCCACTAGCGTCTCTTTTCCTCCATTCAACCCTTCTTCTTCATAAAGATTCCACAACCTTCAGAAACAGTGTCGCCGCCTGGAGAACAAGGCAACCTGTAGGGGGTGGCACTTCACATTCAGGCCACAGCTGGCTCCTCTGTTACAGCAGCTGTAGGAATCCTATACATCCTCCATCTATGTCTCACCACAATCCCAGGAAACTGAGGCGGGCAGGAGGTGACTTCCAGCAGTCGTGACCTGGTACATTTGAGCCTTTCACTGCTGTCTCTACACAGAGGGACACAACTGGGGTCTTCCCACCACTTGTCATCTCAGCTCAAGATGACAAGTCTGGTTGCATCTTCCTACTCTTGCAGTGTCTCAAGGGTCACTCTAAGTATTCGGCTCTTCCCTGCCCTCAAGCCAAGCATGTGAGAATCCTGGGTATGGATGATTCTGTTCTTAGAATATTACACAGAAAGGAGGCTCTGCCCATCAACAGTTTGATAGCTGAGACACTTGTTTCTCTGTGTGTTTCTTTTTCTGAATCCAGAGATCTATGGCCAGCATCTAGTGTCTCGCTGAACTGGAGAGTTCTGTGGTCTTGGAAGATGCAGAAACAGTACATGTAAGTGAGAGTCGTGGGGGCATGCCCTGGGCACCAGCATTTTTTTTTTTTTGGAAAGCCTCTTTTATGGAAGCCCAGACTATCAGGGCATATCTCAGCATGCACAGAGTCCCATGAGTCACTCCCTCACTGCCGGGACACATTTCTGACAAAAGCAGCTTCAGGAAGGAAGGATTTATCCTGGCTCACGGTTTGATGGCACATAGTCCATCGTGGAGAGAGAGCGTGGCTGCAGGAGCGTGAGGCAGCTGGTCCCATTGTGTCGATAGTCAGGAAGCACTAAGAGATGAACACTGATGCTCAACTCTGCTATCCCAGCATCCCAGTATCCCAGACCTTAGGATGGTGCCAGCCATATTCAGGTGAGTCTCCCATCTCAACTCACCTAGTCTTGAAACTCCCTCACAGACCTGTCCATGTCTCGATAGGAATTCTAAATCCCATCAAGTTGATAAGCAAGATTGACCACTGTAGTTATCTCAGAAGAGAAACACAGTCTCCCCTTAGCAACTTCCCTGGACCCATGGGTGATTATCCTGTTACACCAAACAAACATTCTGGTTTGTTATCCATCAACCCCCTTGAGATCTGGGCCCAGGGCCTCAGTTGTCTCCATGATTCTTCACACACCTGCCCTGCCTGCTGAAGCCAACACTACCTGCCCCTTCCACGCACATCTCCAGGGCGGGCACTCCCTAAACTACCTGAACATTTCCTGGCTTCTTGGCTCCGTTCCCGATGCTGGTCTTCTGGGATAAGCTGTGCACTCAGCATCAGTTCACACCCTTGACCTACCTCGCTCCAGTTTCTCCCCCTCCCCGGGAGTGGCCATCCACCCTTTGCTGGCTCAGCCCAAATCCTGGATCCCTTTCCGACATCTCCCTCTTTTCCGACTTCTGGCCCAGCCAATTCCGCCACATCAATCAATAATGTGCTCCTCACCCAGTCAATTTTGGTTTTCTGTTGATGTCGTGTGTGTGTGTATGTGTGTGCACGCTCCTGTGTGTGTGCGTATGTGTTGTTTGACGTTGAATTTCAGGCCTCCTGTGGACTAGGAGAACTTTCTACCAACAAGCTATATCCATAGGTTTTGGTAAATTGCCCAAGTTCCTCTTGCCTGAGTCACCTTCCCCCAACCTCCGAGTAGCTGGGATGACAAGCCTAAGCCACCGGGCCTGGCAAACACTGCTACATTGTAGCCCAGCCTTCATGCGTCTCATCTGGTTAGCCACAGGGGCCTCCAGCTGGTCTGTCTGTTGGGGGGCAGAATTAACTTTGCTTCTAGCCTAATACCCCCACAACAGATGGCACCCAAATGCCAGCCCATGCAGCATCCACCTGCTCAGAAGCCTTGGCAGCTCCCATCTAATTTACCAAGAACTTTCCGGGGTCAGAAAGCCTCAGTAGGTGGGTCGCTGTCCTTCCCTTTCCCAGTCACTTTAATCTAGCTACATTGGTTTTGCTTTGGTTGAGTTCACCAGACAGCCAGTATCCCAGGGCCTTTGTGCATCCCGTCTGTCTGGGGCGCTCTTTCCTGATGGCCCCGCAACTCACACCATCGCTTCCTTTAGTGTTTACTCCAATCCCACCTTCCCCTGACTCCTTTGTGAGATCCTTCTTAGAAACACAGCACCCTCAATTTTTAGACCACTTGTTCTTTGGATTCTTCGCATGCAATCCAGAAATGGGAAGTGCAGATTCTGGTTCTCTTCTGTACCCGAGACTATGGCAAATTCCCAAGACCACCAGTTCCCAAAGCCCAGCCTCTATGAGCAGCATGGGGGCAGCCCGGGCTCTTCAGCAGGGTGTGTGCTAATGAGCCTGTCTCGGACGTAGACCTGTCTGTCATCTCTGCTGCTCCTTAGGCTGAGGCTGAACGACCAGATGTTGTAGGGCGTGAGTAGACTATGGAGTGACCAACTTAGGGAACCTAGGGACAGCTTGCCTTAAAATTAAAAGGAAGGGCTGAGTATGTGGCTCAATGAATAGAGCCATTACTGTGTCATTGGGAGGACCAGAGTTCAGATTCTCCAGAATCCACAGAAAAGCCAAGTAGGTATAACAGGCACCTATCATCCCAGCACTAGGAAATCAGAGACCGGGAGCCCCATGGCAAGCTGGGTTGGGGCCAGCTGCAATCAGTGAGCTACAGGTTCATCAAGAGACCTCCCCTTGATAAATAAAGTCTAGAGTGACTGAAGAAAAAAGATCAGACCATCTTTGGGTCTCCCTGTGCGCATGTACACCCGTGAACATGCACACATGCATGAAACAGTGAAAGAGGGCTGGGGACGTAGCTCAGAGGCAGAGTGTGTTTGCCTAGTATGTGTGAAGTTCTGGGTTCGAATCCCAGTATCACCATCCTTCCCCTAAGACAGACAGAGACAGACAGACAGACAGACACACACACGCACACACATGACTTCTTTGTTTCAGCACATGGATAGCACATTAATCTCTTGGTAAGTCTTTGCTATCCTAAACCATCCTGCAATGCCTGTCCTGGATCTCTCATCTGTGTGAATAAGTATTCCCAGAGCACAGGCGTACGGGTGTGGTGCTGTTTCAGGGTGACGACTGCAGCTGGATGGTCACAAACACAGCCTAAAGTGTGACAGTCCCTTCGGTAAAGTGGGAATCTGCCCCTGTAACCTTTGATGAGCTAAACCTTCCACCCTACTTCCAGAATGGGCTCAGACCACTTATTGATGGTATTTGATGAAGTGTACATCGTATCAGACTTATCGGCTTTCGTTGTTGTTGATCATTGTTAGGATGGCTGCGCAATGCTAGGAAGGCTAGTCTCAAGTCATGGCCTCGAGTCCTAGCTCTGAGAGGGGGCTAATGTGGGGACTGAGAGACCCAAGAAATCTCTAGGTGACACAGAACTAAACCTATAGGAGAAAGGATTTTTCTAAGTGAATGCAGGTCTCCTGAAACCACAGCATGTCAAGCGGATGGGGTGGCCATCACACTAGTGCCTGTGAAAGCAGCTTTCGCCAGAGTGGAGCATGCAGCGGGTGTATTCAAAAACACTATGTGGCCTCCACGATGCCCCCAGGCTCCTGACTCTTTGTGGCCTGACCTGTGACCAGGAAGCTAGATTTGCCGTGTTCTCAGAAGCCTGCACGGTGCTATTTCTAGAAGGGCTTCATTCTTCCTTTTGATGTTCCATCCGCCCTCTTCTTTGTCAACACCTTCCCTCATTATGCATGATTCTGCGTCTTGCTCACTGAGGTCCTATTTCATTTCAGGAGCTAACACTGAGGACAGACTGTAAGACTGGGAGCTGTGAGTCCAAGGCTATGAGACAGGGGTCTCCAGGGACCGGGGGCTGCCACAGGTAGGAAGCACCTATCCGCACCATACATTTCCTGCCCCGTGTTTGGACAGCTGTCTGCCGAACCCCTGGTGTGCAAGTGCAAGTCGTAGCTTCCATCTCCTGACCTTGACGGTCAAGGGAAAAGGGGAAGCGAGCTTCAAGTTGATAAACCGTCTCCCCAGGAAATGGGTCAGGATGAAGATGCCGCTGCCCCCTGCAGACTTATTGTGACAGGAATAGCTTCAAGGAACTTGGTGCATTGTGTGCTGGGGGCTGTTCATTACGGCACCCGAGCCACACTCCCAGGAGACTGCAGATGAAATGCTTGTTAGTGCACACAATAAATCAAGCTGTGAACCAACCTGGACCACTGGAGGACTTCAAATGGGGCCGTGTGTGTGTGTGTGTGTGTGTGTGTGTGTGTGTGTGTGGTGTGTGGTGCGTCCACACATCATACTGTGCTTTTGCAGTGACACCACTCTGTGCTGGGTCACAGTCAAGAGCAGCAGATTTTAGACACATTAGGGACCAAAACTGAAGAACCAGACCAAACAGGAATCCTTGTCTACTAGAATAGCCTGCTTTCTCTAGCCATTCCTGCTAGTCACCTTCAGAGGAATGCAGCTTTGAAAGTAAGTTCCCCCTCCAGAAATGAGACACCTGAGTCCCTCAGACCCTGTTTCCAAGGCTAGCCCCACTGCAGACAGAACCAACCAAAATAGCAATGAACCCACAAGGTGCCTGCAGGAATACCCATGACCTCCCCGGATCCATTCTTCTCTTTGTAGAAACAGACAGCTCTGGATTGGGATATGGCAGGCAGGAGTAAGGAGCCCTGGGATCGCCCCCAAATATTCCACCTCCGCTTTTCCTCTTTTCCCCATGATGGCTGTAGGTGAGTAAAGCATCAGCCAGGCAGAGATGGAAGAGCAACAGAGGCCAGGGCCTGAACTGCTCATGCGTCAGAGGCACAGGCAGGGCATACCACATCCTGAATGTGCCAGCAGAAATGCAGTAATGGCCTTTGTGACTCCACAGTCCCCCTGGGTTACATCTCTGAAGCAGGTCTTCCCTGTCGACCTCCCAGAGGGAAGAGTGAGCCAGGCTTGGGTGAAAATGGCCCTGTGTGGCATAGGGTGTCATACGTCTAAACCACAGCACATGATGTACCTGTGACCCACAGCAAAGGGGAACCACCTGTGCTGCTGACACTCAGGTGACACCCTTGTTTTAATTCACCTTCCCAGGCTTGGGAACATCCCTCATCTGCCGGCGACAATAAAGACTGACCAAAGTGCTAGAGCTCTCTACCTCAAAATGTTTAAAAAAAAAAAAAAAAAAAAAGAATGAATGGATGAATGAATGAACGAACGAACGAAAAAAGTCTCCAGGGACTGGAGAGAGAGATAGTTCACCAGTGAAGAAGACTTTCTCATCTCATGGCAAAGGGCTTGGGTTCAGTGCCCAGTGCCTAGCAGAAGCCAGCAACCACCTGCAATTTCAGTTCCTAAGGATTTGACGCCCCCTTTTGGCCGCCATGGGCATTGCGAGTCCATGCTGCACAGACATACACAAGGGAGGGTTTTTGGACACAGTCGTGGCACCCTCCCACTCTCTCTCTCCGAGATAACTACTGAGTGCCCACAGCCCACGTGACCGTACGGAGGGACTCATTGGACACAGATGTGCAGATGAGATTCCAGCTGTCTTCGATTAACTCAGAGATTAAGAGATTTGCAAAACTCGGGAACAATGTACTCCTCCATGACATTCTGGGTTTTAGGAAACAGAGTTGAAAAGTTTCAGAGCAGCATATTAACACACAACGGTATCATTTTTGTCTTCCAAGATGAGAAAATAGGTTTCAATCTCTCTGTTTTAATTTGCAACTGGATATAGGTGTAACTAACATGAACAAAAGTCATTTGTGGCCCCCAGTAGCTATAAAGTCTGTTAATGCCTTTTTTTTCCCCCCAAACTCAAAGTTGAGACATGCTTATCAGTGAGGCGCCAGAGACCCCTGGATCCTGCGAGTGCACACATGCGCATGTGCACTGTGGTGTTGAGCTGTCCTCCCAGGAAACATCCGCCTCCTTCTTCCCCTCAGCTGTGCTCACACGTGAGCACCATCAGGAGCTGCCTGTGAACTGTTGCTGCTTTCTCAGAGGAGGGTGTGGGGAGGGTCGTAGGACCCTCACCTACGTGTCCAGCTGTTCCCTCCACCCATTTGTATGTGATTTTGCACTAATTGCACACGTCCTGGCAGGGCTCAGGGAGGTGCCAGCATATACACTCTAGGACAAGTTACTGAAAGGGACTCCACCTATGCAGCCAGCATCCTTGATGGGTGAAGACCTTCCAGTGTGGTTGTTTCGGGGATCACTCATACTCCTATCAGTGAACCTACCCCGGTGTTCTGGAAGAAAGCCCAATTAACTCAGCGGTTCCCCAATGTGGAAGAGTCATACTATGGATTGTCATTCTTTGGTTGTAGCTGTGACCTTCAAAAGAGGAGTAGGCATTGCTTCTGTGTCCCCAGGGCAGAAATTCTCAGAACACACACACATGCCCATGTGCACACTGATTGTTTCTGACTTTCTCCTTTGTAAAGAATAAGAATCTCTTCTTGTGGGGAGAACCTAGCACAGTATGTGCCTGCAGTCCGGACAGCTAGAAAGAGACTCATTCTGTAAGGTGACCACACACCTTACAATAGCACACGGCAAAAGTGTTACCTTGACTGTGGACACTCTGGGGGGTGGGGGCTGGCAGGCCATCCTGGCGCTTGACTTCCTGGACAGGGTGAGCTGTGAGCCACCCTGCCCTCCTGCTCCCTCTGTAGATCCCTTGTTAGGATACCTTCCACCCTTGTGACTAAAATCACGTGTTCCATGGGAGCAGAGAAGTGGAAGACAAGACAAAATGCCGCTGTCATGAGGGTCCCACCTACAGATGAGTGCCAGAGATATCCCAAGTCAGGACGTCTAGCGTGAGCTGTGGTCCCCAACCACAGCACAATCACAGCGTAAGAGTTCCTTGAAAAGCTCAGCAGATAAGGTGAGCATCCAAACTGCCTAGGCTCCCACAAAGCCAATACGTGCAGTAGGATCAAAAACCCATTGCCATTGTTCTTGAGTTCTCAGTAGTCCTCATTGTCCGCTATGTTCAGCGGGAACCCTGATTGCTCTTTGGGCTGACGAGAGAGGGGGACTTGATTGGGGGAGGGGGAGGGAAATGGGAGGCGGCGGTGGGGAAGAGACAGAAATCTTTAATAAATAAATAAATAAATAAATAAATAAATAAATGAAAGAAAGAAAAAAATAAAATCGAAATACAAAAAAAAAAAAAAAAGCTCAGCTGAGCAGCACTGGAGAGGTGAGTCGGGTTAGAGAGTGCTTGCTGGTCTTGCAGAGGACCTGAGTTCAGTTCCTCGCAGCCACAACACACTGTATGTTAATTGAAGTGAGGGCTGAAGATGAGGCTCAGTAGGTCAAGTGCTTGCCTAGCGTACACAAAGCCCCGAGTTCAGTCCCCAGCAAGGAATAAACCAGCTATGGTAGTACACACACCTATAACCCCGACACTTGGTAGGTAGAGGCAGGCGGATCAGGAATTCAAAGTCACGCCAGCGACATAGTGAGTCTATGGCTAGATGGGATACACAAGACCCTCTCCAATAATGAAGAGGATGACGATGATGATAAAAGTAAAATGAGCCGGGCGGTGGTGGCGCACACCTTTAATCCCAGCACTAGGGTGGCAGAGGCAGGCAGATCTCTGTGAGTTCGAGGCCAGCCTGGTCTACAAGGGCTAGTTAGTTCCAGGACAGTCAAGGCTACACAGAGAAAACCTCTGTGCAAAATCAAAAAAAAAAAAAAAA
>NW_026067935.1:2293535-2296888 GCF_014885135.2 Alexandromys fortis
ACACACATACACACAAGCACTCACACATACACACAGCACAAATAAACACACATACACACAAGCACTCAAATATACACAGGCATTCATATATGCAAAGAGAGACACAGACATATACAGGCACACACACATAGACATACATAGGCACTCACACAAACACACAGGCACACGTACACACACACACACACACACACCACAGTACATGTGTGGAGGTCAGAGGACAACCTGTAGGAGTCAGCTCTCTCCTTTCACAGTGTGGGTCTCAGGGATTGAACGCCGGTCGTCAGGCTTGGTGGCAAGAGTCTTTACCCGCTGCCTTACCAACTCGAAAGCCAATTAAACTAATAACATTCAAACTCATGCTCAGTAATGGGCACGGAAGAGTGTCAAGTGGGAAGGTCCTAAAGCCGAGTCATTCCTAAGCTCCTGGCGAGGGGTTGGAAAAATGGCTCCTCATGTAAGAAAGCTCACTGTTCTCTCAGAGGACCAGAGCTCAGATCTCCATTGAGAGACTCACACCTGCCTGCATCTCCAGCTCCAGAGGATCAATACCTTCTTCCGGCCTCTGCTGTCTTGGACACGAGGCCTAGAAAGAGGTGGTGCTCCAGAGAACAGCAGCTCCTAATATAGATGGGGCTCTTATCCGTCTCTCCCACAGAGAGCTGCCCTTAGATCTCAGGACCCATACCCAGGCAGCACCCAGCAATGCCCTGGTCGTCCAGGCTGGAGCTGCATTTTCCCTTTGCTTTCATAAGCAAATTCCAGAACCAGCATTGAGAAAATCCACAGGTAACCCGCTGGAGCTGGGTGACCTCACTGGGACTTCGCTGTCCTCTACAAAACTCTACTGGGATCCTGGGGGACAAAGTGTTAGGTCTCAGCTTTTCCCACAGTGACATAAGGCTTGTTCAAGAACAAGTTTGTTTTTTCACAAGCCCCTGCAACCTTCAACTTGGAGACCCTGTTGCAGGAATTTGCCTGGAGGTATTCTGTACCAAGACTTCATGCAAAAGCATAAAACATATCATCTCGTTTTTTGTTTTTGTTTTTTCCAGCTTGTGTGTCAAATAAGAGAAATGTAAATTCTCCAGACCCATCCATGACTGGGCATTTAAATGGTGTGATTTGTTTTTTTTTTTTTTACCCTTTTCTTTTGTCTTATCTACATTTTAGAAATACCTTAATTTTATAGAGCATAGCTTCATACAGGAAAAAAATTGTGACAGTTTTATAAAAATACTTTATCAGATGAGTCTGTCCTCTAATTTGTTTGTACTGTTCTCTTTTCACAAGTCTCCCCCAAACCCTCACTGTGAATAAAGACACAGGAACCGGGGTGAGTGGAATTGCTGATGTTCAAATTTATGCTGGGCACAGAGTGTGGGAATCAAAGTTGTTCTCAAGTGTCAGGACTTGGCCTGTGATGTTCTTCGGAAGGGCAAGTCAGGGTGCATGAGAAGGAGACCTGGCCTTTTTGGGGTACATTGGATCCCCTGATATCTTATTTTATTCTAAGCGTACACCTCTGAAATTTATGGGAAGCTTTTCAAGTAGGGACTAAGCCTCACAGAGCCCACCGAGCAGGCCTGGGTAAAGGTGAGAGTCTGATTCTGTAACCAGATCCCAGACTTAGGCTCAGTGTTACTTCTGCAGCCATGGGTTCAAGTCCAGAAACCATGCCATTTGAAGGAGAGACAGCTTAGCAATTAAGAGCACTGGATACTCTTGCAGAGGACCCGGGTTCAGTTCCCAACCCAAGCTCATGAGTATCTGCAACTCCACTTCCAGGTGACCCAGTGCCATCTTCTGACCTCCACAGGCACTCACTGTACATACATGATGAACACACACACATAAGCAAGAAAACGCTCATACACACACATAATAAATCTTAGTTTATAATGAATGGGCAGAGCTAGCTTGGCCCTGATGCTGAGGTGTATGGAGAGTCGTTTACAGCACTCTCTGTCATGAGGACACACACCCACCCCTACCCTTGCAAAGATTTCCAAGGGAGAGCATTCTTTACCCTGCAGTATAAACTTAGCATGCAGTTGTCCGTTGGACGTTGGCATTGGCTATGCTAACTCCTCTTGGATGCTCATATGGAAAGACTCATTCCTTAAAAATAGATTTCTGGCACCTGGGCCCTTCCGGCATTCTAAGCACGTTATTAGCTGGCTATTAGATAACATAGCTCCGGTCAGAGAGATTTCTGCTCTAAACCCCGAGCCCTAAGCCCAGGCTTTGCTCAGAGGGCCCTTCACTTTTCCTGAAGCCGGAGCCAGTTTCTGGAATCTCGCTCTCCACACTAGTAAATGTAACCTGAAGGTCAAAGCCCTCGGCTAACTCCAGCTTGGTCGCAATGCACACTGGCCCTGAGAATGCTCCACCCTCAAGGTCCATCTACTGCTGCAGCGTAAGGGCTGCCGCCCTCCCACACCCTGCCTACCACAAGAGCAGAGGGGCTGCATCCCCTGTCCCAGCCTCCACAACAGAGGGCCTGCCTTCCCTGGACTCTGATATCCCAAGGACACTTTTCAACCAGACTTTTGTGGAGTTGGCTACATACCCCAGCTCCACCTGGCTCTCCATTCCAGCTTCCTGAACTTGCCCACCCTCTGCAGAGCCCCAGGAGTGCCGAGCAGCTAGGGGAAATGGAGGGGACAATGGCAGACAACACAGAGGCTGCCTCTCCATGGGCTCCAGAGGGGCATGTGACATTGGTCAGGGCCAGTTTGGACTGACACAACCATACACAGTTTGCTAGGGTTCCCAGTGTCGTGGCAGTCGGTTAGGTGTTTGTATTCCTAAGGAAATACCAGTCTGCCTTTGAGAGCCATCCTTTGCACTTGCTCGGGGAAAGAGACCCAACCTCCAAAGACTGGGGCCAAGGTCAGACTAGGCTGTCATTGGTTTGGCTAGGTTAGCTGGCTTGTCTCACTTAGGGCTCTGAGCAACTGAAGGAAGATCCTGAACATAATTGAATTGATGCTGAGTGTAGTTCCTTGGGTTATAGAGACCAAACAGCCCACCACAGAATTCCTGCTAGCCGGTGCCATGCTCTAGCCTCCTGTTGGCCTCCAGAACCCACGCAAAGAGCTGGGTGTGGGACACACACTTGTAATCCTATAATCCCATTGATGGTAAGATAGCAGATGGAGGTAAGCCCTCCCTGGAGCACTGAGACCAGCCAGCCTAGCCTACTTGGCAAGGTGCCAGGCCAATGAGTGACCTTGTCTTAAATAAAAGGTAAAAGGTACCTGAAGAATGATGCCCAAGGTTGTCCTCTGACCTCCACATTCCATATGCAGGAGGTATGCACACACACACACAGACACACACACACACACACA
>NW_026067935.1:2297339-2327161 GCF_014885135.2 Alexandromys fortis
CCCCCCCCCCCCCGTGCCGGAGTGCCCAGTGGGAGAGGACAGGTGCGGGGCTTCAAGCAGTAGGGTTTGGCTGTTGCTTTCGTTTTTCAAATATCTTTTTTTAGGTGGCCCAGAACCATTCACCCACACCCAAGGGAAGAGGGAAGAGAGAGAGAGAAAGAGAGAGAGAGAGAGTGTGTTCAGGTGCCTACAGAAGCCAAAAGAGGGTTTCCAATCTCTTGGAGCTAGAGTTACAAGCAGTTGTAAGTTGCCCAGCGTAGGTGCTAGGGACTAAACTCAGGTCCTTTGAAAGAGCAGTACTAGGTCTTAACCTCTGAGCCATCCCTCCAGGCCCATACTGTGTTTTCTCATATCTGTTCCAGCCTCACCCAGCCCTCCGAGACACAGCCCATGACCGGTCCACTCATTCCTGTCATTCTGTGACTTTGTGGCTCTTGAACTCATCAGCCATTCACCCATACCCAACAGAAGAGGGAAGACAAAACAGTGGGGAGAAGGACCTGTCAATCAATACCTGCATAGTCACACACCTCTCTTCCTTACCTGCCTCCAAAAATTACAGCAGCTGAGATAGGTGTCTGCTGTCCGAGCTGTGTCTGTGTGTTACACTTCCCAGTATTGGCGTACGCCTTCTGGAGACAAACACAACCTGGCCAAGATCATACGCACTCCAAGGCTGTGAAGTTCCATTTTGCTTTCGACCCAAATGCCGCAATGACATTCCCGGCTCTCAAATAACAGGTATAAATAGCCGGCAACAATCCAAAAGGACCCTATTTCCGAACAGGAAAGTCTTCATCTGTTAAGCCGGAGCAAAGAACTTGGATCAGTGCCCATGGTTCAAACCCATTGCTGTGATTTATTTATTAAGATGAGAGAGAAAAACAAGATCAAACCGGGGGCTCATGTCAGTAGAACAGTGCTTGCCTCACATCCAGGGACTGGGGGATTTAAAACTTAGTATCATTTACAAAACAAAAACAAAACGAAAGCAAAATCAAAGCACAGTTCGTTGTTTAAAGGATGTATTTCCCCAAAAATACCACTTAAAGCCAAAAGATATATTCTAGGCACAGGAAGTGGGAGAACTGGCCAAGTGGTCCGAGGCTTTGAGGGCACATGTGAGGTTTTACCCTCTTGAGAGTCAAGGGCCTGGCAGGGTCCCTGAAGTCAAGCCGACAGAGAAATGAGACTGTCCACCAAGTGGTCTGGGGAGAGTCACAGACTCCAAAAGGGGCTCAGATGGATGGAAGTCCACAGCTTTCTGTCCCAGCCAGTATCCCAGGAGAAAACGAACTCGTCCCTCCTGTTGGTTATATTTGGGAAATTCCCTACTTGGAACAATCCATTCTCCACATCAAACGAACCTACCATCCGAGTGGATTAAAGCATCAACCTAGAGAGAAATGGAAACACATGTCCGCACGCAAACATGCTCACAGATGTTCCCAGCAGCTCTGCTCTGACGGTCCAAACAGGAAGATGGGCTAAATGCCTCTGTGGCTGAGTAGACACAATGGGGCCCCTCTCCACAATCGAGCGGGACTTTGCCATTAAAAAAAAAAAAGCAGTGGCACTCTGACACCTACCGTGTTGTAGATGACTCTTAGAAATGCCGTTTTACATGGACAAAGCCAGCCGCACAGAAACTGCAGCCCAGAAATGCAGATCTGTGAAGATTAGTGGTTGCAGTGAGGCTTGGAGGGTGGGCATAGCAAGTTGTGAGAAGGGGACTTGGAGGTCAGTTATGCAAAACTTTGGGGGTCTCTCTCTCTCTCTCTCTCTCTCTCTCTCTCTCTCTCTCTCTCTCTCTTTCTCTGATACTATAACTGACCTACAGTGGGGGTTAGGAGGATAGCCCAAAAGTACTTGCTATGCAAGTTTGAGGATCAGAGTACCCACATAAAAACCATGGGATTGGAGTTGAAGAGATAGCTCAGCAGTTAAAAGCATTTGCGGCTCTCTTAGAGGGTCTGAATTTGGTTCCCAGCCTCCACATCAGGTGACTTACAACTCCTTCTAGCTCCAGCTCCAGGGGAATGGATGTTCTCTTCTAGCTCCCAGGAGCATTTGTACTCATACGCATATAACTGCATATAAGTATGTACACATAATATAAAAATAAACGGAAAAAAATTTTAAAAAGCAAGGCATGGTGAATATGTAATCCCAGTGCTTTGGAGGAAAAGACAGGTTAGTGGATCCCTGGGACCTCCTGGCCAGTCAGTCTAGAGACTGTCCTACAAACAAGATGATACATACCTTTAATTCCAGCATTTAGGAGTGGAGACAGACAGATCTCTGTAAGTTAAGAACCAGCCTGGTCTGCACACATAGAGTGTCAGGCTAGCCAGGGCTACAAAATGAGACCTATCTCAAAAACCAAAGCAAAACCAGGGTCGAAAATAACTGAGGAAGATACCCATAGCGGACCACTAGGACATATGTGGACACATAAAAACATGTGTACTCACACAGCGATACCATGTCTTACAGTGGAGTGTGGCTACTATTGCATAATTCCACAAATATAGCAAAAGCCATTAAACTGCAGTCCCAAGATTGGCAAGTGCTCAGATACACATTGCCTTGAAAGCCTTGAAATAACCAGGTGGGAAAAGATGAGACGTAAGAAAGCCCGTAGCAGGCACGTGTTCAGGTGATTCCAGGGGACCCACTGGCCCCCCGTGCACCTGCTCCTCCTTCCCTCTGAACTTCTTGACAGATTTCTTACCATTTGGCCCCATGTCTGATAAAAAGGAAAAAGAAACCCACAGTGCTTGCTCACTGAGCTCTGTGGTTTTTAGACCCTGCACTAGCCAACTTGGAAGTCAGTAACAATTTGGTGCTGGCTGGTGACCCAATATACAGAAATGTATCATTTCTCGGGAGCCAACCGCCTTGTTAGGGTCTCTCGCTAAGACATGGGACCTGCTGATTCAACTAGGCTGGCAAGTCACTGAGGCCACCAATCTCCCCGACTCCACTTCCTCCATTCTGGGGTTACAAACGGGTATCCTCACATTGTGTGTTTTATGTGGGTTCGGGAGGTATAACTCAGGTCCTCATGACTGCATGGCAATCACTGCACCGGCTGAGCCATCTCCCGGACCCTGCATTTGTATTCTTTGGCTCTCACTTCCCCTCTCTGTGTGATGGGGACAGTGTCTATTTCTGCAGATGCCTGAAGAGTACAAGATCAAGCTCATGTGCCAAGTGAGATGTCAGGCTTTCTGTCCCCTGCCTAGCAGCAGATGGTCACCAATACCTAGGCAGGTGAGCTGGATGGTGGAGCATGAGTAGGTGGATCAGAAGAACGCGTCAGTCAGGGGTCCAGCAGCAGCATTACTATGTTGGTGGGTACTGCTTTATTGGTGATGACGGGTGGGTGTCTTGGTTTGGTTGAGCTCCACAGACAGGGTTGGTGCCCTTACATGATGAAGAGGAAGGTACCCATGATCTTACACACCTTTGGTACCAAGGAAAGGCCACCTGAGCCTAGGAGAGGAGAGGGCTACCAGAAGTTGCCATTGCCACAGTTGGGTCCAGGACTTTTCCCCTTCCATGCCTTCAAGGAAGGGCATCAGTGCCCGCTGCTTTTGTCTTTGTACTTGTGATTATTTGTGATGGCTGCCTCAGCAGACAGGACAGATCATTTCCCTGGAGGAAATTTCAATAAAGAACAATCTATGGTGGTGTGTGTAGAATCACAAGAACCACAGTGGATGGTGGACCCAAGAGCACAGCACAATGGAGTCCTAAGACAACATCTACCCAATATTAAGGGCAGCACCCCATACATCAACTCCCTGAAGGTAGCCAGTAGGGAGTTGGGCAGGAATGAGACTGCATCCAGGCCTAAGTTGGAGGGATAAGCTTGCATGTGTCATGTGTGTCCTATAATACACCATCTTGTGTCCCACTGATGGGATCTCCCAAAGGGGTGGGGGCCTGTGGAGAGGAGAGTCAGTTTGTTAAACCAGGTTGCCAGAGTAAGGTAGAGATAGGAGTAGAGCATCTCTGAGCATGCACAGGGAAGAAGCCGCACAGAGCTCTCCTAAGGAGGAGTGGTTGATGGTGGGGTACCTCCCGTCTTTGTGCACGTACAGTACAGCGCAGACAGACAGCATAGATGGTGCTCACTAGCAAGTCAGTGGTTGCCCCTGTGCTTCAAATTGTACAGGAGCTCCATTTCACTGCCACCTTGTGTCTTAGCTTCCTGCAGCTGTAACAGAATACCAGAGGCTGGCCTCTTGCTGAGCCATCTCACAGGTTCCAGAGGCCAGAGAGGAAGAGAGGGGACAGTTTGTTTTTTGGTGAAGAATCCATTCCTGTGATAGCCACCTCCATCCACTCCTGAGACCAGTGGATCACCCCTGACGGCCAAGGGATCTTAGAGAACAAACAGGGCCCTTGGGGCCTGGAGCCTCATCATTTCCGAAGGTCCCAGTTCTCCCCACTGCCGCATGGGCACAGCGGGTCCGCCTCATTTGGACTACAGAAAGGACATCCTTGTGAGCAGAAGCTGTTTAGTTTTCAGGCCCCTGAGCTTGTCACTCTATGACCCGCTTGCTCCACACTGCAGAACACGGCAGGGGCGAACAACTTTTGCTATCCGATTGTTCTGTGTCCACCCAGGAGTGGTGACCGCCTAACCAGTAAATGGAGTGGCTGCAGGGTGGGAATGAAGCAGTCTCTTTATCCCTGCAGCTCCACCAGTGGCTCAGGTCCTGCCACAACTGTCCAAATGACCCCAGAAGCGAGGAAAGCAAGGCGTGGGTGTACACACCGGGGACGCCCTATTTTAGCTGCCATCAGTGTTTAAAGTCTTTCTCAAGAATCCAGAGAGGGAGTAGAGCTGAGAAGGGGAAGGAGAGAGGAAGGGGGGTGAAGGAGAAGAGAGAAGAAGAAAGAGATGCAGGAGAGAAGGCGCTGGGGGGAGGGAGAGAAGATGGGGGAGGGGAACAAGAGGGAAGGGGAGGGGAAGACTGGGAGGGGAGAGGAAGGAGAAAGAAAAGGAGGAAGGAGAAAAGAAAGGGAGGGAGAGAGAAGATGGGATGAGCTGAGGAGAGGAAGAGGAAGGGATGGGAAGTAAAAAAGTGAGAGAGTGATACAGAATGGAAGGAGGGAGGGGAAGAAAAAGGAGAGGGGAAAACGGAGGGGGAGGGGGAAGGGAAGCAAAGAAGAACATTGTATCTGCAGTCCCCAGCCATCAGCAGCACCTGCCCTTGGCAGGTCTTCTGCAGGTCTGGAAGCTTTGGGTTTATGTCTGGACCCCTCCCAAATGCTCTGCTTTCTCCCCCTTCCTCAGGCCGAGGAACCCACTTTGTCAGACATGGAGCCTGCTGTCCGCTGCACCCTGATAAGGCTAGGGTATAAATCTCGGGAGCAGGTGAAAGGAAGGCCGCCAGGCCCTCTCCACAGAGCGCTGGATCTAATGAGCTCTGTACTTCCTGGAGCCTTTTCTAAATCAGAAACATCCAAACACCATAGAAGCTCTGGTCTTTTCTTCGACATTGCAATGAAAATCAACAGAAAACAAAAGTGTACAGTGGTCCCATTCAGGGCCATCTCCCAGGAAGTAAAAAACAACAGTAAGAGCAACAATACCTCCCAAACCCAGCTGCCGCACGCGCACTCACGAACACACACACACACACACACACACACACACACACACACCAACAACAACTTGAGACATATTAAATTCGAATAAGCCCCGCCTACAAGTCATCTGTCATTTATTTAAAAATAAATAAGTTCCACGAAGCCTGGGTTGCTACTGAGATAGGCTACAGGTACGTTCAATGCTTAGACTCGGTTTTTCAAAGGATTTTAGGCCTGGCTCCCTGCCAAGACGTGTCCTGACAGGATCCCTCCCCAGAAATGACAGTGTGTGGATCTGCTGGGGAAATTCAATCCTGATGTTCTGGTTCCTCCCAGCTTAACTCATACAGGGTTGCCTGGCAAGAGTCATTTGATGTTGGGGCCTCTGAGCCCTTTTTATGAGGCCTTTTAAACCTTTTCTCCCCCCTGGAAACAGGAAGCCAGGTTCTCCCAAGAATAAACACACTGGGCCACAGGGAGTGTCTCCTTCCCAGCCTGCTGGCTTAGCAGCCAGGTCCCCAGGACCCCGGTTTTCAGTGTCAGACACTGATAGCATACAGGGCAGCTTCCCTGTCAGCAGGAAACAGGCTGTCCATTTAGGGGAAGTCCAGCACCTTTGCTGAGGGGGACTAGTGGGGACATGGGCCAGGAGAGGAGGGGCCATTGTCTCCTCTCTGGTGATGGAGCTCTCTATCCTGATTGGTTCTTCTCTGTAGTGAAAAGAGACAAGGAGAGAAAGGGGCAGAGGGGAAGAGAGAAGACAGACTCACAGGGAACACTGGTCCCCAGCTGCAACTGTCACCACGACAGTCAGAAGCAAGTGACAACCATTTCATGCCAGACCCTGTCACTAGCTCCTGAACAGATGAAAGGGTTCCTCTCAGAACCCTGAAACAGATCTTCAGGGTTCTGAAAGGGTTCCTCTCAGAACCCTGAAACAGATCTTCAGGGTTCGCTGGGGAGCTGCCTCCTCAACTGGTCCTGCACCACACAGCCATATTAGGTCTCCTCACAGATAGGAAACCCAGGCAGTTTTCCTCTAAGTACATTGTCCCCGTTGGTTCAGAACTTCTGAAAGTAGCTCCAGGCTCCACACACATGGCATGAGCTCTCCCTAAGCAAGGGGAAAGACCATGAGTAGTTATCACTATAGTCCCCAGGACCCCAAAGAAGACAGCGTCACTATCCAGTAGACAATCTGAGGTGTGCTCAGTTTGAGGCTCAGGTCCAGGGCCCACATGTGACACAGCTCTGGAGTGGTACACAGTGGAGGTAGAGGTGGATTCAACCATCCCTAACCACAGAGAGCCTGCACAGTAAGGAGAAGCATCATTGGGTCAGGTCCCCAGCTCCTGCCACGAGACCACAGATGCTCCAGTCACTGCCTAAAGAGTAAGAGAAAGTGACAGCTTCTATCTGCCCAGCTTCAGAGGGAACTCCAAAGCTGAGGAGCCTGCAACACTGAGTTTCCTTCAAATTCAGGCAGTCCTGCCTCTGAATTCAGCTACCAGAATTCTCAAAGCTGTAAAACAGGCCATGTGTGCTGTCCCCTGCTGCCATGCTTCAGAGAACATACATGGAAGCTGGAAACACCGTCCCGAGCCCTCCTCAGATGACAGGCAGCAGATCCTTGGGAAGTGGGACTCCGAGATGTGTGAAGGCCCCAGCAGGTGTCAGAGCATCCTGTAGATACCAATTCAGGGGCATACACACTTCCCACATAGTCTCCCTTGTGGAATTTAGACCTAAACATTTCTTCTTTGTTTGTTTGTTTGTTCCTCCCTCCCTCTGTCCTTCCTTTCTTTCTTTCTTTCTTTCTTTCTTTCTTTCTTTCTTTCTTTCTCTTTCCACCAAAAGATTAATAGTATATATTAATTGTACATAATGATGGGTTTCACTATGACATTTTCATACACATATATAATGTGTTTTGATCATATTCTCCCTTAAGTACCCTTTTTTATCTCTCTCTTCCTATGGATCTTCTCCCTAATTTTTCCCCTTTTCTGCCTTGACTTCCTTTCTTCCTCCCTCCCTTCCTCCTTCCCTTCCTTCCTTCCTTCCTTCCTTTCTTTCATTCGTTCTTTCTTCTCTCTCACTCTGTCTCTCCCCTTTCCTTTCTTTAGTTTCTTTTGTGACACAGTGAATTTAATTAGGTTTGCTCCCAGGACTGTGGCGGGGGAGGGACTCACCAGGCTCCACCCCTCCCTGAGTATTCACATCTAACTACATGCACACACACACACACACACACACACACACACACTCACGTAGGAGATGAAAGTGGAGGGAGCTGGCAGAGAGGAGAGGTCTGAGCGAGGGGGAGGGGGACAGAGGAGGTAATGGGAGACATATGGCATGAAGGCAGAAGGAGGGACTTTCCAGGGAAGGGAGGGGACCGGCAAAGAGTGAGCAAGAGCAAGCAAACAAAGTTTGCTGTCACGTCCCTATGAAAATGCCACACTGAGACCCACCCAGTGGCACTGGTTCTCAATCTGCGAGTCATGACCCCTTTGGTGGACAAATGACCCTTTACAGGAGCCGCAGATCAGATATTTATATTATGATGCATAACAGTAGCAAAATTATAGTTATGATGTAGTAATAGAAATAATTTTATGGTTGGGGTCACTACAACATGAGGAACTGTATTAAAGGGTCCCAGCATCAGGAAGATTGAGAGCCACCACACTACAGCATAAGCCAAATAAAAACTCAGGTAAAGAAAAAAAAAGCAAGCAAGCAGGACCTTACTGGACAGGAAGTGTCTAGGAACCAACAAGAAGAAGCTGAAGTTACCCAGAGGAAGTTCACAGCCATCTGTGTTCTAGAACCTGGACAAGAGAAGCCAAAGTCTGAGGGCAAGATGTCCTGGACAGAGAGGCTAGAGGACTTGTGGGAGAGGGAGAAGGAGGTGGGAGAGCTAGACGGGACTCACAGCCCAGGCACCCACCAGGAGTCAGGAAGCCCTGTGCGTGTTAACAGGAGGGTGGCCGGTGGCAGGCTGGGAGACAAGGAGTAAGCATGTCTGTACAGAGTTCTCATCATTTGCCCCCATTTCCATGCAGGAGAGTTGACCTCTGTAACCAACAGCAGTATTGGGATTTATCTTGAACTATCAGGATGTCCTTTGATCCTGCCCCCCCCCCCCCCCCCCGCATTGGGAGCAACTGCAGGGACGGGGCTGTGAGGACCCTCTCCCTGCCAGTGGGTCGACTGACGGATCCCCTTGGCTCAGCCAGGCATTGAGGTCTGTCTTCTTAGCCTCAGAGGGCGTTTGATTGGCAGAGAGTGAAGTAGGTGGTATATGTAGTGTCCTGATGTTTTTACAGCTGGATAGTGTCTATTTAGCAATCAATCAATCAATCACTTATCTATCCATCTACTTAATTCATCTATCTGCCAAACTATCGTCTGTAAGCTGTCATCTGTCTGTTGTCTACCAGTCATCTATTGCCACTCAATTATCTATTCAAACATCTGTCCTCTCTCGTCTTTCAATCATCAGTTATCTATCAAACAATCATCTATCAGCCATTGACCTATCAATCACTTATCTATCATCTATCTATCGTTTACCTCCCCACCATGTAAGCATCGAGCTGAGTGGTAACTTACCCACCCATCACCTATACCCTATCACCTATCACATTCCATCTATTGTGTATACATCTGTAAACCGTCTCTCCACCTATATATACATTACATTACCATCAAGCGACCATTCAGCTACCACCTATATACCCAATCTCCCCTCCGACCCTCTTTCTTCCCAATGCACATTGATTGTCAAAAACCGAAACTGAGAAAATCTCCACCAGCTGGGAGTGCGTTTTCTCAACAGTCTCATTCCCAGGATATAAGCGTGCGTTACAAAAACACAAACGCAAGCCACACCCTGTCCTGTGTAACTTGCTTTGTTTGCAGGACAGCAGAGGTTTTTTTTTTCAGAATGTCTAACTACTGACAAGGCATGGGGTGTGGATGAGAAGGAGAAGACACGCACATAAGGAAGAAGAGCCCACACTGGTCTGGCCCAGCCAAGCCAGGCCTGCTCAGCAATGCGGTGCGGCCCGTCTGCCCAGGAGGTGCCAATGCCACGGATCGCCTTACTGGTTACATGGCATTTTTCTGCTCTAAGCCTCCATCACTGACCCCCTCACTGGTGGGACCAGCTTGCTGACATACATTCAGATTGTTCCCAATTTCTGCTAGTGACATTCGTTTGACCTGGGGGCTGCTGGGCAGGGTCCTGAATCCTGTAAGGATGTAGTTACAGACACCCACCAATGCCTCTACACCGGATGGGTGACTTATATCTCTGCCTGAGTAAGGCAGAGCCCATCTCGCGACATAGGAACCAGATACTGGAGTCACCATCTTGAAAAGAGTGGAGTGCTACTGCGTTTGAGAAATAACCGTGTCCTCGCAGTGAGGGTGAGGGCCACCAACCCTCCTGCGGACTTGCCAGCCCCAGGCCTGAAACTATGACTTCTGTCTCTTCCGTTTTTCTTTAAACGTTTATGTTTTACTCTTTTTTCTTTCTTACAGAAGTCTACATTTTTATGGCACCAGACCATAGTTTTGAAAAAAACAGCTTTGGTTCTGAATCTGCAATAAGTGTTTCTGGATAAGCTCATAAGAAAATTTACCTCCGGCTGGGCCTGTCATGGCAGCTACTCAGGAGCCGGAGGCAGGAGGATGGCAAGTCTAAGGCCTTCCCCAGGCTATATAAAGAGTGAGTTCAAAATGCACTGGGACAACCTGTCTCAAAATAAAAAGGGGCCTGCTAGATGATTCTGCTAAAGGCGCCTGCTACCAAACCCAGCAACCTGAGTTCATTGTCGGAATCCACATGGTAGAAGGAGAAAACTGACCTCTGTGCACGATTCTCTGACCTACATTCATAAGCTTTGGAATATGTGCGTGCACACACACATTAAATAAGTAAAATGTAATTAAAAAATTTTAAAAGCCATTCTTTAGTTCTAGGAACTAAACTCTGGTCCTCTGCAAAAGCACCAAGCTCTCTTAACCGTTGAACCTCCTCCCCAGCCCCTCTCTATGTCTTATATGTCACTCCTTTGATGTTCCTGTCTTCATGTTCGTCATGTGACAATTTGATGACCACAGGAAACCAGTTGGCATCGTCCCTAGCAGACCCTGTCCTTTCTCATCCTACAGAGATGTTTTTCCCTTGAATGCTTACTCAAATGTGATGGATTTATTATTAATTTGTGAACTTTCTAAATCATTTGTGTCTGTAAGTATGGTGTTGGGTTTTTAACTGATAGCCAGGAACAACCAAGACAGGAACTATCCAGGAAAGACCACACAGTGGGTTTGAAGTTCAAGGCTCAATGAATCTATGAAGGGACTGAGCTATATTCTCCCTGCTCCAGAGGGACCAAAGGGACCATAGCTCAGCATCTTCAACCTTCCTCTATTTTTTTTTTTTTTGAGACAGGTTGGCGTTGGGCTCTCTACATAGCTGTACATTGACACTGACTTTGTGATCCTCCTGCCTCCATTTCCCAGGTTCTGGGATTACACATGTGTACCACCACACCTCTCTTCTGGTCCTGGGGATGGAACACAGAGTTCTGTGTCTGCTAGCAAACACTCCAGCAGCTGACCCACATCTCCCAGGATTGTCTGCTGTTTGGTTCTTAACAAGTTGGTCTTGCTGGGCGGTGGTGGCTTACACTTTTAATCCCAGCACTCAGGAGGCAGAGGCAGGAGGATCTTTATGAGTTTGAGGCCAGTATTGTCTACAGAGCTAGTTCCAGGGCAGCTAGAGCTACACAGAGAAACCCTGTCTCGAAAAATAAAAAAGAATTTGGTCTTATGTTTTCTTTACAGTCACCAGACACCTGCTGGGATGCAGTGACTGTTCCCTACAGAGGGAATGAAGCATCCGTATGTTTCGAGGGTTCTGAACCTCCTTGCAAATGTGACCCGGGTCCACTCAGAGACACCAAATCAGCATCTGGATTCCAGCAAAAGTTCCAATTGATTTGTGTCCATGTTAAAATTTGAGGAGCCCTGGACTGGATGACTCTCCTAAGAACAGGAGGCTCAACGTGCTGACATTCAAAAAACCAGGCACTTAATTACCTTGCCTAACAAGAAGCCTGGAGGTACAATCGTTTAGTTTAATGAAGTCATAACAAGGCTGGCTGCTTCTTGATTAGTACCTGTCAGAGTTTTGCCTTTAATATTGGCCCTGTTCCCTCATGGCCATGAAATGATTGCAGCAGTAACACAGACGACTTTCACATTCTGAGCAGGCAAGACAGGCGTCCTCATATCTGTCTTTTCCTAGAGGGACAAAACCATTAAAATGAATCAGTACATATATAATATACATATATATAAAATAGAGGGTTGTTGGATGGACTTACACAATACGATACTGTCTGGGCTATGCAACAATGACTGCTTTCACACCAGAGAGGCTGGATGTCCACCTGGCACTGAAGGCCTGTAGGACTCCTGATTGGGTCATCAGTCTATATGAGAAAGTCGAAGAGGCTTCCTCTATCAGCACCGAATGATGGGGACATCAAAATGCCAACAGAGTAGATCAACTTGCCCACACTGCATGAAGGTGAACAGGCCAAAAGCAAAGGTTTTCCTTTCTTGGACTTTCTTCTATCTGGGCTTCTAGAAGGTACCCCCATATTCATATTTAGGGTAGTTCTTCAGATTTCAATGAAACTGGTCAAGCAAACTCCCCACAGGTGTGTCCAGTGGCTTGCCTGTTGGGTGAACTCCAGATCTAGTCAAGCTGACAACCAAGATTAATTACCAGACCCTTCGTGTCAACTTGTTATCTCATCGTGTCTCCTTGGCTCTTGCTTGTGATAACAAGACCACAGTTCTGCCAAACATACCTCAGCTGCCCCCACATATCAATGCAGATGTAATCCCTCAGGACAGGAGGCAGAGTCCCTTGAGAAATGCTTAGTCCTTCAGTGTCTCATAACCTAAAAATGATAATAGAGATGTATATCGCTTTACCACTGATACTGTCCCCATCCATATGTTCTATCGCACAGTAAAGAAATAAAACAGACAGAAATTGGCTTGATATTGTGGATGCATGCCCAAGCATCTTCTTAACAAAACAGGACAGAAACACTCATGTCAATTACAAGCCTCAGGTCTGCAGCCGGTCACGTGACCTTAGCTGGTATTTATGACTGCGCTCCTCTACCACACATTCGGTACCTCCTCCCTCCTCTGCAAGTCCCTCAGCATGTCTGAGCTCTTTCCTAGAAGGTGGGGGGGGGCTGTCATAGGAATCAGTGCCACTAATTTCAAGGGCTTGAAGAGAGGCAGGGGTGGTGACTTTCACCACATCGCCCTTTAACTCCCCTGTCCGGCCTGTGAAGAAGACAGATGGCGAATGGCAGCTGGTTATCAAACCATTCATTAGGTATTGACTCTGATTACAGCTGCTCTACCAGATGTGGTGTCCTTACTTGAGCAAATTAGCACATCTCCTGGTACATGGCAGGCAGCTATCGGTCCAGCAAATGCCTCTTTCTCAATACCTGTCCAGAAGCTATTCGCTTTCAGCTGACAAAGCCAGCCGTATACGCTTGCAGGTTTTCCTCAAGGGTATGCTAACACTCCTGCCTTGGCTCATCACGCAGGCTGAAGGGATCTGACCGCCCTGCCTCTTCCACAAACCGCGGCAGTGGTCCATTATATAGATGGCATTGTGCTCATTGGATCAAGCAAGAAAGAGCAGCATCCACCTTGAACTTGCTAGTGGCACCTATGTGCATCAGGGGATGGGAAATAAATCCAACAGAAAATTCAAGCACTTTCTACCTCAGAGAAATGTGGAGGAGTTCAGTGGTGTGGGTGTGCAGAGAGGCTCCTTCTAAAGCGAAGGAGGAGTGCTTGAGCCTGGTCCCGCCCACGATCAAGAGAGAAGTGCGATGCCTAGTGGGCCTATTTGGATTCTGGAGACAGCACATTCCTCACCTGGGTGTGTTACTCAGGCCCATACACCAAATGACTCCATAAGCTGCTAGCTCTGAGTGGGGCATGAACAGGAGAAGGCTCTTCAACAGGTCCAGGCTGCTGTGCAGGCTGGTCCACTACCTGGATCATACAGTCCAGCCGATTTGAGGTCCGTGAGCTATCAGTGGCAGACGGGGATGCTGTTGGGAACCTTTGGCAAATCCGGGTAAATGAATCTCAGAAGACAACAGACAGGAGTCACTTCTCTTTCTATTATGTAGGTCCCCGAGAACAAACCCAAATCACCAGACTCGGAGCAAGTTCTTCTGCCCACTGAACCATCTTTCTCACCCACCCAGTTCATATTCTAAGGCTGTTTTAGTCCGTTAGTTGTCTTGATTTTATGTTTTAGTTTGGCAAACTAAAGACCCTTGTGTAAAGGTCTACCATTATCTTCAGACAACTGGCATTCCGTTGAGAGAGAGCTCTTAGCCTGCTACTGGGCCTTAGTGGGAACCGAACACTTGAAAATAGGCCACCAGGTTACCGTGCACCCTGAGCTTCCCATCATGAACTGGGTGTTATCTAACCCGCCAAGCCATGAAGTAGGACGTGCACTCCAGCAATCTTTCATCCAAAGGAAGTGGTATAGACAGGATCAGGCCCCAGCAGATCCTGAAGTTACATAAAGTGCCCAAATGACTATAGTTTCCACTCCTGTGATAATGCCTCTGGCTCCGGCATCCATGTCTCTCTGCTCTTGACCTTGGATGTCTAGGACTAGCTGCTTTGAGTTCCTCCCTTGACTTCTCTGCCATGATGGACTACTGTAACCTGGCTTTGTGAGCAAAATAAACCCTTTTCCCTCATGCCACTTTTGTCAAGACTTCTTTCTACAGCAACAGAGAACAAAACTAAGACAGCCCCTTCTCCCCCATGAGTTCAGCCTCCCTCTTGTGTCCCCCACGGTTGTACTTCATAACTCAGATGCATTTTCCTTAAGCCATAGGGGCATCTTACTTGGACATTGCTTTAACACCTGGGCTATATGTGTTATCTTTACTTTTTCTTTTCTTGTGTGTGTGTGTGTGTGCACATGTATATACACGTAATGCACATGCTGCCATGAGTCAATGTGGAGGCGAGAGGTTGACATAGTGTATTCTTCACTTGCATCTTTATCTTTCTTTTCTTTTGAGACAGTTTCTCACTAAACCTGGAGATCTCCATTGGACTAGGTTGGCTGCCCAGCAAATCCCAGGATCTTCCCGTCTCTATGTCCCAAAACCAGGATTACAACAGACAGACATAGCCACCCTTGGCATTGGGTGTGGAATCTGAACTCAGGTCCTCTCCTCGTACTTACAAAGCAAGTACTTCACCTGTTGAGCCATCTCCCCAGGGCCTGTGACATTTTTTTTTTTTCATTGAAAAGAATAAAGTCCTCTGAAGGCGAGTTCAGAATAAACAATGCATCTCTTTGCTCCCTGTGGGGCCATTTTCTTTAGTGTCTGTTGTTCACCTGGGAAATGGGCGAAGGCCCAATGCAGGAGAGCCCTAGCCCTCACTGATGGAAAACAGTGGGTTCTCAGTGGTGACTATGAGAGACAACAAGTTTTTACAGCCCACCTTTGTCTGCTCCGTCAACAATCCATCTTGTTCATGTAGATGTGTCTCCCAAGAAGACTAAACCAAATCAGAATCACTCATGTCAAACAAGGAAAAGCAAGTGACCTGAGTTATGCCTCCAGGTTTAGTCCAAGGCAACCTTCATGGGACCCTGTTGACAGAGGGGGTCTTGGTGGGTTGACCGTAGTCTCAGAAGAGCCACAGCAGGGCAGGGGAAATGCTGCACCTGACCAACTATGTATCTGTTGGGGACAAATGCACAGGTTCTCGGGATACCATGAGAGAGTATTTTTCTTGTTTTAAGTCAGGGTCTCCGTATGGAGCCCAGACTGACTTTGAACTGGCAATCCATCTACCTCAACTTTTCAAATGCTAGAATTACGGGCATGCACTGCCTTGCTTTTTCGGGTTCTTTTAAAAGACCCAAAAGTCTTTCAAAAAAAAAAAAAAGAGAGAGAGAGAGAGAGAGAGAGAGAGAAAAGAGTTTTTAAGATACTGTCTAGTGCTCAGGCTGGGGACTTTACCCCAAAGACTCCCAGAAGAAACTGCCTTCTAGACAGAGGCCCATGCCAGGTGAGGAATGGCTTTGTATCCCTTCATAGACACTAAAGCCCCTGGAGGAGAGGCTGGGAATCCCCATTTTTTAATTAAAAATGTCTCCTAATAAAAGGCAAGATACGATGACTTCTGAAAGTTCCCACAGGCTGCTGAGGATCTGCCAGGGACTCAACCGTGTCTTTTTCCTAGGGGTGTCCCCAATTACAACAGCTCACCTACCTGATGGAAACTCGTTCTTTTTGGATTTCAAACGCCTCCGTCCCTCCTCCCCCCAGCTTGGCCTTCGCACTCTTAATAAAACATGAAAACCCCCGGCCCCATGTCATCCCAGGGCTCGCCTGCAGCCTGTCTGCATTTCTCATCTCCAAGCTGCTGCTGAGCCATCCATTTGTGCGAGGAGGAGTCAGCACAGAGCCCTTGTCCCTGGGAGGTGGCTGTGATGTGAGGGTGTTCAAAGTTGCAGAGCTAGGGTCCCCCTCACCGTGCAAAGCCGCTGCGCTGCCTTTTACACTTGCAAGATCAGAGGGTACTCTCGGAAATCCTGGGCCTGGCATCGGGAAAGTGTTTCTGTACAGATAGCTCGTTCTCTTCGGAGACCATTAGCAATGCAAGGTTGACTCTATGGGGGGAGGGGCAATGAACGTATTAGTAGCCCTGCCCGCTCCATTGTGGCACCGGGCTGCACAAGGGGTGGTGCCGAATTAATATCCTGTCTCCTGGAGCTTTCAGAGGAATTTGAACCCCTATCTCTCCGTCAGTACTGGGGGGCGGCAGTGTATGTTCATAATTTTAGGACGAAAGAGGCGGAGACAGGAGGATTGTCAGAGCATGCGGGTCAGTCTAGCCAGTTGGTGAGCCCCTGGTGTAGGGAGGAAACCCCAGAACAAACAATAAGGAGAGATGGCTCAGCAATTAAGAACATTGGCTGCTCTTCAAGAGGACCTGGGTTCAGTTCCCCACGTTCACATGGAGGATCACAGAACATCTGTAATCTCAGTTTCAAGGGACCTGACGCCTTTCTCTGGCTCCCTGGGACACTACCTCCAGGGGCTCTGCTTGCGCTTGTGGTACACATGCGCACATACAGGCAAAACACCTTTGTGTGGGTTTGGAGAGATGGCTCTGAGGTTAAGGTCACCAATTGCTCTTCCACTTGAGTTCAATTCCCAGCACCCACATGGCAGCTCACAACTGTCTGTAATTTCATTTCCAGGGGACTGGGCAATCTCACACAGACAGACATGCAGGCAAAACACTTTTTTTGTTTATAAAATAAAAATAAATAAAATAAGTGCCCACAATTATAACATAAAAACAAGTAAATCTTAAATAAAACGAAGATTGAGAAAGATTCCTGATGTCCACCTCTGGCCTCCAAATGTACCTGTAAACCAGCCCGTGTGTACCCTTGCACACAAACAAACGTGTATGCATGCACACACACAGACACACACACGAGTTTCAGTGAGTATAGGTACCAGGAAGCATGCACCATCCCATGTCCACCATCCAGACATAGAAACTGAGGTAGGACACTTCCCAGTCTTACCAGGCCCTGGTTGATTGACCCTGGAAGCCAGGGCACAGCAGAGGCAAGCCTTATTCAGCCCTGACCTGGATAGCGTTCCTTGACCTTCAACTGTAAGATACTAGCTCTCCCTGGGTTCAGTTGCTCTTGCCTGTGTACCTTTTTCATCCTTCTAACCTAAAAGAATATGGGAAATAGGATTCTTTCTACTGTTCAGAGAAGACGTCTTGGTCTTCCTATGGCGATGTAGGTCTGGAGGCAACAAGACTGGGCTCCATGGTGGGTAGCCCAGCACCAGCCTGCCAGTTCATTCTGTCTTCCTCTAGACGCCCAGAGTTGGACATAGAGAGCAGAGGAAAGTCTGCTCATCCCCCAATGGGAGGCTCTGGTAACTTCCATGTCCCCATCTGGGACACTAATTTTCACCGGGGATGAATCTATTCAAACGATCTTCTATTGTACTACAAGAGAGAGAGAGAGAGCAGCCTGGAGTCTGAGGCCATTTCTTTGGCACACTCCTCGTGTCTACCCACCTGCCCCTCCTCCTCATGTCCCCCAACACCCATGTCCCCTCCCTCCTGAGTTTCTGGAGAGCTCTGTCTCAGCCTCTGATCTCCAACTGACTTCTTCTTATACCACCAGGAGGATCTCATGTGAACCTGTAGGCTCTTCTAGAGGACCCACCCTCCCTTCCCTTCTTGCTGCAGCTGCTCACAGGCTATGCTGGGAGCGGCAGCTTTTGGAGGCCTTAGCTCTGAGACCTTGGGCTGGACTCCTGACGTCTCTGAACAGTGTATTTGCTTATCAGAGGGTTGGACACATGGAAACCTGGTGTTTCTTGTCTCTCCCCCACTGCTGACTCCACCCACCCCCATCTGCTGAGGGGTCACTTCCTGAACCAGTGGGCCAGAGAAGTTACCACACCTGCCTAGGCTATGGCCACCGCTGCCATCCCATTCTTTCACTGTGGCCCATACTGCCTGGACAAGATATTCTGTTTGGTGCTGGGTATATGAGGGGCGCCAGTCAGGCCCGGCCTGTCACTTTCTCAATAGGGTTTCTATTCACTACCTATAACTTTGCCTTAGCCCTCTGCATGACCCGGCTGCCTCACTGAGCCCTGCAGTCATTCATGCTGGCTCTCTTGAGTCTGCTGGGCACTCTTGCCTCAGGACCACCTCCCCAGTATTTGGAACTCAAGAGATGTGAGCTGCTGTCTTCTCTACCAGGCTGAAGTTTTCCAGAAGTCACTGCTCCCTGCATAACCTGTGAGCAACCACAAGTGGTAGGAGAGCCAAGAGCTGAGTGGGTTCTGTGTGACCTTGACATTCACCTTCCCTGGGAAACTTCTAACTCCGTCACTTCTCAGTTCTACCTGTCATACTGTGGTCCTAGAGGGAAGCCTGCTGTTCCCTTCTGGGGTCCGTACAGAGCTGAGGGACCCAAAGATAAGTTTGTGTGTGCGTATGTGCAAGCGTATGCCCGTATATGTGCACAGGTTTCAGCTTTCTAACTTTTAAACCTTATGCTTTTCTTAAAATCAGTGATCTGGTCTGGCCTCGGTCCAGTGTTCATCTGCAAGAGGCAGACAGATGCTGATAGAGACAGACAGAGAGACAGGACAAGAGAGTGCAAGAAACGTGCGTGCTAGAAGCCTCAAGTGGCTCTCACATGGCCTGTGGCAAAGGAACACTTGTCCTGGCCACACAAGATCCCTGTCACTGTAGGGATGGAACCATGGAGAAACAGGTTCACAGCGGAACAAGAAAGGCCTAATCCATGCTCTTGCCTTGGCTTTCCTCTGGATGGACTTTCAAAGTCTGCACAACTAACAACAGCTCAGGGTGACAGATAAGTCTGAGTCTGGTCAGCTGGCACACACACACACACACACACACACACACACACACACACATTCAGTGTCACCTTTTCGGGGTGAGGGTCAGCATAGAGGTTTTATTTCCAAGATTCTGTATTCTGGGTCTTATGTTCACTAATGGTCCAGTTGCCTGGCATTCTGATTTCTAGAACTTGTTCCCATACGGTTCAGGTCACCTGTCCTGCTTGTACATAGGACCCTGTGAAACTTCCCCAACCCTTCTGAATCCTTTATAGGCCTGATCTTGCTGAAGGGGGACATTTCCTTCCTGACACCTGCTTCAGAAAGCTAAAACTGAGTGGATGTCTTTGCTTCAGAAGGACTCCAATTGTTCAAAGTGCATCCGAACTATTGAGGTCAGAGTTCAAGCCTTAGTATAGAAGACCCTGAGCCTGCACGAGGCCCTGTAGCTGTCTGAGTGATGAGCATAAAGGATGCTGGGAGCTTTAAGAGGGCCAAGCTTCTGACCTTGTTGCTGGTGACGTTTAGTGCCACTTTAACCTGGCCAGCTCTGAAAACTCACCAGATGGCCCCAGAGCTGCGGTACCGTGGCCCATTCAGACTGGTGCACACAGTGCATCAGGCAGATACTGCTGGCTGTCCTCTGCTGGTTCTGGAGGGGGAGGGGGAAGCTTCCTGGGTGCATATGGGCTCAGCAGCCAATGTCCATGAAGGCTTGCTGGCAGGAGTCACCCCCAACTTTACCCACCGCCTGCACATACATCTCTGAACTCCCGGGTGCTTCATTCTGACAGCCTTAGAACTTGCTTGTCTCCAGATTCTTGGTGAGACACAGCCAGCAAAGTCCAGCCAGGCTTGCGCAACCCACAATCTGCCCGGAAATAGAGAACATTTCCCTCATCGAGGCACAGTGACTAGCAGCAAACTAAAGAATGTCTTTTATTTTTAATAAAATAGTGGAGCATGAAAAATATCATATATTACAGATATACAGAGGCAGGAATTGCCCTCCCCAGCTGGAGACAAACAAAAAGTTTGTCTTGCCAAGTGCTTCGAGACCACGCATGGAAATCATCTGTTTAACAACCGAGAGTCAATAAGCCCTCCGGGTGCTCTCCACCGATCTTCCCCCTCCCCTCTCCTCTCCACAAATCAGTCCCAAGAAGTAGAACACACTGGCTTGGTTTCCATTAAAAAGCCACAAAATGTATCAGGCTGAAGGGTTTTCTGAGGCTTGGGCCTCTTAATTCTTTTGAAAGATGATTTCTTTTGTTGTCTTTTATTTACAACAAAATACTTTTTTCTCTTTTATTTTCATGGGGAAAGGGGGAAAATGTAAAAAAGAAATGTATTGCACACCATTTGAATTTTCCAGTGTTAGGTTGGGGGGGTGTCTATGTTGGAGAGTGATGGCTATGAAGGCTGGGGAGGAGACCCTCTTTAAGGGACCTGCAGGCCTTGGCGTGTAGCGATGGCTCGGGGGTCCCCTTCTTCTGTCCCCCTCCTCAGCCCACCCCTATACAGCAGCCTTGCTGGGAGAGGGAAAGGGGCCCTTGGGTGGCTCATTTGCAAGCCCCCCAAAAAGCTCTTTGGCTTTCAAAGGAGCTATTCGACCCCAAGTTTGTAAGCAGACAGCAAGGCCCGAATACACAGATGTGTGTTTGAGGCCCAAACAAAAGTTTTCTTGAGAGGATGTTTGAATCAATTACGTTACCACACGTCAGTTAAACAAGAGGCTCCTTCTGTAATGAGTGACCCTTCAAGGAGGCAGCAAACAGAGCGGAACCTTTACTTTCAGCGTATCACATCGTTCTGAACTTCAAGGTAGACTTTATATATATATATATACACATATACATAGATACGCATATATATATACTTTTTACTTTGATTTAAACAACAGCCACCCAGCCAAGAAGAGCAGCCCGATTGGGCTCTGTCTGTCCTGTTCTCCCACCCAGCGTTCTTTACACGCAGGCTGAAGGCTGGACAGGAAGCTCATACTTCCCAAGGTGAGTTTTTTGAGGGTGCTGTGCTTTTTTGTAGATCCCGGCACTAGTGACCACACTGGCTGGTTTCCTCCGGCTCTTTCTCTTTAGCCCCCGGCTGCACACATGTTGCCAGGACTGCAGGGTCTTGGAAGTCCAGACCCACACCCCACTGGTGATGCCTACCACCAGGAGCATGGACACTTTGACCATGAAGACCTCCACGGCAGGGATAGAGGTGGTCATCAGACAATCAGGTGTCTTGGTCTGATTGTTCATCTTACACTTGTGCTGGGTGGCCAGCATCTTCCAGTAGTCCATGTTCAGACGTTCATAGAAGTAGCAGGCAATCACACAGGTGGCTGGCACAGTGTAAAGGAGGGAAAAGACCCCGATGCGTACCATGAGCTTCTCCAGCTTGTCTGTGTTCTCCCCACCTGTTTTCATCACCCTCCGGATATGGAATAAAGCCACAAAGCCGGACAGGATGAAGGAAGTGCCGATGACCAGGTAGCAAGCCAGCGGGACCAGCACAAAGCCAGTCAGAGCATTGACATCCATGCTGCCCACGTAACACACACCAGTGAGCTCATCCCCTGCCACCCGGCGCATCACCAGGATCAAGATGGTCTTCACAGCCGGGATGGCCCAGGCTGCCAGGTGAAAGTAGCTGCTGTTGGCTTCAATGGCCTCGTGGCCCCACTTCTTGCCGGCTGCCAGGAACCAAGTGAGGGTGAGAACCACCCACCATAAGGAGCTGGCCATGCCAAAGTAGTAAAGTACCAAGAAGACTAAAGTACAGCCAGTGCTTTCCAGACCCTCCTGGATAACATACAGTTGTCCACTGTCCCTGTCGCAGGCGATGCTCTCAGCGCCAGCAAAGAGTCGAATGATATAGCCCACCGAATAGACGCAGTAGCACATGGAGAGGAAGATGATGGGACGTTCGGGGTACTTGAAGCGCGATGGGTCAATGAGGAAGGTGAGCACGGTAAAGGCGCTGGAGAAGAAGCACAGCACCGACCAGATGGCCAGCCAGATCACAGCAAAGCGCTTGTCTTCGCGGCTCCAGTACACATCCACCCCCGGAGTGCACAGAGGCGCACAGGACTCGCTTTTCTCCACGTGGTGGAACTTGCCCGGGTTGTCACAGCCTGCGCGCCCGGGACCCCCGTCCTTTAGCGGGTGTTCTTGCGCGCTGTGTGGCCTCTGGGGCCTGAAGAGTGGAGGGAACATGCCAGAGCCCCGGCTGGGCTCGTCTGAGCCGTTGTTGGGTGCCTCCATGCACAGATAGTTGGGGTCGTTCTTGTTGGGGAGCTTGCTGCAGTCCAGGGAGTCCGGCCACTTGAATTTGAACTGCTCCATGATCGGTGAGCACTTGAGCCGGGCCTGCTCACACATGACCCGGCAAGCGGGGATGGGCGTGGAGACCTGCTCAGTACACATGGGCGCATACAGCGAGCACAGGAAGAAGCGGAGGTGGCTGTGGCAGCCGTACTCCACGAGCGGCGCAAACTCGTGCAGTTGAATAGCCGCCTCACGCTGGTTCTCGTGGCCCATCAGGTTGGGCATGCGGGTGGTGTTGTAGCCGATGTCCTTACACATGGGAATCTCCACTGGCTGACACTTGCCGTCTCCAGGGCGCTCCAAGTCCATGGAGCTGATGGCTGCGCACGAGCCCATCATCACCTGCAGCACCAGCCACAGGCGCGGGCCCGGGTGCTGCATGGTGGCGCCCGCGGTATCCCCGCGCCGCTCAGGGCCGCCGCTCCCGGGCACGGGCTGCTGCTGCTGCTGCCCGTGGCTCCGCGCCCCGGCTCGGGCCCCCGCGCATGCCCGTCCAGTCTGGCCCGAGCGCTCGCGGCGCCCGGGGCCCCCGCGGTGAGCGCGCGGCCTCGGCCGAGTCCGGGGCGGCGGGGGAGGGGAGCGAAGTTTGCAAACAATACGGCGGAGCGAGCGCAGCTCAGTGCGCAAACTTTGGCCTCTTCTTCCGGGCGCGCGCGTTCGGGGACCGCGATGGGGAAGCGCGGGCGCACCGTGGTCCCGAGTTCAGGCGCTCCTCCCTCCCGTCCCCGGCAGCTGTTTCTATCTGGGCGTCCCGGGATGAGAAGACTTGCTAGAAGCAAAGAGGGAGGAAAGGGGGAAAAAAGCCGATTGGTGACAGGCCCCGCCCCTGCTCGCCGCCCGCCGCCCCGCCCCGCCCCGGCGCTGCTTTGCATCAGAAAGCCTTGCGCCCCGGGCAGCCTCCGCCCTCAGCCCCGACTCCGGGCTGGACCCCAACCTCCAGCTTCACCTCCTGCCGGCCTCTCCGCCTGCGCTCTCTATCCAGGGTGGGGGGCCCCTCGGGATTATCCCCGGTACCCCAAGGACGCCGAGGTTACGGGAAGTTTGGATACTGGCGGGGACCCGGGTAAGGGTGGTCCTCACCCGGGGCTGGGGGCTGGGGACGCATCTTCTACTTTTATGATGGGTCCCTGGCGGAGGGCACTTTCAAAGAGACAAGGGATTTGCGTTTTATAACCGTGCTCATAAAGTGGCCCTCGGCTTGTAAAGCTGCCCGCATCAACCCGAGGCCCGGGGTTTGCTGCCCGGGGCGCGGGGCTCGGGCTCCGGGGAGGGGCTGCCTTTGAAATTTCAAAAGGGCCGAACGCTGGGGAGGGGGAGGGGATCTGAGAAGCCGGAGTTTAGGGCCTCTACTGCAAGGTTTACTCAAAGAAAGAGGGGAGGGGATGGGGAGGAGACTTTCCGGGCCGCTGACACCCAGTACCCCGGGAAGAGGGCCTCGACTTAAATCGTGGTGACCCCTGCCCCTCCAAGGCCACCGTGTTGGGGCCATCGCGCTAGGTCTGTTCGTGGTTTCTCCAAGCGGTTGGGTTTATTTATTATAGGAAGTCGAGTATTTATATTATTTGGCGAGAGATGTGCCTGGCCTGCGCCCTCCTGGGAGGCGGAGGTTGGGCCCCGGCCTACGCGCGCACCGCTGGTTCCCACGCAGCCTCTGCGTCTTGCGGTGCTGGCTCCCGCCCCTTGGGTTTGGGCTAGTCTGTGATAAGGACACAGAGTTTCCACGTCCTTCTCCCGTATAGGGAGTGCACCGTGGGAGCCCACCTCAATCCTTGGATGTCTGAGAGTACTGGGGTGCGGCACCTGTCGCAGACTCTTGACCTTGGATAAATGGCGCCTTGGGTGGTGCCCTACTCTCTGGACGACACCCCCCCCCCATCTAGGTCGGCGTTTGAAGTGTTTTGGAAAATACCAGGACCTCCAGTGCGGACTCCCCCAACTGCACAGGGACAGCTAAGCCTCCTGCTGCTCTTCTTTCTCCCCGTCCTGCGCACCCCAGGGCCAAGTTAGGTGCGCACGCGACTGGAAGCCCTCGGTGGCCAGCTGCCTCCAGCAGCCAAGCTAAGAGCGAGAGTGCCCAGGACCCCTCCTCCCAGCCCAGCCCTGCGCTTCCTCCCGAAGATCGGCTTCTAATTAAAACGAAAGGAGTCAGCGTCCCATCTGTAGGAAACCCGGGGAGTTTTCTTTCCTTCCCCATCTGATTTGTGAGACATTATGGACAGAGCTGAGGCTGGGACAAGACTAGGACCCCTGGATCCTCCGGGGCAGGCTCCTGGCCCCACCTTCGGATCACCAGGTCCCTTTGCATTTCACGGGAGTCGCTGTGGGAGGAAGTTGGGTCCAGAGAAACAATGGTCCGGAGGGCTGAGGTTAACGCAGTCAGAACAGCTACCCACCACCGTGTTAGTGACCCAAGAAAAACCCGATGTGTGGTGAGAGTTTGCAACTTGTACAAGAATAGCTTGCTTGGACATTTATAGTCTATCTAGTAAGCTGTTTTTAAAATCTTTTCAGTTAGGTGAGATTCCTGGCCCATCGCTCAGCTTTAAGACAGGATTACAAGAGGTCCTTCCTGACGCTTTTGCCTTCTGTTCTATTTTTTTATTCCCCTCGTGGGGGGGGGGGCGTGAAAGACGCCAGGGTGAGTTCAGCTCCGGAGCAGGGTGTGAGCTGTTTGAGGCAGCCCCACGTTATTGGTCTTTTTATGCTCTGGTTACTTCTACAGTATTCAGGCCTATTCTTTTAGCCATGACCACTTCACGTTGCTTTCTTCTCCCCACCCCCTTTAAATATATTAAGAAGAAAAAACCTAACAATTTCTTCCGTCCGCCCAACCCAGAGAAAAAGCAACAAATACACACGAGTATCTAAAAATAAGGGCCCTGAGATATCGAGAGTGGAAGACAACTCTCAACTAATAAATGAAAGGACCCTTTTGATGGCTCCAGCTGAAAAGATATTTTATTTTTCTCTCTCCTGTGTGTGGGATTTGAGATGAGTGACTCTGGAGCAGCCGGGTCCCCTGCTGCTCAGCCCTGGCTCGGAAACTGGCCCCCCTCTGGCAAGCGTTCTGGAGAGCTGGGAGGAATTTTATGGCTGTCTTTCTCCCCTCAGCTCTTTTTTTCTTTTGTCTTCTTTGAAGAACGACTTTAGACATTTTATTTACATATTTAACCAGGGATAAAAGAGGGAAGGGAAAGCTTTGGGGGCTGGCCTGGGAATAGGGCTATGTTTAAATTAATGGGAATCTTATTAGGCTTCTAAAATTTTGAGCAAGGATTTTTAATGAAACTTTGTAATTAAACACGATTTTTAAAATAACATCCTAAAGCGAAGGATACTTTTGGCCCCAAATCTCCTTATATATCTACATTTTTAAAAAGCTCAGAATACCGTCTGTCGATAGTCTTAAAGTCCTTGTGACTGTCACCCAAGGAGAATACGAGGAATACTCTTAAGATCCATGAATACTCTTAAGATCCACGCAGTGTCTTGAGCTAAATAAATTTGGAAGTGGCGGGGAGTTAAAAGGAAGGCCCTGTTTCATTCCACTTAAACTAGCAAAGTTAGAAGTTAAAAAAAAAAAAGTGCACCGCCACTGGTCTCACTAGCAATCACAGCTGCAACCTTCCTTAGTAGGTCGAGTGAAGGGAACCATAAACTCTTGAGAGGTTTTCTGAAATGGGATTAGAGAGGACCCAAATAATCTCTTTAAGAAAAAAAAATAGCGCGCCTCCTACAATAAAGAGAAATTAAGACAGAAGCTTAACCTGTTACAAGCTAATTGCAAAGTAAACGTGTGGGATACGAACCGAGGTAATAAAAAGACACTAACATCCTGTCTACCAGCTTAAAGATGGGCTATGTGTCTGGTTCCTTAAAGTTGATCTTGGTAGCTTCGCCTTGACAGACCTTTTTTTCTGGAAACTTCCTATTTGGGGATCCAATTGGAAAACTCTTGAGAGCTCTGTTTGCATTTCCAAACTGTTCCTTAAAGGAAGGAGCGTGGTCCCACTCATAGAGAAGTCAATTTTCCAACCAACTGGGCTTAGGCCCACCCTTCTCGCCTATTTTCTTTTTTCTTCATAGAAAATACCTTTAAGTCACCCTAGGTGATATTTAGTTAACACGCACAAACACATGCGCAAGCAAGCAAGCATAAACACACACACCTAATACCACAAAAGGAGTGCAGGTAGCCCCAAACTTAAGGACAGGTTTTAATTACATGTCAGGACACCGTTTGTAAGATACTGGGTGGGTGGGGGCGATGAGGCGCAAAGAGAAAAAAGCCCTCAGCCCTCGGCATCATAAAATGCATGAAGGAGTGTCCCGGCCGCTGCAGAACAATTTAGGCCGCTATTTTAAGGCCACTTCCCTTGAAATGTGGATTGAAATATTACCAGAGGTTCGCGGGGCGCTTTCGTGTGAATTGCAAATCAAGCCTCGCTTTAATCCTCTTTCAAGGCCCGGCCTTGGATCGCTGGCGTCGCCCGGCTCCCCACTGCTTCTGGCGCAGAAGGGACCATTCAAGGGGGCAGCTCCCCTCCTCTGTTCCCACACTCCAAAAAACAACACCGCAGACAGACACCCTCCAACTAAATTAGATTAAACTCCTACTCTTCCACAGCGCATTAGCCTTTTTACAGCCCGGCTCTGCCGGTCGCTCCTCCCTGTTTAAAGACACAGCGCAGTTTTTTTCCATCTCGGGCCACCTCCTCACAGGCGTGTGGGGGGGGGGGGTGAATATCTTTAAAAGGTGTGAAGTACACCAGGCTAAATTATTTCGATTGCAAGAGAGACCTCTGTGTAAAACACAGGCAGACCCTCGTGTGCCGGCTCCGGGACTTTCATGGACCCACCCTGTGAGAAACTTAAACCTAGTATATGTTGATCTTTAAAAAAAAAAAATAAGATAAATAAAATTTAGAGAAATCCATTACAAAAACGAAGCAGGCAAGTACGTGATTCTGTTCTGTGTTAATGTTCCAGAGGACACCAGAAGAAAAATGGCTGAAATGAACCCTCACGCTTTCCTCCCTGGGTACCTTGGATTCTGCTTGTGAGGCCTCAGTCCCTCTGACCAATGCCTTTGTCTACCACCCCGGTAACATCTGTTTCTTTCCGCGTTCCTCATGGCCGGTCCACACGACCTTGGTTACCCTAGCCAGGAGACTGGTCCATCATCCCAGGCTTCTCCTCTTTGCATGGGTGAGGGAGGCCACCAGGATGACACAGTAAAGCTGTCTTTTCAGGGGCAAAGCTGGGACAACCTCAAGTTCTGGCTGCCATCACTGGATCTGAAAACCCTTCCACCACTTTCTGGAGCAATGGTTCTCAACCTGTGGGGGTTGATCCCTTTGGGGGGTCAAACAATCCTTTCACAGGGATCATCTATCAGACTTTGCATTAGGATTCATAACAGTAGCAAAATTACAGTTATGAAGTAGTAACAAAATAATTTTATGGTTGGAGGGTCACCACAATGTGAGGAACTGTATTAAAGGGTCACAGCATTGAGAAGGTTGAGAACTACGCTGTTCTGGAGCCACGTGATCAGGGCTGAACTATTTCCAGGCCCTGGTTTTCTCACCTGAGAAATAGGACCTCACCTAGTAAAGACAGTCACAAGGCTGTTTCCACAATACAATGCCAGTGTATTATGGGATGTGACATTTTTCTTGGGTGGGGTATTGTGAAGCCTGGGGACCATAGTAAATCCAACCCAAGCATCCCTCATAGTTAATCTCGATTGTCAACTCCCTAGGACCCAGAATTACCTAGAAGACCCTGTCCGTCTCTTCTGTGAGGGAATCTCTAGATTAGGTTAACTGAGGCTGGGAGACCCACTGTGGGCAGCACCATCCCCTAGGACTGAATAAAATGGTGAAAGTGAGCTGAGCACCAGCATCCATCTCTCTCTGCTTCCTGACTGTGGAGGCCATGTGACCAGCTGCCTCATGCACCTGCTACCATGACCTCCACCATGATGGACTATACCCTCACTGTGTGAGCCAAAATAAACCCTTTCTTCCTTAAGTTGCTTCCTGTCAATTAGCTTGTCACAGAAAATTAATAGTAAGACAGAATCCAAAGAAACGATCTAAAAGTCAAATGAGTCACCTGATAGTGAGCCTGTGACATGTTCAGATACTGAGCTTCTGGGGCCAATCAAGTTACTTGATCATACAGGAACTGTGACGCAAGATGAGGAAAGAATTCCCATCTCAGAGATGGGAAACTGAGGCCCTGGGGTCCCGTTATAACTGTGACCTGAGAGACACTATCTGGTTCAGGGGTCCTGGGTGGCACCTGTCTCCCAATAGCCAGGAAATGTCAGCCTACGGTTGGGACTTTCAGAAACATATTAGGTATGTTTACAAGGTCAAACAGAGATATATTTGAGAGAGCTAGATCACCTTCAAACACTTCAGAGATCTACAGAATATGGCATTTAAGGTGTTTTAATAACAGTTCTTTTTTAAATGACAACGAGACATGCCTACTCCTGGCAGCGCCAGTTCACTTCAGAGAAGATGATGGACATCGAAGAAACGCCACATGGAGTTTATTTTCTGCATGGTAAAAGTAAGTCTCTGGGCAAGAAGGTGCTTTTGCTTTCATTGCTGTCACCCTTCCACCTAATGGAGAAGCGTCTGTGTTCTATGTGTTCTACGGTCTCTTTGAAGGGGGTGTCCAAAGTCAGGGATTACAGGGGAAAGATGTTCTCTTATGACCTCAGCTGTGGAATCTCAGACTGGTTACTTAACCTCTCTGATCTACTTTCTGTTTCTCTGCTTTAAAATGAGGGTAATAATGTCTTTTTTTTTTTTTTTGATTTTTTTGAGGCAGGGTTTTCTCTGTGTAGCTTTGGAAGCTGTCCTGGGGAACGCACTTTGTAGATCGGGCTGGCCTCAAACTCCTAGAGATCCACCTGCTTCTGCCACTCAAGTGCTGGGATTAAAGGCGTGTGCCACCACCACCCATCTTAATAATTTCAATTTTGTAAGATTTAGGGTAGAGTGAAGTCAGGAAGCTACAAGGAAGTCCTCTAGAAGCAGGCCAGTTGGGATTCACTGGCCAGCTGACTCCCTGGAAGACTGACTTAGTTTTGTTTGTTTCCTTGTTTGTTTTTGGTTTTTTAAATGTGTGTGTCTTTGCCTGCAGGTATGCCTGTACCATGTGCCTGCCTACCTGGTGACTGGGGAGGCCAGAAGAGGTCATCAGATCCCCTGGAACTGAAGTTACAGGTGGTTGTGAGCCACCATGTGGGATGCTGGGAAACTGAACCTTTGTCCTTGACAAGAAAAGCCAGGTATCAGCTGAGCCATCTCTCTCTCTCTCTCTCTCT
>NW_026067935.1:2328357-2334191 GCF_014885135.2 Alexandromys fortis
CCCCCCCCCCCCCCCCCGCCATGTTCCCAATTTTGTCAGGTGATCTTGTCAGTTTCGACTTTCCAGGTGGATCTATATATGTTCACCTTGTTGCTTAGCTTCTCTAGGATCATGGACTATAAAGAGCTACTAATCTTGCCTGGGTTGCAGAGTGGAAAACTAAGTAGGATCCCCCCAAGACAGCCCTCTGGATGCTTCTACCACTAAATTAGCTGCAGGCCAGACCTCTTCTCCACGGCTGGGTTCTGCCACTGTTACATCTCCCGGCCTTTCTAACACAGGTCCAGCTCAGACTCACATTTCATTCCATGGTCCCTGAAGCATGTGCCCTGCCTGCCCGCCTTCATCCACAGGGTGACTTGGGTGCCGACCGTATCACTGAGATCCAGAACAGAGCAGAAGGCCAGCATGGGCCCCTGAGTGTGCTTTGCCCCTACTTGATCAAAGGAAACCTGGGAGACTCTTACAGCTTGCCCGTGTAGTGGAGACCCTTCCCTGGGAAGACTCAGTCACCGCTGAAGGCCTGTGTCCACCTGTGGTGGGCCAGCCTCCTCCTCCCCACTCCCCACCCTGTGTGTCTGCACTGCAAGGTGAAGCAGATATCCTCTAAGACCTGGTCTTGCACCTGTGTCTGCTGGCTCATCTGTCCCTCTGTCTATAGACCCCTGGGCCCCCGCAGGCTCTCTCCTGTGTTTTTATTTTGTTTGTTTGTTTGGTTTGGTTTGGTTTGGTTTTGAGACAGGGTTTCTCTGTAGCTTTGGAGCCTGTCCTGGAACTCGCTCTGTTGAGCAGGGTGGCTGCTAACTCACAGAGATCCACCTGTCTCCATTGGATTAACCCATTGGTTTGTTGAGTCATTCTCTGTGCTTTCCTGGGACAGGGACGGGGCAGGAAGAACCCCGTGAGCACACTTTAGGAAAGCTACAAACAGATGGCTCTACAGTCCTACAGCATGGTCTCCTCTGGAAGGAGGAGGCAGGTGAACATACACGTGTAAAAATGGAGAAACAGTGAGTGGATCTTCAAGGCTGGGAGAGTGGGAGGAGTGGGAGAGCCCAGGGGGCTGAAGGAGATGGAAGGGGGCAGCTGCAGATCTAGACAGGATAGTCAGGGACAGATTTGAGCCAAAGGGACATCTGAGAGAGGACCGTGTGAGGGAAGACCACACAGATATGGGAAGGAGAGACAGCCTGCTGGAAAGGGTTGAGTCTGGAGCAGTGGTACTCAATCTTCCTAAAGTTGTAACCTTTTAATGTAGTTTCTTATGTTGTGATGACACCCCCCCCCCGATAAAATCATTTCATTGCTAATTTATAACATGATTTTGCTGTCGTTAGCAATCGTAAATATCTGAGATGTGGGATATCTGATATGTGACCACCAAAGGGGTCACAACCCTTGAATATCTGGGTGTTCAAAGAGCAAAGACTGAAAAATAATAAAGGAAGGGGTGGGGGAGAAGGGCAGGCTGTGGAGGTAGTTTGGGAACCTCTGCCTTACTTTGCTGTCTGCCACTGTGAAAAGCACCATGACTAAAAACAAGCTAGGGAGGGAAGGGTTAATTCATCTTACAACCTACAGCCCACCCTGAAGAGATGGCAAGGCAGGAACCTGAAGGCAGGGACTGAAGCAGAGACCAAGAAGGAACACCGCTTACTGCCTTGTGCCTTGCTCAGCTTGCCTTCTCATTTAAGCCAGGACCTCTGCCCAGGGTTGGCACTGCCCACAGTGAGCTGGGCCCTCCCACATCAACCATCAAGAAAATGCTCCCAGACTTGCCTACAGCCTATCTGATGGGGATGTCCTCTCAATCGAGTGTCACTCTTCCCGGATGACCCTGGCTTGTATCACGTTGTTGATAAGCAACATAGGATGGCTACTCTGTAGGCCTCATAGGCGGACCTTAGCGGGCCTGAGATGATGTTGTGAGGGAAAGGTTGAGAATCCTGGGCCGGCTCTGAGGAGATGTGAGCTTTTCTGACTTTGACCTTCCTGAACCTCTGGCTGCTATGTCAAGCATGGGTAGGTAGGGTTTGGGGTTGATAGAGGAAGGGCTCCATTGAGAAACAACGGTGGACCAGGCTAGGGTCTGGACCCCTGAAGTTAAAAAGCTGATGGTCACAGGTTGAGTTCTGTTCAGACAGCTGGGAAGCCATCTTTGTGTGTGTAGAGGTCAGAGGTCTTACCTCCCCCTTCACTGGAGATGGTATCTTGTTTGGCTTCTGTGTATTCCAGGCTCACTAGCCCTCGAGCTTCTGGGAACTCCTATTTCTGCCTCTCATCTTACCATAGGGCTACTGGATGACAGACACCCTCCACCATGCTCAGCATAAATGGATCTTAGGGATTTGAACCCAGGTCCTTATGCTTGCCTGTTTTATTCAGTGAACCATCTCCCACACCCCTACTCCAACCCTGCCACCAGCGCTTTTGCCGCCCTGTTCCCCTAAGGGAAAAGCTAAAATTCTGGAGCTAACACTAACGGCCAACACACTGGGCAGACCTTGAAGCCGACTCTTCATTGTTGTTGTACAGGGCCCAGGACAGAAGCCCAGTGGGAACCAGAGCCAAAGGGGCAGAGGACAGGGAAGGGCAAGCTTTGTGGCTTCTGCAGCTGCTACCTTCGGAGGGAGGGATTTCTGCCAGGTCATCTCCAGCTTACAGAGAGACAGCTGAGTCTGCTGGGACAGGGACAAGTGAGCCAGGACTTGCCTAGCAAGTCTGGGCAGTCAGCTGTCACCTAACCTGGGAGATGGGGGCCAAGATGCCTGCTATCCCAGGGGAAGAACCTCAGGTGTGACGGTCAACAGCACTAGGTGTCCCCTGGCTATCATCTCTAGTTAGCCAGTCAAGCAAGCATCTGGGGCGAGGCCAATGGACACCCGCCTGCTCATCACCCTTACTTAGGTAGAGACCATTGTCATAGCCATGGGGTCTCAAACCTATGAGTAGTAAAAAGGCCCCGTGAGTGGATCTGGGTTTCCTGGTGAAAGAGGAAGCCACTCATGAACTTCGTCCTTGTGTGGAGGGCTCAATTTCACCCAGGGACCCAGGGACCCAGGGACCCGGGATGTGGCTTCTCTGCCCCCAGGAGCACGTAAACCATATTTTTATATTAAGTGCTGGAAACTGAATTCAGGGCGATGAGAATGTGCTAGATGTATTATTTACCTTCTTGATGCTATGAGAAAATACCCAGCACTCGGAGAAAGAGTTTATTCTGGCTCCAGTCCTCTGTGGAGGGGGCGGCTTGGGTGGCAGGAGGCTGAGGTGGTTGTTCACACTGCCCTGAGTCAGTCCACATGAGTGGGGTGGATCTGATGTCCGCTCCGACACCACCACCTCCATGCACTGTTCTGAGTGCATAAAGACTCTTCAGGAGGTGAAACTTCACTGGAGGAACTGTGTCACCTGGGTGTGGCCTTGAGGGTTATCTTGGGGCTGGGGGAGGAGGGCGGTTTCCTGTTGGCTCTCTACTTCCTGTTCCCAAACGTGAGGCATCCCAGTCCCATGTTGCTCCCACTACCATGGTAGGCTGTGTGCTCAGAACATGAGCCAAGAAAAATCCTTCCTTCCTAATTCACTTCTTGCCTGTCTTTCAGTCACGGTAACAAGAAAGGTGACCACCGTGCTGTGTCACTGACATCAGCAGGTGGTTCTCCATCCAACCATCACCTTGTCTGTTACCGTGAGAAAACACTGACCAACACCAGGTCGAGGAAGGGGTAGCTCAAAGTAAAGGAGCATCACATTAGTGGGAGGCTGGCGTCCAGATTAATGTCACTCAGGAGCACTAGCAAAAGGCGGATTGTGGAAGAGGGCTGCTTCCCTGGCTCCCATGTTTCAAAATCCACGAACATTTAGCCCTTCCCCAGCTTTGGGCTGTGCTTCCTACAGTGACACTCCTGCGCTGTAATGGTGGCACATCCTGCTTTGTAGAATGTTCTTCAGAAAGACCTAGACTGAATCTCTCTGGCCTCCCAGTGACTCATTCCCAGCTCTTTTTTTCTCACCTGGCGGTGTAAGGGAGGGCTTCTCTTTACCTCTCTTTCCTCTTCCCTTTTCGTTGAAGCAGCCTGGTGTGGGCCTTGGAGGCAGAGCGCTGGAACCCTTCTCATGTCCATGTCTTCAGAGATCTTTGGGTGGCCTATTATCTGGACCCTTGAGTCCAAACAATTTTTTTTCATGCACTGCGTTCAGGAAGACAGGGGGAGGACTCTCAAATGTTAGTACTCTCTAGTGGCAGTGTACAACAATGGACAGGGTATGACCTGGAACGGCAAGGCCACGGCTAGGAAAGCTCCAGGAAAGCTGAGTCATTTGGCAGCTGAAAGCATCGTCGAGGATTTATGTTCTGCTGCACTGCTATTTCCAGCCTATATGCTTAGCACAGGCTAACTCCCCTCTTACCCTCAGGATGGCTGCTGTTGCTCCTGCCATCACATACACAAGCAGCATCTGTCCAATGGGAACGAAGTGGGGATACATTGACCTTGATGACAACCACTTGCATAGACCAGCTGAGTCATCTATAGGGTCCTCTGGATATGGTCTCTAGGGGCACATGGTGACATTTGGACTGTAAGACAGCATTGTCCCCAAGAAGGGCTCCTGCACACCATCCATGTAACAACCACAGTTTCTGTGGATGAGCTCTTGCTGGGGTCAGCTGCCGCTGTAGAGTGATAACTGTGCCCAAAAGAATTCCCCACTGTCCCTATGTGATGGTGGAGTCGGACCCGGCTCCAGTTGCCTCGGGAGTCATCTGGGGTTGGAAGTCAGGTTTTCTTCTTAGGGTGAGAAGTTGGGAGTTGGGCCACTGGTGTCCTACCTAGGGAGGCACCTGTTCTTTCTAGCCCTGGCAGCTCGTGTGTGTATTCACCGGGGACAGGGAGTGGCCTAATTACCTACATAATAGCAGGTCACTGATGGCTTCAGGTTTCACAGAGGAGAAATATCCCTGCGAAGGCTTTTGATGTGGTTTATGAAGCCAGGAGGCCGAGGGCACCTCAGATTTTAAGTGCCTGGTGGAATGCACGGGGAGGGGGGCGGAAATAGTTCCCAACATGTTTACCTCAAGGACACTGGAGTCCCAGAATTCAGGTTGGCCTGCCTTTCAGGAATATCTATTTGTTCCTGCTTCTGGAAGGACCGGAGCTCTGCCAGTCCACAGGCTGGGCTCTTATAACATCAGCATATACACAGTTTCCCGGAAAGAGACAGTGGGACAGCTTCCAAGTTTCATAATGACAGTGTGTCTGTCATCTACCCGAAGTCCCCACTGCTGAGCTCTGAAGTTTCCCTCCCCATCCTCCAACTCTTATATGCCATTTTTTTTTTTCAAGACAAGATTTCTCTGTGTAGCCCTGGCTTTCCTAGAACTCACTCTGTAGACCAGGTTGGCCTTGAACTCACAGAGATCCGATTGCCTCTGCCTTTCGAGTACTGGGAGTGTACGCTTCCACCGCACAGCTCTTACATGCTTTTTACCCCTTTCCTTGCTGTTCCCTGAGGCTTGAGAGATGGTGAAATCGCACCTAGAAGCCCTATCTATGACTGACTCCCAGGTCTTTGAACAATAGTGAACCTCTTCATTGATTCCTGCTGAGCACAATAGGAAAATTCTCTGTGGAAGCAGAACCAATCTATAGATCTAAACATAGCTACTTAGAAGGCAGTTTGACAACTTGAACATTTAGAAAATCCTAGGGTCTATGATTTCCCTAGCTTTACGTTTGTGACCATGTTCACAGTGCCAGGTTACCCCATAGACAGTCCTGCCACTATTGCACCAATGGGCTCATCTCTCCGAGATCCAAGACTGGATAAGATCT
>NW_026067935.1:2334255-2339132 GCF_014885135.2 Alexandromys fortis
CCCCCCCCCCCCCCCGCCAGCTCACAGACTACACAGCACCTTCTACAAAATGCAGCTATGAAAGTTGAAGGTGCTAGGAAAACTAGCCAGCTGGGTGAGTGTTTACTGCTCAATTCAAGGTTGATATTTCTGTACCTGAGAACCAAACTGTATGATGTATTTAGCAAGAGACTCTTAACTTGTAGCTATGGTGAGAGACCCATATTTGGGGTATTATTTGGGGATCCTTAGGGGTCTTCTTGACTGATAACTTTAGCTCAGTGGTTCTCAACCTTCTTAATGCTGCGACTCTTTAATACAGTTCCTCATGTTGTGGTGACCCCAACCGTAAAATGATTTCATCGCTACTTCATAACTGTAATTTTGCTACCGTTATGAATCGTAATGCAAATATCTGATATGCGACTCCTATGAACCCTCGGTGTCGAGGCGCTGGGATCGCATCCACGTTGGGCTGCAGGAGCTGATTCTGGCAGTTGTAAAAGGAGAAGGCTGAGAGGAAGAGCCAAAGCGGTCACAGGCAGGCAGTGTCCACAGAGACAGGTGGTCTCAATGAACAATGGGATGATAAAGCAAAGGGGCATGTCCTCCAGCTAGATGGTGACATGGCTGATGAACACAGCTTCTGGCCTGAGCACTGGTTCTCAGGCCCTCCAAGGTCCTGACTGGACCTATGGCTCCTGATCTTCCAGAATGAGCCCAGTGTGGATGGGGAGGTGTTGAATACAGGGCGCCCAGGGACAAGGCACCAAGGGATGTGTCTCTCATATATGGAGCACCCAGGGGACAGGTTCTTAACCATTTGCCCCTGGAGAGAAAATAAAATAATATTTTGGTTTATTGGGTTAAATGGTGATATTTTACATGCTTCTCTTTGGTTTTTTGCTTGTTTGCCTGTGGGATTTGTTTTAATTAATTATTAATTAATTTTTGAGACAGACTCTCATGTAGCTCAGTTTGGTTTCAAAATCACTGTGCAGCCAAGGATGATAAATTCCTGATCCTCCTGCCTCCACCTACTCTGTGCTGGGATGACAGGCCCACACTACCACTTTCAGTTTATTCTTTAGAGATCTAGCTTATTATTTATTTATGTCTATGTGTATGTGCACCTGTCTGTGTGGGAGAGCGTGCACAATGAGTGTGATGCTGGGTAGAAGAGGGCATCAGATCCCCCCGAAACTGGAGTGGTTGTGATCCGTCCTACATAGGTACTGGGAACCAAACGCAGGTTCTCTGCAAGAGGACTACATGCTCTTAACTCCTGAGTTGTCTGTCTGGCCTCCACTACCAGATGATGTGGTACTGGAGATTCAACCCAGGATTACATGTCAAGAAGGCAAACATTTACCAAGTGATTTACATCTGTGGTCTATCTCTCTGCTCTTGAAACATTCCTGTACACGTACACACACACACACACACACACACACACACACGAGTAAATAACTCAGATGTAAGTTTTAAAAGATAGCTATTAGAATGTTTGAAACTGTTACTTCCATCACATAGCCCATGTTTATTTTTTTTGTTTGTTTGCTGTTGTTTGTTTTTATTTTTGTTTCAAAACAGGGTTTCTCTGTGTAGCCCTGGCTGTCCTGGAACTCACTCTGTAGACCAGACTGGCATTGAACTCATAGAGATCCACCTGCTTCTGCCTCCAGCGTGTTGTGTTAAAGGTGTCTGCCACCACCACATGGCCCATGTTTATTTCTTAAAGGCCCAGGACACCCCACTTGTCTTTTTTGTTCTATACAGTGATTTAAAGAAATATGAATTTTCTCCTGACCTCTCGTGACCTGCTGGACAGAGACTGTTCGCATCAAAACCAGAGCATTTGTTTCAGCTTCTCAAAAACTCTCGTCATCTGCCCCAGATCTAGCTGTACACGAGATGGAACGGAGTCATTCAGGCCTGCCTTGTACCCCACTTGGCCCTTTTAGTGCCTGCGGGACCTCTGTGCAGACAGCAGAGGACACCCATTCTAGTCTCCAGGGAGGTGGGACTGGACTCCCTGGGTCAGCTGAGGTGAGCCTGCACCTAGTCAGACAGTGAGATAAGATTGCCCGGCCTCGGCTCAGTTGCAACACAGAGAAGGCTCGGGCCTCTGCCTCTGTTTCCCTGCGTGGGAAGCAGTGTAATTATATGTACAGGGCAGAGTTGGGAAGCCTAATTACTGTGTGGGAAGCAGGATTCCTCCCACCTGGGCAGAGATGGTGGTCTCCCTGGCCCCCTTCAGCCAGTGGGAGGCCCAGACTGCCTGGATGCCAAGGAAGAATGAGCGCACTCACTTTAGGATGCTGGGCTGAGCAAGTGCCAGAGTCCGTGGTGGCCTCTGTGATCCAGGGCTTTGGAGGTGGTGGGAGGCATCTCGAATTGCCAGCCCATGTTTCCACCCTGGGACTCTCACATCCTGGTTGAGTTAATATTCCTTCTCTTTCTCCCAGGCCCCAATACCCTGAGTTCTCCCAGGACAGGGAAAAGATCACAAGGACAAGGCAGGGAAAGGGCAAAAGTCCCACTCTGGGGTCCTTATTTGTGTAGAAGAGACCAAGTCCTTCTGATTGGTTTCCTGTCCCTCAAGGTCAGGCTAGTCCTGGCTTTGGGGCATGAGTGACTGAGGGCAAAACAGGTCTGTTTCAAAGCCAGTAGCAAGGCTGACTCTGTCGGGACAGGAAGCCCTTGTGAGTGCTCACAGGACTTGGGACAACATGGAAGGGTCTTCTAGATACCCTTCGCTGGCTCGCCCAGTCAACAGTAAGTCTGAAACCAAAATAAAGACACCATGGGTCTCTGATGGGCCCAATTACTACAGCTATGTATTTGCTCTTCCGAGGCACTTGCAAGACAAGATGTGTTTGAGAAAGCAACAGTGATATCATCACTGGAGACGTATGTTGAAGGATGGGGTGGTGTCTTAAGAGCCACATGAGAGAGATGGTCTTCCAGCTTGGCCCTCCCCAGGGTCCTCCCTAGCTCCCTTTGCCCACATCAGCTCACCTCCTGAGCTCTTGGTCTGGTCCTCAGGACCACACTGACCAACTCTTGAAGGCACCCCCTCTTTGAAATATGACTCCCATCCTTATTTCTTCCATAAAGAGTGGGCATCTCTGTGGTATCCATGCCAAGGCTGTGAGGTTACAGACTCTTAGACAGGCAGAGGGATGCTCTATGCAGGAGCCTGGCCAGCTCTTGGTACATTGCCTCCATTCCTGAGACACAGGTCCTGACCCAGTGTCATCTTAAGTTCTGCATTCCATCACTCAGCAAATTTCAAGAATGTCATGATCACTGTCCTCATTTCATGGCCAGAGATTGGGGCAGAGACTCAGGAGCCTGCTTCTGGATACAAAGAGACAAAGCAAATGCATAATGTTGTTGTATGTGGGGCCCGCAGTGATGAAGAGTCAGGCAACATCCAGGGAATTTGACTTGGGGGGGGGTGGTTGCATTATATATAGAAAAGGGTAACCTACAACTGGGGGCCTCAGAGGCCAGGACCTCTCTGAGCTCTTGCATGGGCACCTCAGCAGGCTCTCCCTGGGAAGAATGTTCTGTCCATCATTGAAGGTATCCTATGTGGAGCCAGAGAACAAGCTGGTGCTCCTATGATGCCCGAAGGGAGCAGAACAATGGCCGTATGTACTGGACTCCTGAAGGCCTATGGATGTTATTACAGACCTGCCACCAGCTCCAGCAGAGTCTGCACTCTGAGACATCGACTTTGGTCCTCTATTCCCGGATGTCCGTCATCAACCAGAACACAAGCAGAAACCCAAACATGCTCGCCATGCAGTTCTCAGTCTGCATGTGGCCAAAACAGAAGACCTAGGCATGGTGGCTCATCTTCATTAACAACTTGGCAGGACTTAGTATCACAACATCATGGCTGGGTGTGTCAGTGACGGTTTTTGAAGATCCATTTAACCGAGGAGAGAAGATCCAGCCTGAGTGTGGATGTCCCTGTCCTGTGGGCGGGACCAAACAAAAAGGAGAAGGTGAGAGGCGCCCCAGCACCCATCTCTCTCTGCTGCCTGACTGTGGATACCACGTGACCAGCCGACTCGTGCTCCTACCAACAAGCCTTCTTGACCATGAGATGGACTGCCCCCTCAAACTACGAGCCTAGACAAACCCTTCCTTCCTTCTGTTGCCTTTGTCACAACTAGAAAAATGACATGTGACCTGCAGACAGAGGGAGACACGACATCAATGGATCTCTATGTGGGGACTACCTTCCCAATGCTGGGATTGCAAGCTTGAGCCTCTTTCCCTCTTTTCACGTGGGCTCTGAGGATACAAATTTGGGCTCTCATGCTTACAAGGCAAGCACTTTGCCCATGGAGCCATCTCCCCAGCCCTCTTGTCACTCGCTTTCTGTCTTCCGTGTCCTATAACAGCTCAGAAAAGCAGCCTGGCTTTGGCTTCATTCTCTGAACTTGTTCAGCCACTGGGGTCCCCAGACACAGAACAGGTTGACTTTTGTCTTCTGCCTGTCACTCACTCAAAACACTGTCCAGGCCTTTGTTCTGAGTCCTGAGTGCAAGCCAGCAGTTCATCCAGTTTGGGGATTGGGATCAGAGTTGTGGGATGGATGGGACTCATGTCACCACAGTCCCCTGTCTGGACAGACAGGTTCCCAGAGGTCTGGTGAAGCAAACAGAGGAGGCGGTGCTTCCCCCAAGGGCATGCAGAAAGATCCTGAAGTTTCTGTCCTTCTTCTTCAGGTCTTTGAAATGACATACTTCCCTTGGTTCCTTTAAAACTGCCCAGGGTGGGCTAGTTAAGATGGCTTTTGTGGGTAAAGGCAGCTGCTTTGCTGCTAGCCAAGACCTCCACACATATGCCATGGAAAACACACACACACACACACACAC
>NW_026067935.1:2339911-2372114 GCF_014885135.2 Alexandromys fortis
TTTTTTTTTTTTTTTTTTAGGAGGCTCCTGAGGAGGATCCGGGAATCATGAGGCTGTCTTTTGGAGAACTTCTCCTCCAGCGGACTCCCATTAGTGGGGGTTGGGGGAAGTGTGGCAGGCGGGTCTGGGAGTGGGGTTGGAGGAGCACTCTGGGTGGTCTGAAAGCAGGCACGGGGCTGGGGACTGCGAGGCGCCAGTCATCCTTACAAGAGACTTAGAGGGCAGGCTCCACTGTGAGGCTGGGTGGTGGCTGGGAAGGAGGACGGTCTTCCTCAGGGTTGGGGGCTGGTCATCATTGTGCTCACTCTGAGTGCTCTTTAGAAAGTGCAGGGGGATGTACCCCAGAACCTGGCGGTGTTGTCCTTGGCTCCTCTGCTGTGAAATTCTAAGCAGCTTTTGGACAGACAATAGCCACTCTGAACCCCTACTTTTCCACCCAGGAAGCCCAGTGTGTGCCGCATCCCAGCGAGGAAGAGGGCGTCAGCCTACCCCCCAGCACTCCTCTTAGCTAATGAGAAGGCAGCTAACAGGTGATGTGGTTGTGGAGCTTGCTCGCTTGCTCTGCAGATGTGGGTGGGCCCTTACAGCCAGGCCTAGCGTGAAGGAGAACGAGGGCTCATGAAGGAGAAATACCACCCAAGCTTTCAGTCCATAGCTGTGCTGTGGACATGAGTAGCTGCGGGCTGCAGCAGGGAGCTGGCTCCATGGAAGAAATGAAACTCCATCTCTCTGTGTATTATCTGTTATAGATTTATCATCTGCCTATCACCTGTCTATATATCAATTACCTGTTATCCATCTGTCCATTATCTGTCTAAAATCTATTTGTCATCTACCAATCATCTGTCATTTGTCTATCATCCATCCATCTATCTATTTATCTATCTACCTACCTATCCATCCATCCATCTACCTACCTACCTACCTACCTATTATCTATCTATCTATCTATCTATCCATCCATCTACCTACCTACCTATTATCTATCTATCTATCTATCTACCTATTCATCAATCCATCCATTTACATACCTATCTATAATCTATCTATCTATCTATCTATCTACCTATAAATCAATCCATCCATTTACATACCTACCTATAATCAATCTATCCATCCATCCATCCATCCATCCATCCATCCATCCATGTATCTATGAATCTATCATCTATATATCTTTCCACACAGCTCATCACTAGCCACGCTTCTGTCTATATCATCTGTCCATTCCTGCATCTCTGTCCATCTCTTCAGCTTTCATTCTTTCAGTTCCTGGTCACTGAACCCTTGCTCAGCCCTGCCTTCACTGCAGCCAGTGGCTGGCATGAATGTGTCCCTCTCTCTCCCTGAGTGCCCAGCGCTGTTCCTGTACAGGGGAGACTTTGGTAAAGGATGGACAGGATACTTCTGCCCCAGGGTGCTCTCCGTGTTTAGATGGCTAGCATAGGCCTGGGATGGGGTGTGAGTCCTTAGAGGTTGAACAATACACCTGCTCCCATTGGCCCCTCTATTGGGTCCACACTGAGCCTCTGCCCTGTGCTGGCTGGATCAGCCTGCTCATCCTTCCCAAAGAACTCTGCCCCTAGACAGAGAGGGAGCGAGTGTGAAAGTGAGAGGGAGATCTTGCCAAGTTTCAGACCAGGTCAATGCCTGAAACACAGGGGTGTCAGAAACCTTGAGGACCAAGGCGGAAGAAGCCATCTAGAGACATGGTCAGTATAGAGGTACAATGCCGGGGCCAGGAACCCAGCTGGATTAGGAAGCACTGTTTTTCCACTTGCTCCTTTACCAGCCTCATTGGACTGTGAAGTTGCGCCCTTGAGCCCTGGCAGGAAGGTTTGGTGAGGCTCCCGTCCATCTGACAGGGCTATGAAGGTTGCCACCGCTGTCTCAGCTGCTTTGCCTCCCCCTTCCATTGTCACGTCCTGCCTTCCTGTGCACCCCAGGGTGGTAGCAATGCAAAGCTGAGTCCTCCCTGTGTGGTTCCACATTGACCGTCTCTCCTTCTCCCCACTCTCTCTAGACCCTGGAGCTGGGTGCTCCTCTTTTTGGTACCATCTTCCTTTCCAAGAAGACACCTGAATCAGAGCACCCTGGCCCACGCGCCCTCCACAGACACGCTTTCAGCACCAGGCCCCAGAACCAGCCTGCTTTTCCTCTGCCGTGTGAGTCACGGCTGCTGGAATCACCACCATCAACAGAACACACCTCCTACCTGGGGTCTGCTGATGCAGCCAAGGCTGGCCCCTCGCCAGCTTGGGCTGTGTTCTGCAGAGGGTGTGCCAGTGGCTGGCTCATAGGAGCACTTGCTGGCTTGCTCCACAACCAGGGAGGTCAGACAGAGACAGCAAACTGTTTCTTTTAGGCGTAGACTAATACGGGGCAGCCCTGTTTGCGAAATTGTCACTATCTATTCAGCCCCTTGACCTACTAGCAGGTCAGCGAGGTTCTCCTGGCCTCCTGGCGGCTCCCTTGCAGGAGTTCTCCTGACTGGCCACGTGTTTACCTCTGGGTGTGACTCAATGCTGGAGACGAGGCCTTGAGGGCACTTTCCCCAGGTAGATTCCTGCCTGCGGACAATGAGCTTCTCTAGTGGCTCAGAATGGCCCAAAGGCTTCACTGAAATAAAAAAGAATGAGAGCCTGGAGATTGTTTACTTTCGGAAGTCTGTAACTATTCTTTGTGGAATGGAGAATCTTCCTTGGGGTTATTTAGCAAGCATGTTAGTAGCCATGGGCCATGGAAGCAAGGGGTTGGAGTAAGAGAGCAGAGGAGTGAGACAGTAAAATCAGCCCTTGGAACAGACTCTGAAGTACTTGCTTAGCCAGACTGCCCCCCACCCCCCACCCCCGCCCCCAGGTTCCAGACATCTGCCCTATGCCCCTCTTCCCGTTTGCTGGTTAAGGCATCCGTGACTTAGGGTTCCTCAAGGCTGTCTGTCTGGTCTCTAGGAGGCCTCTTCCTCACGCAACTCGATGGTACATCTCTTCTTCCAGGCAGTGCCAACTCACCTAAATGTCCTTATTTCTAAAGAGTCACATCCCGGGAGTCTTAAGTTTCAGATTAAACTGTGTCTTTTGGGGATTGTTCATCAACTCTTGGTACTTTCCATAATTTTGAGACCAGATCTCACTAAGTTGCCCAGGCTAGTCTTGAACTCACGCTGTAGGTGGCCGTGAACCCACAGTCCTTTTGTCTCAGCCTTCTGAGGGGCTAGAAATGACAGGCCTGTGACATTAGATCGTGCTAATTTCCCACTTATAAAGATTACTAGTTTCCTTAGCCAAGTGTCAAAGCAGACAAAGAACGCAGAAGTGGTTGGCAAGAAAGAGGAAAGCTGAGAGCGGAGTCTCAGGCCCTGATGCCAAGGAGAATGAGGAGGGGAGGGCGAGAGCCAGGGCTAAGGTGGGCTGGTCTTTCTCAGTCATACTTCTGTCTTCACCCCAAGGAGACATTGCAGGAAAATAAATGAGGCATGTTGTCAGGGACAGAGAAACAAGAAGCTCCAGAATGCCCCAAGGAATACCCTCTACAGCAGTGGTTCTCAACCTGTGGGACATGATCCTTTCCCAGGGGTCACCTAAGACCATCAGAAAACACAGATATTTATATTAAAGCTCATAACAGTAGTAAACATTACAGTTATGAAGTAGTAATGAAAATAATTCTATGGTTGGGGGTCCCCACAGCATGAGGAAATGTGTTAAAGGGTCGTAGCATTAGGAAGGTGGAGAAACACTGAGTTACACACTGGGCAGCACCTGCTGAGATCAGTGGGGCAGAGCCTGGCATACTCCCTCAGAAGCCAGGCTGGGAAGGAACCAACCCAGCTTGTACGTTTGGATGACAAAATGAGACTTAATAACACCAGTGGGCACCCTGGGCACTTGGGAACTATGTCACCTTTCCTAGTGGGCATTGTCCTTAGAGAAATTTCTCAGTTCAATCCCAATTACTCTTCCTAAGCTTTTCCATATACTAGCCATGTCATTCCTCAGGGTTTTATGACATCATCCTTATTAGCTTCATTTTACAGATGGGGAAATGGAGACACAAGAGTAGCTTGCATTGGCCCACTGGTTGTGGCAGAGCAGACCCGAATCACAGTTTCATTACACACACACACACACACACACACACACACACACACACACACACATATATCTTCACTGTAATTTTGACAGTACTGGGGATAGAACTGGGGCCTTGCACTTTTGAGGAGAGCTCTCTACCACTAAGCCAACTTTTGGAGATCGTTCAAGATCATATGAAATAACACAGAGGTTCGATCCCATGTACCATTAACTACTGTTTCTTGTGATATGAGAAAGCCGTTTCACAGCCTTGTGTCCAGACATAGGACAGATCTGACTTCTTACGAGGCCGATGCGTCATTTTCTTAACTTGAATCTGCTGTCAGTGTTTCTAGTTTCAGTGATGTCCTTTGTGGACAAGGCTACTCAAGAAAACAAAGACCTCAAAGATGCTGCGGTTTAATATCCTGTCTGGGTCCCATCACAAGGTAGCTACAACTGTGCCTCCCATCAGTGTGAGGCAGACTGAAGCCCCCTTTCGCGGTCGAGAGGAGAGTCGTGTAGTCCTTGTGGGATCCTTGTGGACTTGTGATGACAGATGAAGGCTTCGAGCAGCCATGAGAATAAGTCATGAGTGGTGACGGAGGAGCATTCTCCGGCTTCTGCAGAGAGTGCCGCCACGCTGTGAGGAAACCCTTGCTCACTCTGTGGAGCCACTCCGAAGGGAGACCACGAGAAGCCTCAGTGACCTGCAGAAAGCCACTAGTGATGTGGACAGATCAACTTCCAGCTGTGACAACAGTGACAACAATGACCCTGCTCTGTCTGGCTCCTTGCCCTGCAGGAAGCCACGGATGTAGTATGTGTGGCGTTTATGTCCTTAATCTGAGGACAGTTTCTTGTGCAGTTTTGGGAACTACAACCTACTCCTGTCATTATTCCCGGGGTCACCACTGTGCACACCTTGCAGTGTGCTGGGTAGGGGGCGGGGGGGGGGGGATGCAATGGTGGGACTAGGCTGGGTCATGGTGGCCTTGGGCACCTCCACTCCAGCAAACCCAGAAGGTGAAAGTGGCTGAAACTCTGCCAGGGTTTGTTTATGTTGCCATTTTATTCTGTTTTTAAAAGAGAGAGAAACTTGGCCTGGATCCTCAAAGGGCTTTGAAGCTCCTGCCAAGGCACTCAGCCAGGAGCTCTTGGGTCTGGTGATGCCACTTCAGGCAGCCTGAGCAGAATCAGCCACTCTCTCTGGCCTTGCTGGGGACTGCTGTCCCTTGAGGCTTTCGTTTGACACTCAGTCCCACAGCTTCTAACTTGGGGTGGGGGATGGGGGCTCAGAGACATATGAGGAAGTGGACGGCTTGGTCCCTGCCTCTGAGTCCGCTAGGATGGCTACTTTTGAAGCTGTTTAGAGACGCCCATCTTTGAGGTCCCTTGTCACGGTCTTCTAAGGATGATGCCGAGGTCGGTGGGGACAGAAAAGGCCGCTTATTTCCCATGGGTAAGGCCAAGGCTCAAGTTTGCAGAGTCCAAGAAAACAAGCCCTAAGGCAAGTGTTTCCAGTCCACCCTGGAGGGAGGGCAGAAGGAATTCCAAGGGACAGCTGCAGGGTGGAAACCGCCCATGGTGAAACCAGGGGCGAGAGTGACCCGAGGTTGGGTGCTGGGGCCAGACCCTTGGTGACTTTCCAGTGGGAACTAGGGACTGTTACAGATGGCCATGGCTCACACTGGCACTATGACCAGAGCATGCTTCAAAGCATCCTTTCAGCAGAAGGATGTGTCACAGGACCTTGTCCCTCTCAGGGCATGGCAGCAGAACAGGTGGCTTTCAGCAGAGCCAGCACAGAAGACCCTACTTCAAACACACAGCCTCTGCCTCCCATTTTCTACCACAGGGCCCTATGCGTTCTTGAAAATGCTTCCTTCATGTTCTTCTCATGGGATGGCCAATCACATCGCCGTATCTCTTGGCCACGGTGGTTGGTTCATAGGTAGGTACCTGGCCAATTCTGTTTTGTTTTTGTCTGTTTGTTTTTTTAAGACAGGATTTCTCTGTGTATCTCTGACTATCTTGGAATTCACTCTGTAGACTAGGCTGGCCTCGAATTCAGAGATCGGCGCCTGCGTCTGCCTCCCAAGTGCTGGGATTAAAGATATGTGTCACCACCACCTGACTACCTGACCAAATTTTAGTCAATAATAGTCATGCTTAGAACTTGGTTCATACCCATGAATAGAAGGATGGTCACCTCTAATGGAGGCTCAATCAGAGATACATACCTGAGACCACTACACAGGGTAAATCATAGGGACAGCCCACACTGGGGAATGTGGGTACACTGAGGAAAGATGATACAGATGATTGCATTTGCACCGAGCTCTACACAGCTCTTCACTTTCCATTGGGGGGGGGTGAATTATTTTTTTTAAACAATTAACATGACAGATTAATTAATTAAAAGTTGCTTAAAAACAACTAAAGGAAAGAGAGATTATTTGGGACTACAGCTCCTGTAAATCATGGCAAAGAAGGGAGGGTGGACTTTATGGTGTTAGGGCATGGTGCTTCTTGTATGTTGGCAGATCAGAATACAGAAAGTTGAACCAGAAGCCTCAAATCAAAGCCAGGCCATTGCCCTCAAAGACCCACACTTAGCGACCCAGCTCCGTCATCTGTGCCTGCAGCCGCCAAGTTTCCATAAACGATAGCCCCAGCTGCCACCAAGTGTTCAAACTCCAAGGCAACGTCATTCCAATCGCAACACAGAAAGACAAGCTCTTCATCCTTATTTTATTAGGATTTATTTTTAGTCTCATCTGTGGCATATGTGTGTATGCCACATGTGAACCCAGGTGCCCGTGGTAGCCAGAAGAGGACAGTAGATCTCCTGGAGCTGAAATTCTAAGTGCTCCTGTGTGAGACTCTCCATAGAGGTGCTGGGAAACAAACTCAGGTCCTCTACGAAAGCAACAAGAGCTCTTAACCACTGAGTCATCTCACCAGCGTTCTCCTCTTTTCTTGAATTATATATGTATATATATATTTGTAAATATATATTTATATATAAATATATGTATATTTGTGTGTGTTTGCATGTAACATGGTACAACATGGTTATCCAAGGATAACCTGCAGGAGTTGCTCCTCTCCTTCCACCAGGTTAGTCCTGGGGATAAAACTCAGGTTGTCAGGCTTGGTGACAAGTTGCCTTATCCGTGAGCCACTTCCCCGGCCCTCCATTCCTCTTTCACTTGTCTTTGGGCCTCTCAGCTGGGTCCTAGTGACTGGAGGCTGAAGAGCTCCTGCTGGACCCATCCTATCTTAGGAGTTATAAACCTTGTGCCCTCCAGTAGTATATCACTATGGGATTAGGGTCATGAGAGGAAGTAACGGTCACCGCGTTAAATCAGAACAGTCTCATGGCTTTAGACTCTTGCTCTGCTCTCTGATGGCTCAGGAGGGCTGGAGTCCTGTATGCATGAGTCAGCTTTGCAATCCTGCAGGAGACTCCTGCTTTCAGGCTCCAGTAGCAACCAGCTCCGTCCCCTCGTTTTCCAAGTCATCTTTATCATCTCTATCCTCTGCTCTCTGTGGCCATGGATGGGAGTATCCCTAGTCTCAGTTCCACGTGGTCAAATCTGGGAAGGGTTTGCCAAGTTTAAAGACTTCTCTGGTCAGATCAGAACCACTTGGGTCCTTGGGTCACTCAAGGTCCCCTTCCCCACAGGGTCCTCATCTTTGCTCAGCAAAAGACCAAAGAAGGGGGCATGGCCACAGCAACCAGGGCTGAAGATATGGGTGAGGATGGCATTGTTCTGTTGCCAGTCACAAAATCAGCAGGCACTTATTATGTGCCCATTGCATGCTCTAATAGTTGTTCAGGGCTTAAAGAAGCTATCTGTCTTGTTTTTAAAGTTAAAAACATATAACAAAGGCTGTTCATACTATTTGCAAAAATGTCACAAACTGAACGACTGCGAGGTGAATCAGTAAAGAATTGCCTTGGAAACACAAGGACCCGAGTTCAGTTCCTAGCACCCATTTTATTAAAAAAGTCGTGTATATGGCGGTTCACACTTATCATCCTAGCACGGGAGGATGCCTGGGGCTCCCTGCCTAGTTGGTATGCTCCAGTTCAGTGAACGTCTCCACCTTAGAAGACAAGGAAGACAGTAACTGTGATGGCTGAGATAAACCATCACGTCACCAACTTGGGGAGGAAAAGGTTTATTTCATCGTAAAGCTTATAGTCAATCAGGAGGAAATCTCAGGCACTCAGGGTAGGACCCTGGAAGCAGAAACCGAAGCTGAGGCAACGGAAGAAGGTTTGTTCTCCAGGACTTGCTCAGCCTGATTTCTTGCAGTGCGTAGGAGTGGCACTGCCCACAGTGAGCTCAATCATCAATCAAGAAAATGCACCGCAGGCTTGCACACAGGCCAGTCTGGTGGGGAGTTTTCTCAACTGAGGTTCCCTCCTCTCAGACAACTCTAGGTTGTGTCAAGTTAAGACAAGATTTGTCAGCACAGTACCTTAGGGATAGCAAGGGGTACTGTCCTCTCTCTCTCTCTCTCTCTCTCTCTCTCTCTCTCTCTCTCTCTCCCTCCCTCCCTCCCTCCCTCCCTCCCCTCTCGCGTGAGCGCGGGCGTACACACACACACACACACACACACACACACACACACACACACGCACGTTCATTTAACTGAAAATCTGGTGGTTTCAAATCCCAAGAGTGACTGAATTGCCCCTTCGTGCTCTTGTTTGACAGCCTAAGCAAGCTAGAGCCATTCTTTCGTCTTTGATTTATACAAAAGACTAGGGCCAAATGCCACAGAGACAAGGAAATCCTTTCCAGTTGACAGCGCCTAGGGAGAGGACTTGGTCATGGCTGACCCCCTCAGTCCTCTGTCTGGCTCTCCACAAGCGGGCTGAGCCTGGGTACCTTACCTGTCTACACTGTATTCAGTTTTCTGCCCTTGGGAAGCACAGGTCCTCTGTGGGTGTGTGACCAGGGCAGATAAGCCCAGGAAAGAGCCGTGGGTCTGGGAGGAGCTTAGAGGACATGCATAGACAGGTACACCTGGTCCTGCTACAGGGAGGAGAAACCACTTCCCTGTGCCCAGGCCCACAGCTGCCTACTAAACTCTGTGAGCCCTAGTCTCTCCCCTGGGCATACCTGAGGGAGGTTCTGGATAGGCTCCACTGAGGTAGGAAGACTCACTCTGGATATGGGCAGCATTGTTCCATGGATTAGAGGCCTGCACGGAACAAAACCGAGAAAGGGAGCCAGGCACCAGCATCTATCTTTCTCTGCTTCCTGACTGTGAATGCCATGTGGCCAACTGCCTCATGCTCTCGCCGCCAAGCCTTCCCCATCACGATGGACTGTACCCTGGAACTGAGCCACCCCAAGCCCATCTTTCCTTAAGTTGCTTTGGCCAGTTGTTTTGTCAGCAAGGAAGTACCAAAATGATGAGGGGTCAGGCGGGGGTGGTGCACACCTTTAATCCCAGCACTTGGAGGGCAGAGGCAGGCAGATCGCAGTGAGTTTAACTACAAAGTGAGTTCCAGGACAGTCAGGCCTGTTACACAGAGAGACCGTGTCTCAAAAACAAATAAGCAAACTGAACCAAAAGACAATGATGGACTCCCAGAATGACATACTCCTTCTGTTCATTGAACTTGGGTCCCAAGAAGGTCATTTCTGAATTCTTTTCCAGATATGGATTGTCTTCTGCAGAAGCGCCCCCGCATCCATGTTTATTGCAGCCCTATTGACAGTGCCCAAGATATAGAATCAGCCTGGATGGCCTCCGGTAGGTGAGGGAATCAAGGAAGTGTAGATACACACAGTGGGTATTAGTCATAAAGAAAGAAGTGACATCATCACAGGGAAATGGATGGAACCAGAGCTCAGAAGTTGAGCAAAATAAGGAAGACTCAGAAAGACACAGCTTCTCATATGAGGAATCTAGATGAGACTATAAGTAAACATATGTTATATGTGGTGCAAACAAAGTAGTATGCTCCAGTATAACATACACTTCAATAAAAAGTCCAAAATTATGAAATTCAGCATTCTGTACAATATATGCTAATACTTTTCCCTGTAACATGAGTAAAAGCACAAGTTCTCATCTCTTGCAGGGGCAGAGAGGAGGGCAACAGCACAGGAAGGAGGGGACCAAGCAGAGAAGGATCTGCCCATGAACATTGTCTGGGTCTGTGATGGTCACTGCATGGAAATCCCAGACTGGGCCACTCACAATCCAGAGATGTTCACTGGCGGCTACAGAGGCTGCAAGTTCAAGTCAGCTCTGTGTCCCAGCTTTCAGAAATGGCATCTTTGAGACGTGGAGCTCTCTGGGGTCTCTGATACTGGTTTCTTGTCCAAGGCCATGATAAAAAGGCAACATGAGAAATCTATTTGCCTTCCAGCTTGAGTGGATTTAGTCCCAGGAACATGAGGCGGCTGTCACATCAAATCCACAGTCAAGAAGCAGAGGGTCATCTCTTGCTGGTACTCAGCTCTTTCCCTCTCTCTCTGGACCCCAGATCATGGGGTCAGTTAAGGTCCTTCCTTCTCTGGTAACTTCCTCACAGATATGCCCAGAGGTGTGTCTTCTAGGCGATTTTCCATCTTGCCAAGTTGCCGATCAATATTAACCATCAGAATCATTTCTGCTTTGGAAAGGAGAGGAAGGTAAAGAAGAAGAAGAGGAGAAGGGAAAGACGGGGAAGGAAAGCACAGGGGAGGGGAGGGAAAATAATACTGTAACCTGGGAGCACTCAGACCCAGGCAATAGGCAAGTTTAAACTGTGCCTCCCCCACCCTTACCCCATTAGGCTCTCAGGGCTGAGGAGGCTCTTAGCCATAGGTGCTATTTGATCTCCACACATAGGCAGGCATCAGGGTCCCCTGCAGACAAGCATACCCCAGAGAAACACATCGCTGAACACCGCTGTGCAGCCAGCTAGCTGTCCCCATGAACTGCTTGAGGAGGAAAGCACCTGTTTCCACTGCTGGGGACCGGAAATGGGGAGGTTGCGGGGAGACGTGACAAGCACAGAGAGTGGTGACCAGCACGTCCTTCAGCCCTCTGTCCCCAAAGTTTGCTCCTGTCATGCCCACGTCTACAGTGGAAGCAGCTGGGAACTTGCTCGACCACACAGATGTTGCTGTGCAGGGTTTCTGTGGGAGCCTGAGGAAGGTGGTTGGTCCCTCCAAAGATTGACTTGGAAGGCCTGAGTGTAGAGCTGACCCCAGGCCTGGAAAAGCCTCATCCCATCAGGCAAAGGTTTCAGGCCCTGCCCCAGCTCAGAATACCCCAACCTTGGGGCCACAAGTCCCTTCTTGTGTTTCTGTCGGAACTTCCCAGTGGCCTGGAACAGGTTTCATCTCCACATCTCCTTCTTAGCTGTACAGGGAGGGCAGGGGGAGACGTTTTTTATTTCTTGGAGAATCTGAAGGGCTGGGGAGACTCGTCTCATTGCTTCCACCCAACTCGGGAAGGAGATTAAAAAGCTTCTGTCAAAACTTGTGTGAGCTGCTGAGAAAACATCAGAAGCCTGTGCTGAAGAAATTGAGGGAGGTAATGGGAAAAAAAAAAAAAAGTCAACCAAAGGGAAGTTTGAGGAGCTGGGACCAGAGGACTTTCCTCTGTTTTCTCTCTCTGACTTGTAGACATCTGTGTCGTCATCTTCTAGATTGTTCTGCTGTGGATGGGGGGTTGGGTGGGTGGTGCATGTTGGGGAGGATGACTGTACCCATGAGCCCGGTGAGGGGCAAGTCGAGTGCTGGATCCGCTGGATTTACAGGCCGGTATGAGACACTAGATGGATGCTGGGAACTGAGCTCAGGTCCTCTGGAAGAGCAGCCGGGGCTCTTAATAACTAAACCACCTCTCAAGCCCCTTGGTGTGTCTTAAAATAAATCTCCCTCCGTCTTCCCAACGGTGCAATCCCATGGGGAGGGGCTTGTGGCGGGATTAAAAGCTCCAAAAGCTCATTTTTGAGCAGCCAGTAGCTGTCATCCCAACACGCTTTGCCTGAAAACGTTCTTAAATTCCCAACACACGGACATGGTGTCCGCCCTGAGAAAAGGTTGTGAGAAATAAAATATGTTACCATTTCATTCCAGGCCACTTGTCGTCTTCTAATAAACTTTGAGCTCGCAGGGCTCTGCTTTCTGTGATTTCCAAGAAAGGGCTAGAAGCCCCAAGACAGAAAAGCACAATGGCCCGGGGACCTCAGGGCGAGGCCTCCTGGGGCCTCTGCCTCAGGGTCAGCTGCCTCCGGGGTCTGGAAGTCTGCCCTGCTGCCCGTGGACCAGCAGGCAGGCTGAGGCTCTTCCTGCCTCTCGGGAGGGAGCTGCAGAGAGAGCAGGCAGCCCTGCTGCTCTTCTTTGAAGCTGTGACTTCTCATCACCGCCCCCCACTCCCCACCTCACCCCTGCTGCTCCTGAGAAAGGCCTGGTAGGGTCAGCAAGGGCTCAGCCTGGACAGTGGGAACTGAGCACAGCCGCTAGCTCCGCCCACCTGCTGCTCGCTGCGAGGCCACAGCCCAAGGCGCCGCCCACTAGCCAGGGTAGCAGAAGGTGCAAGCCTTCTGGAAAGGGCTGCCCGACAGATATCAGGCAGGCTGCAGAGGGTGGGTAGTAACCAGGTTCTGTGTGTCAGTCAGCCACTTCAGGTTCCCGGTGTCTGTCCATTCGCCTGCATCCTGGCTTCCCGACCCATCAGAGTTGAGCCCATGGCCCTGAAGACGGTGAATGAACTGAGAAGCCTTGCTGACTCCGATTTGCTTTGTGGGATGCCCCATCAATCATGATCATCCCCAGGGACCTTTGACTGGGGACTTGCTGGATACAGCTGCTCATTCCTCACCCTCTCCTTGGGCGGGGTAGGCCTGGCTCAGGCTACAGAGCTCACTCAGGCCAGCAATTCTCAACCTATGAGTTGCTACACCTCTGGAGGCCGAAGGACCCTTTCTCAGGAGTCACTGCTGGGAAGCACAGATTTATACTGTAATTCATAACAGTAGCAAAATTACAGTTATGACGTAGCAATAAAATAATCTTTTAGTTGGCGGACACCATCGCATGAGGAACTGTATTAAAGAGTCACAGCGTCAGTAGAGTTGAGAACCTCTGGCATACACTCAGCAAGCCCTGATCCTGACTGTCTCTAACTAGACCTGCAGAACTCCTGTTTGTTTGTTTTTTCCAGCGCAGTTGATTGAATTCAGGCCTCATATACGCCAGGAAGCACTCTGCCATTGAGTTATAGCCCTAACTCATCAACAGAGCACTCTAGGACCCTCAGGTCAGGACCCCAATTCTTAACATGCACTGTCAAAGATGTGGGAAGAGCCGATAGTAGGAGAGGCTGGGTTCCTGATCAGGAGAATCTAGTGGGAAGGTGGGCAGGGCTGTGGAGCGATAGCAGGGATTGCTCTTAGGCTGACAACTGCCTCAGACACTGGACCCAGAGAGGTGAAGAAATTTAGGGCAGCAGACGGGGAGCGGCAGCAGGACACTGGCCCCTCCTGGGCATCATGTTTACATTCTCCTGGAATTATGATGGTAGTCCCCAAATACAAAATTCACTGAAGGACTGAGCCTGCCCAGCCTTCCCTCTTCTCCTCCCCTCCCCTTCTTCCTTCTCTTCTCCCTCTCCCTTTTATCCCCTCCTTTTCTCTTCCCTGCCCAACATCCAGGTCTCAACCTCCTGGCCTTGAGCCCCTGCCTTGTCAAAAAACCTGCAGCTGCTGCCACTGCCCAACAACATAACCCAACAGAGTTTATATGGATTGAAAGGCTGAAAGCCCAGGGAAAGGAGCAATTTAAAAATCCAAGTTTTGGCTTCAACTGAATGCATGCTATTTTCACAACAGAAGTCAAAAAGTCCTGTGTGGAAACATTGAAAATTTGAGTTTATCTACCATCTACCATCTGTCTATCATATATCTGCCTATCTATCTATCTATCTATCTATCCATCCATCCATCCATCTATCTATCTATCTATCTATCTATCTATCTATCTATCTATCTATCTATCATCTCTCTTTCTATCCATCAATAGTCTGTCTGTCTTTTGTCTATCATCTATTATTTATCTACCCCCTGTCAATCATCTGTCTAACATCTATCATCCATCCATCTGTCTTTTGACTATTGATCATCTATCTATAATCTGTCTACCATCTAGCTATCATCTGTTTATCTACTCTTTCCATGTCCCAATCCACTATTTTTGTATGTAAAATCCTTTAGTTTTTGTGCACTTCTGGGTCAGGCCATCACCCTCGTTTTCTAATCCTGAAACATATCCATCACCCCAAGAAGACACACCCTGGCTAGTAACAGCTACTTTTGACCATTTCCCCCATGGCCCTTAGAAACTATAAATGTGCATTCTCTATCTGGACTTGCCAACTCTGGACTCTTTTTATATTTAAGGACTTATCCAACAGGAGGCTTTGGTTCCTCACTTTCTTCGTATAGGGCGATGTTTCTAAGGTCCCCCCAAACTGTAGCACAAATCACTATCTCCTTCCCTTTCATGGCTGAGTGTTCTGCCTCTTCACTCATCCCGTCATCAGTCACCAAATAAAGTGGATAGAGTCCTGAGGACTGACACCCCAAGGTTGGCCTCTGGTCTCCAAATGTATGCGGACATGGGTGCTCACATGTGACCATGTGCACACACACAGGCACACAAGAAAATGACTAAATGGAGTATTTAGGCATTGACTAAATGGAGTAGTAGGATTCTTGCATCTCCATACTTAGAAACTAAAGCCAGTGAACATGTGAGAAGTGCAGAAGGTCCCTTTCTACTTCTAAAAAGATTTATTTATTTATATCATGTGCATTGGTGTTTTGCCTGCTTGTGTGTCTGTGTGAGGGTGTCAGATCCCCTGGAACTGGAGTTATAGACAGTTGTAAACTGCTGTGTGGGTGCTGGGAATTGAACCTCGGTCCTCTGAAAGAGCAGCCAGTGCTCTTAACGGCCAAGCCAACCTGAAAGTCCCTTTCTAAAACACAGTTACTTTCTAGAAAGATCTAGTTGCCATTTGGCCTCTTCCCTGGCACTTTCTTCCGTTGTCAATGAAGGCACCAACCGCCCTTGCCCAGGATGCCATAGTCTATGGGGATAATAAGAATACAGTGGTGCAGCTTGTTGTTCCTTCCACGGTCCATGCCAGGACTTATGCTCTCAAAATGTTGGCCTAGAACCTGTGCACACAGAGAAAGGTGACTTTCAGGTTGGGCAGCCTCACATCATAGGAGGGGAGCTGCTCCTCAGCTGTCTTAAAGCACTTAAAGCTGTGCTGGGATGAGGACTGAGCATCCAAAGTGTGGGGAATGGTCCTCGGCACAGAGTCTGAGCTTGAGCCAAGCCTTCAGAACATTCATCTCTGCCCTCTGGTCTTTCTAGACTCAGGACCTGCTGCTACATCTGCTCCCTGGAAGTTGCAGTTGCCAGGAGAGAAAGAAAGGAGAGGAAAATAGAAAGAAAGAAAGAAAGAAAGAGAGAGAGAGAGAGAGAGAGAGAGAGAGAGAGAGAAGGAAGAAAGAGAGGAAGAGAAAGAGAAATTGAAGAAAGGGGGGGGGGTGGAAAGGAGGGAGGAAAAATTTGCAGAGCCTGATGCACAGGAAGCTACACCCAATTCTGGGCAGACATCAGAGGAGACTCAGGAGGGGCAGGATCATGAGGCGTGCGTTTTCTCCCATTTGCTGTTGGCAATCTGAAAACTAAAGAAGGTAGGTGCTCCTTAGTGACAAAGAGAAAACAGGAATAGATAGAATAGTTGGTTGGAATGATTCGAGGCAGGGTTTCTGAAATATAAGTTAATTTTAACAAATTAAGTCTGCTCCCGGAAGTCATTGGAATGGTAAAAATGTCAAAGCCAGGCTCTTGTCTCGTATAATTTCACTGTGTGTGCACAGAGCAGGTGTGGAGAGATGAAATCGAGACAGCTGTCCAGTCAGTGATGGTGCCTGCAGTGTTTTTGTTTTGTTTGATGATAGGCTCTTTCTGTATCGTCTGTGTGGAATTCAAACTCATGATCTTCCTGTGTCATCCTCCCCAGTGCTGAGGCCACAGGCACAGCCCCTGAACTCATGATCCTCCTGCTTCAGCCTCTCTGGTGCTACATATGTGTGGTGCATAGACATACACAAATGTAAAACACTAGTACACATAAAATAAGATAAAAATCTAAACAAAAACACAGGAAGAATGGATAGCTTTTAGGAAACAGCACCCAAGGTTTTCTATACACACATAAGCACACACTCAAATACACACACACACACACACACACACACACACACACACACAACACCTTACCTCCAAGAAGCCACCCACAGCTCACATCAGTACAGGTGGAGACTTACACACAGGCCCAGGAGGATCGGAGCACTGCACCATGTAACAGTGCTAACCTAGGCTTGGTCTTGCCAGCCCTTCTGTTGTGTGTCCATGTCTGTCACCCTCACTGCTCAGCCCTGATCCTCACCTCTCCCATGATCACAGAACTACTCATATGGCCATTTGTCGAGACTGCAGCCTCGTAGCTCCATTTTCCAATCCGAGGAGGGAGTCTTAGTGGGACCGTAGATACCATTACCATGACCAGACAGCTGCTGCCTGGATGGCACCTACAATGTCCCAGCACAACTCCTGGTGGCCCCTTGGTACCACAATGTGAGTCTGCTTTGGGACAGGGGTGCACATAGATATCCCTATTGCTGAGATTCTCTGTGCCTGTCTTCTCTGTCCTTCTCATCTCATAGATTTAAATGGCAGTGCCTGCCAAGGAGGCTGCAATACAGAAGATACACAAACCTGGGGATATACCCTCATCCCTAGATCTTGGTTCCTTGTTCTTGGTAGAACCAGCCCAGAGCAGTTGATTTCTGAGCAGAGACGATTTCACCTCTCTAGGACTCCATCACTTGTGGCACAAAACAGCAAAAGTCATCTGCTTTGCTGATGTAGCTGCAGGTCCCTGGGATTTAGCAGGGCTTGTTCTTCAGCATTCTGCACAGGGCTGACTGGAAGCCTCAATGCCCAGGGCTCCCTCATAGGGCAGGCCGGCTGGAGGTGCTCAGCACTAAGAATGGCTTGAAGGTCTCTGTTGTTTCTGCTCAGGCCTATGCCCTTCACGTCATGACGGTTTCAAGAGACAAAAAGCACAGGCGGTGGCTTGTCTCAGAGCTGTGTTCCTAGGAACCAGAGCCACAACTTTGAGATCCTTAGTGTGAAATCCAGGGCTCTCAGAGCACCCATCTCCTTTGCCCTGTAAGCCAGTCGCCACAGCTCTTCCATAGCCAATGAAATCAGTTATCTTTCATGTTACAATTAGTCCATAATCCTGGGCTACAGCATTGCCGCATGGGAGACTTTTGTTGAAGTCAACTTGTCTAAAACTTTTTCATCTTTTGTGCATGTGTGCAAAGATCAGTTCTTCTCCTGAGGTGCTCAGGAAATCAGGGAGACACTGAAGAACCTCCTGGAAGATCTTCTGCACTCAGGCAGGAGACACTGGCCAGTCTGAATCAGAGCACAGAGCCCCAGGCAGGGTTTGCAATGTGGTATATCCTGGGAACAGAGCAGACAGTGCTGTTGAGGGTACCTGAGTGCTCCACTGGCTTGCTGCTGGCGGAGGTACGCAACCGGAGTCTGCAACAGATCACTTGGAGCAAGAGCACTAAAGGATGTAGTATACAGAGGGGTCTCTGATGTGGGAGTGTCATATCAATCTGTTGATTTCATTGGTTAATCAATAAAGAAACTGCTTGGCCTGATAGGTTAGAACATAGGTGGGTGGAGTAAACAGAACAGAATGCTGGGAGGAAGAGGAAGTGAGCTCAGACGCCATGCTGCTGCTCTCTGGGGCGTACGCGATGAAGCTCTGATCCAAGATGGATGTAGGCTAGAATCTCCCTAGTAAGTCACCACACATTAATAGAAATGGGCCAAGCAGTGATTATATGAATACAGTTTGTGTGTTGTTATTTTGTGGCATAAGCTAGCCAGGCGGCCGGGAGCTGAGTGCCCCTGAACACCAGCCATTAGCCTCACCTCAGAAACAACTGGATGCTCTTTCAGCTCCTATTCTGCAAAGTTATTTTAAGCATATACGTGAATATAAACCAGGTGGACACTAAGCATGTATGTACATGCATGGGAAAGATAGATATGCAATCTATTTAATTTTGTGATTTCCTCTATGAAAACATAAAGGTAAGTATCTGTGTTAGGATTCTCTAAAGAAATGGAACCAATAGCACACACATATATACATGCACACTCACACACATACATATACACACACACATACACATGTACACACACACACACACACACATAGCCCAGTAGGCAATACTTGTGTCTGTCTGCCCAGGAGGACAGCATACCTTACTGGTAGTAAACCTTGCTCTTTAAGGCAGCTACTATTCAAGACTGAAATAGCTCTGCAAAGTTGATGTCTACCTCCTTGTCCTTTTTGCCTTGACCCTTCTTGGCAGCAGCCAGGACAACAAGTGTCTTGGCAGCTTCCACTCAAAGCATGCACAGTGTAGGGCTTTTGTTATGACACAGTTGGGCTGTCCTAGGTATAAGTGACTACCACTTGTGCCATTAAAAATATATTTCTTAGTTGCAGACGAGATGCCATAATGTCATGAATTTCTTCCAAATACCCTAGGGGTGAAGGACTGAGCAGAAGATAGCAGAGGCTAGCCCAGAGTCCCAGAGCAGGACACATCAGGACACATTTGCCCTACTTCTGTTTCTGCTGCTGTAATAAAATACCCCCATAAAAAACAACCCAGGGAGAAAGGGTTAATTTCAGCTCATGCTACCAGATCACAGTTCATAATTGTGGGGAATTCAAGGCAGGAACTTCAAACAGCTAGTAACATCCCATCCCCCACAGTCAAGAGCAGAGAGAAGAAATGCCTGCATTCATGCTTGCCTGAATTCCCCACTCAACTGATTTCCCTACTCTGATAAAGTTCAGGATCCCTTGCCTAAGGAATGGTGTCGCCCACAGCGGACAGATCTTCCCATGTCCATTAACATAAGATAATCCTCACAGCTGTGACTGAAGGCCAATCTAATTTAGACAATTCCTCCCTGAGACTCTCTTCCCAAGCGATTTTACGATGTGCCAATTGACAGTTGCCACTAACCATCACATTATTTTACATAACAAGATTCATTCACCATACCCAAGAGGGTACAGTGCATTCTCCCCATTGAGACCTCTGGGTCTCGACAACAGCCAAGGTTCCTGGTACCTGCGTCAGTTTGACAAAATCTTTTCTGCAGTAGCCAGGAGACAGCCAGAATTCAACAGGGGTGAGCAGTTCCTCCACTGACATCGGCTTCCATGAACTTGTAGAATGATCCAATCCCCCCTTTCATCCCTTTAAAACAAAATGCATCAAAAACTTCCTGACAGAAGCCAGGTACCATGAATTGACTGTAAAAGATTTCAAGGTCTCTGTGCAATTGAATGTCCTATGAAAGCAAAATGAGTTGTGTACAAGTAATTCAGTCAGCTTGAGGAACAATGTGTGTGTGTGTGTGTGTGTGTGTGTGTGTGTGTGTGTGTGTGTGTGTCAGGGGTGTGCCAAGCATGTTGCAGATGGTACTTCTGGCAGTTTACTAGAGCCAGTTTCATAATTTAACATCCTGGCATCCCACACAAAGGCCTCCCTGTTTGATCCCCTAACAACACGCTTAGCACTTTCTGAGGAAGCAGGATTTGGAGGCTGAGCTGTTTCTAGCATCAGCTAATCTATCATCAAAAGATACTTTCCATGCAGGCGCCTGATTCTGAGTCCTGACTTGACCTCCAGAGTTGGATGCATACTAAGGGATTTTCCAAGGTCAGGGCTGGAGTTGGGGGTTGAGGGGCAGGTCACAGCTGGGACCTACCTAGCCTGTAAGTTGCTGGCTTCTGACTGTTGCCACCTCCTCTCCTTCAATCATGTGGTCTACTTGGATAATCCCAGGAGCTAACGGTCTCTCAAATCCCAGTCACCACTGTGTTTATCAAAACGCAGGCATGAGGTTGACTTAGCTATCTCAACCTGGTTCTGAGAGCCCCTTTATATTTTGGTATTGTCTGTGTGTGGAGTTATATATTTTAAAGTTGGAAGTAATGCAGGATCATTTTACTGTTCAGTGGGGATTCAAAGAGGAGAGATGCTGAAAGAATATACAGGGGTCCCTCGAGGGGATTGAGGTGTCCTCTCTACCACCACCGCTGTCACATAGTCTCTGGTGTTTGTCCCCAAACCAGCCTGACTGTGAGGGAAATGATGAGCAGGAGAACCGGATGTGAGAGTCCTGTGACCTTCTTCACCTGCACACACCAAGGCTCTCATCTGAGGTCACAAAGCAAGGACAGATGAAGAGTGGCAGGCCAGGGTGGGAGAAGGCTGGAGGTCTGTGCACAGCTGGAGGTCTGCTTACAGCTGGAGGTCTGCACACAGCTGGGGCTCCTCAAAGGGGCTCTGGAGCGGTAAAGCAGAGAGAAACGGGTCTGAATGAAACAGGGCTGGAATGGGGCGACCCCTCCACCACTCAGCCCCAACAACAATAGACACAGAAGAAGTGATAAGGGGAGGGTCTCAACACAGTGCCCAGTGGTGGCTGTCACAGAAGCTATGCCAGAGTGGCCATCTGGCATGGAAGCCCCATGGCCCAATCCAAAGAGGATATAGACAAAGATGTGTGCTCAGCCACAATCTGCTGAACCTTGGAGTGACAACACTCTGCCACTAGACCTGACCAGAAGTTCTGTATCCAGTGTTCAGTGTTACCTTCCTCAACTCACTAAACCTTCTGTGAGCTTCCATCACCTTGAAGATGCCCAGTTAACTCTAGCAATGATGTTCCCAGGTAAATATCAGCATTCATTACAGGATTTCTCTCTCCCCTACCCTCTATCTCTAGACAGTAGGTCAGTGTTTTTTCTCCTCTTCTGATCATATAATTATAGCAAAATGTCACCACAGGTGTATCACAGAAGTCAATATACACCGCAAAACCAAAGGCTCTGTTCACTCAGTTTGAAAGTTCTTAAAGCCCTGTGGTGATGCAGGGTGCTTTAAATCTCTTGAATTGGCAGAGATGGAAACATTCAATTGTATCAGGTGCCAGGGAAGGCCCATGGACTGTGAATCAAATTCTTTAGTTCCCAGAGGGATGGTAGAAGTCATTACAAGCCCCTTGGAGGTCATTTTGGTGAATAGGGAGCAGGCCAAGATGTTCACAGCCCACTGAGGTCTCTGTGATGGTTAATATGGTCAACTTGACAGGATCTAGAATCTCCATGGAAAAGAGCCTCTGGGCATGCCTGTGAGGGACTTTCTTGACTGAGTGAACTGAAATGAAAAGATCTGCCCTAAATATGGGTGGCCCTGTCACATGGACCAGTGTGCAGAAGCAAGATGACCACTGGCATCCATTGCTCTGTTTCCTTACTGCTGAGATAAGCAGTGATGTTCACCACAGTGACTGAGCCCTCTGAAACCACGAGCCAAAGTAAACCTTTCTTTTCTTAAGTTGCTTCTTGCTAGGCATTTCATCACAGCAAAGAGATCAGTCATTTAGATAAAAAAAAAAAGTGACTCTGATGGTTTGAATAAGAATGGCCCCCATAAGTTCATTTGTAGAAATGAGCTGCAGGCAGGCCTGTTTTTTGTCCTGCCTGGCTCCCTCAGGGTTAGCTTTACACCTGAAATAACAACACACAAACTGTATTCTTTTAAACACTGCCTGACCCGTTAGTTCTAGCCTCTTATGGGTTAATTCTCACATCTTGATTAAACCATTTCTAATAATCTATGTAGCATCACGAGGTGGTGGCCTACTGGGAAAGATTCAGCATGTCTGACCTGGCAGCTGGCTCCAATGCATCTGCCCTGGAGAGGAGAGGCATGGCATCTGCCTAACTTTCCTTCTTCCCAGCATTCTGTTCTGTTTACTCCACCTACCTAATTTTCTGTCCTATCAAAGGCCAAGGCAGTTTCTTTATTAACCAATAAAATCAACACAAAACAGAAGACTCTCCCACATCACTCATATATTTGAATAGTTAGTTATCAAGGAGTGGCATGTTTTTTCTTTTCTTTTCTTTCTTTCTCTTTATCTCCTTCTCTTCTTTCTCCTCCTCCTCCTCCTTCTTTTTTTTTTTTTTATGAGACAGAGTTTCACTGTGTACCCCTGGCTGTCCTGGAACTAACTCTGTAGACCAGGCTGGCCTCTAACTTAACAGAGATCCGCCTGCCTCTACCTTCCAAATGATAGGATTAAAGACATGCACCACCACTGATCAGTTTGAATGGTATACTATTTAAAAAAGAATTAACAGTTGCGTGGCCTTGTTGGAGGAAGTGTGCCATTAGAAGTGGGCTTAGAGATTTCCAAAGACCACACCATACCCCCCTACACACACACACACACACACACACACACACACACACACACACGCACCCTGGCCTGCAGATCAGGACGTATCTCTCAGCTACTGCTCCAGTGCCATGCAAGCCACCATGCTCCCTGCCATGATGATAATGGACTCAGCCTCTGAAACTGTAGCTCAGTCCTCAGTTAAATTTTTTTTTTTATAAGAACTGCCTTGACCATGGCATCTCTTCACAGCAATGACTAAGTCAATGAGGCAAGGGAGGCACGGGAAGGGCGACACACCCTGATTCCTAATCTCCTCTCCATGGCTCACATCAATAAAATGTGACAAACAAAGGGGGGACTCAGGCTGGCACAAGCTATAACTTCCTCCAGGGCAGAAGGTTGTGGAGCCCTGATTACAGTCTCTCCTCGACTCCATTGAATCTGCTGCACAGACTAAAAGTAGTTACATATCTATTCTTCAAACAAAGCTAAGGTCAGGGAGCTAGGGAGATGGCTCAGCGTGTTAAGCGCTTGCTGTGCAAGGGTGAGGACCCGAGTTCAGATTCCCCAGAGATCACATAAAAACAATAACAACAAAATGAAAACAGCTAAGAACACGTGCAGTCCTAGTACTGGAGGCAGATACAGGCAGATCTCAGGTACTCAATGGTCCAGCCAGTTCCTGAGATCAAACTCCAGGCTCAGTGAAGCTCTGTCTCAAAAGACCTTCTCATTCAGCGAAGTTTCTTCTTGGGGATTAACACAGAGACCTCCAAATGGACACTGTGAAGAGAGAGTGAGGGACTTTGGGGAACTCGATCCTAAAAGGGATATCTTCATCATCAAGTCTCAGGACCTATGCAGAAGAGAAGGTCAAGAAACTATAAAAGCTAGAGGTCATGGATGGCCCAGGAAGCAGTATCTTCTAGACACGATAGAACTGACGAGCAGCTCAGCTCATAGAGACTGTGCCACAAGACCTGCACAGGGCCAAACCACACAAAATCCCAGCACTGAGAGGAGGGTCCCACCCCTAACCAAGAAGCCAATTGCAGCAGATATCTGCTGGGAAGGGGGAAATCGGTTTTCTCTAATGGAGTCTCAACGGGTCGGTCTGTCAACCACATCCCAGGGCAGCCCCCATGCTCAGGAGAAGTTAGCCAACACAGAACTAACTCACTGGTTTCTTAGTTAGGGTTTCTATTGCTGTATTGAGACACCATGACCAAAAAGTAAGTTGGGGAGGAAAGGGTCTATTTGACTTACACTTCCAGATTGCTGGTCATCCCTGAAAGAAGTCAGGGCAGGAACTCAAATAGGGCAGGAACCTGGAGGCAGGAGCTGATGCAGAGGCCATGAGGGGTGCTGACTTCCGATGGCTTGCCCAGCCTGCTTTCTTCTAGAACCCAGGACCACCAGCTCAGGGGTGGCCCCACCCACAATGGGCTGGGCCCTGACCCATCAATCACTAATTAAGAAAATGCCCTACAGGTTTTCCTGCAGCCTGGTCATATGGGGCATTTTCTCAACTGAGGCTCTCTCCTCTCAAATAATTTTAACTTGTGTCAAACTGACAAAAAACTAACTAGGTTTTATGGTTTTCTTGAGGAATTCTTGTTTTATTTTAGTTTGTTTTAGTTTTTTTTTATCCCTTTGGTCTTTGTTTTGATTATCATTTTTGTGGGTTCTTTTAGTTAGTTTTTTTTTTAAGAGAAAGAGAATAAAGTTAGGTGGGCAGGGAGGTGGGATTTTGGAGGAGATGGAAAAGGGGAAAACATAATCAAATATAGGATATGAAACAAATTTTAATAAGGAAGGTGATGATCAACAGAGGAAGGACACCTGACATGAACTTAGGGCCACATATGCACAGAGGAATGCAACCCCCCAACGTGGTACACCCCCTCCACACGCACATGAAGAAATATGGAGTCAGATTTAGGAATTTCGTATTAATATGATGCTATTTTTTATTGGCTACAGTAAGAAAGCAAAATCATGTGTGCTCAACTAAATGTACCTTAGTTGGTTAACCAAATGAAGTGTACCACATAAATTATTTGGTTGATTTTCATTTGCAAGAGCTTAGAAAGATCTCAGGAAATTAAATAATTAGCAACTAAGTTGGGTAAGCAAAGAAAGGAAGAAAGGAAGTTAGCTCCTAGGTAATGAGTTAATGGATTAGAATGACCTTCCACCTGGAAGAGAAAAGGGCCAATCAAAGATAATGCTTTCTTAGGGGCATGGGATTTGCTTTAAAACCAAGTCTCTCACTAAGCAACCCAGGCTGGTCTAGAAATTGCAGTCCCCCTGCCTCAGCCTCAGGAGTGCTGAGATGACAGGTGTGGTGTGGCCACCAGGCCTGGCTTCGAAGATGCTTATTTTTCTAGAATAGGGCTGGAAACTGCGCTGGGCCACAGGAATGAGTACCGAAGAGAAACTAAGACACACCCCAGAAATGAGCTTGGAACCGCGTGAAGACACAACCCGCAGTTTGCTGCTCTGCTCTAGAGGGAACACCGAAGCTCTGGGCCCATTAATGGATACCCACAAGTGTTTGTAGACTCGGCAGGGCTGCTTGGGACCAACTTGGTGGCGTTAATTCTCAAGGTCGCACACAGGTGGAGAAAAGAGATTGACCTCTGCTCCGCATAGGCACGCCTCCCTCCTTCCCTCAGAACCAAGCCTGGCCTTTATTTCGGGTGCTCTTTGATAAAGTAAAGTCCCCTCTGATTTCTTTGCATTTTTCCTAGCAGATTCCGCACGCTGAGAGAGCCTTTTACATTATTAATAAAAGTTTTGAGTTCGGTTACTTTGCTGTGGAAAATGAAAGGCTCTCTTTGGGGGCCTTTGAAATGCCAGCGTTACACACCTCCCATTAAGGCACTTAGAGACTGAACACCCAGAGGGTTGAAAAAAGCGGGGCCGCCCACGGAATCCAGAATTGTGTCTGCTGCTGGGGGAGAGCGTGGCAGACACTGGCGACAGCTCTACATTTGGCGGCGTAATTAAAAGTTTACTTTCTTTAGTCTGTTGCCATGGGGACGATGTTTGGTTGCCGGTCTGAAATCATAAAGGACGGTGGAGATCTATTGAGAAAAGCAAAGGTGACTTGGGAAAAGGGCTTTTCAGACCCCGTGGCTTGAATGGAGCAGGTAGAGAGCCCACTAAGAGGACAGACAAAAGTCGTAAAATGCCTAAACCGGAATTATTGTGCTCACGGACTAGTTAGGTGCAATTCTGTTAGCAGAATCAGCCCTGTCACCAACCTCTCTCTCTCTCTCTCTCTCTCTCTCTCTCTCTCTCAAAAGACGTTTATTATTTATTTATTTCAAACAGGCTCTCATGTAGTTCAGGCTGGCTTCTTAACCCACCATGTAGTCAAGGATGACGTTGAACTTCTGGTCCTCCTTCCTCCACCTCCCAAGTGCTGGGCTAACAGGTATATGCCACCATGCCTAGTCTATGCAGGAAGCAGAGAGCATGGCTAAAAGGGATGAGGATCCCTCACCCCTAGGGTTCACTCCCTCCAACTATACCTTCCTTTTTATCTTTACATTCACAAATATCTTTTATTAAAACAACAGTTTCCCAAACAAAAGCATAAGCCGTGTTCTTTTCCATTCTTTTAAATAAAATAATTAAACTTGTTATTTGACTATTTTAAATAAGATTTTTATTAATTCTCTGAGAATTTTATTCAATACAATTTGCCCATATTCACCCCATTTTGATCAACTCCTCCCACACCCTCCCTCTCTACCCTCCTCTCCCTACCCAGCCAAATTTATATTTTCTTCTGTTCTTGCTTTTGTTTTTCCCACATCTAATGGAGTTTGTTTTTCTACTCTTGGAAGTGGAGCCTGCCCTGGAGTGTGGTCGACCTGGGAGTGGGGGAGTATGTGTGGGGGTGTCCTGTTGCCATTAACCAGAGCTGATTTTCCCTCTTCCAGCAGCAACCAATAGCTCCTTGCCAGGGGGTGGGACTTTGTGCCCCTCCCCCACCCCATGCTAGATTGTTTGTCTGGTTTGAGCTTGCACAAGTCTTGTGCAGGCTGTCACACCTGCTGGGAGTTCAAAAGTGCAGCTGCCCCGCTGAGTCCAGAAACATTGTGGTTTAAGTCATTCATCACCTCCAGCTTTCCACCCCTTTTACTGAGAAGTTCCCTGAACCGTCAGGGGTGTGTGGAGGTGGAGGGGCGGGGGGCGCGCTAGTATATCCCATTTAGGGCTGAGCCCTCTAAAATCTCTTATTCCTTGCACGCAGACCACTGGGATAATGATAACGCATGCCGACCACTCCCACTGCCACCACCTCCCTGCCTCCTACTCCTCAGGCTTTCCTTCCCCCAACAATCTCTTCCTCAAATTCATATCTATTTATTTCGTTCCGTGACACACTGAGTTTAACTCCGGCTGTCTGTGTGACCGGAACAATCTGTTGGAGCCTGACAGGCTCAACAGTCGGTACACGCAAGTGAAGAAAATGACCCTCTCTTTCTCGGAATCTGTCAGCCACTAAGAGCTCCATAGTGAGGGGTATGATCTCATGAGCCCCGCCCCTTTCAATGACTGAATGCTGTCAGGCCCAATCTCGTGCAAGTCTGGGTAACCACAGCTGTGAGATCATGATGGTAGTGAGTGGTTGCTTTGAGTAGAAAGGATGGCATCTCACAGCCGTTCACCCGTATTTTCCAGGTCTTAGTACTTTCTACCTTCTCTTCCTCCATGTTTCCTGAGCCTCAGAGAAGGAAGAATAAATGTCTTATTTATGGCTGGGCCCTCTCAGCAAGTTGGGCATCCATGATTCTCTGAATACTTTTCACTCTGTAGCCCAGGGCGGCCTCTGCCTCCCGAGTGCTGGGATTAAAGGCATGCGCCACCACCGCCAGGTATACATTGCCTCTTAAAGCAAAAAGAAGCTTAATGCTAAGAGCAGATTTGGCTATGGATATAAACACAGAGATTTAGAAGACAGTTTGGTGCTGTACCAGTTTAGTTAAACAACAGTAGTCAGTGCCCTGCCTGGGCCCATAACCTCCCTGGGCATGGGTTGTTAACCAGCCCCACAGTACCAGGGTGTGGTTCCCTTCCACAGAACAGACCTCAAATCAAATTGAAGAGCAGTTGTTTACCCCTAAAGCAACCCTTAAGGACCACTTTTTACAATTTCTAGAACCTTCCAAAACAGCCCCACTACCCAGGGCTATTCCCCCTACAAACAGAGGCCTATGGGGACCATTTTATATTTAAGCCATAAGGAATATAAAGGAATATAAGGAATAAAAAAAAGAGCAAGTGTTGCTTCTGAGGTCAACCTTCATGGCCATCTGGCCAGGTTCCAACAATCCATCACCATAGGCTATGCTTCCCCTGTCCTGTGGTAAAGGAATTAGGAGGTGGGTCTGCTTTAGCTACTTTTTGCATCACTGTGACAAAATGAATACCTGAAAGCAACTGAAGAAAGGAAGGGTTTGTTGTGGCTCCCAGTTTGACGGTGCACAGTCCCTCGTGCTGGGGAAGGCACAGTCGCAGGAGTGTGAGGTGGCTGGTGACATCACATCCACAGTAAGGGAGCAGAGACAGATGGACGCTGGTGCTCAGCTCACTTTCCCCTTTGTATTCAGTTTGGGACCCCAGCCCATGGGATGGTGCTGCCCACATTCAGTGTAGATCTTCCTTAGCTCATCCATCCCGATCTAGGAAAGCCCCTCACAGACACAGCCAGAGATGTGTCTCCTGGGTGAGTCTAGATCTTGTCAAGCTGATGATCAACCTTAACCGTGATGGCTTCATATAGGTGGAAACCAAATCTGTTTTTTTTTTTTTTCATAAGAAGACGGAGGATCTAGTGCTTCCAAAATTTTCTTACATGTGTGATCCCAGGCAAAACCCTTGTTGGGAAAAGGCTCACTGGAACCCAGCCAGTCCTTACCTTGGACTTCAGGCTCCCCGACTGTGAGGAAGAAATGCCTGTAGTTGGTAAGCTGCTTCATCTATGGAACCTTGCCCTAGTAGCCTGTATTGGATTCCAGTGACACCCAGTACGGGAAGGTCAGAGGTGACATCACATGCTGTCCTCTGGTGAGGGCTCTGCATTCTCTTACTTCCTAGCATAGACTCTCCTGCTGCTGCTGACTATGGATCAGTCACTGGCCAGCTCTTCCCTGCTTGGGTCTTAGCCTGGTACCCACCTGGAAACAATTATCCCCACTTGGCAAGACAGAGAGACATGTTACAGAATGTCTGTTGACCTTTGCAGCCTGTTGCCATGAGGAGGCAAGTTTAAACTTGGGTTGAACATGACCCACTCCTTCTTGGGCCCTGTAAATCCCAGACTCTTGAATCAAGTGCTTGAAGATGGGCTTGGCCAATGTGAGGTGCAGAAAAAGTTAGAATCTTTTATAGTGTGCCGTGCGGGGCATGCCGAGCCTACCTGATGTGCAAGGTGGGTGTTACTAATATTCTGGGGTAATTAGAGAAAATTATAGACTTTTACTCAATCGGACAGTCAGAAATTCTCCTGGGTGTCTTTAATTACCCTGTAAATCACCACATAGCCAGATGACAGAAAACTAGGCTCTGCTCACTGCTTCCCTGGGTCAGGATCACCACTTCCTTGCTTTTTGTCAGTCGCAACTGAAGAAGTGACTAGCGTGAGCAATTCCCCTGAACTCAGGTGTTGGTGATTATAATAAAGTAGCCCCATACTAGCTCAGAACAGAGTATAATAAAGGTCTCTTTAATTAGGGATAGACTCACAGATAAGCAGTCCTCTGCATGAGCAGGGAACAGGAACTGAATCCAGCAGTCAAGGGGCAGTGCATGTGTCTACATCTGTTTATATAGTACATGTGGCCACTCCCAGAGTGAGCCAGTATCTTAAAGGCTATTGGCTGAAGGAGTTCCCATAGCAATAAAGGGCTGACCATGGGGACAAAACAGGCCAGCCCTGGATGTCCCTGAATGTCCATGTGTAAATTGACCCTGGACTAGCAGCTACACTCTGTGCACTGAGGAGAGACTGCCATGTGGGGTTTGCATATTATGAAATGTCTGGGAGAGGTGTATAAAACTGGGGGTGACCCTGAGCATATGGCTACATCATATCCCCTAGCTAAAAGGCTTCGTAATTTCATTGCCCCATTAAGAAGAGTGCATACCACTCCTGCCCCATGCTCCACCCACACTCTGAGAGTAGTGTAGCCTCTGGGTCTGCACTGGTAACTAGGAAACCAGGTTGCAATCCATGTCTTAATTATGGGTATTCGGTTGTTCTACTTCAGGCAGGGAGCTCTTACCTGGCCTCAGCATGCACTGTCCTTGGGCATCCCATTAGTAACTAAAGTGACTCTTCATACTCAGGTACTGCAAAGACCGGTGCTTCAGGAATCTCTCAGCTTCACTGTCTCAAGCTCCACCTTCAGGGAGATTGACAGCCAGGGAGAGTGAGAGTGATGCTTTACCCTGGGGATATCCTATATTCTGTAGGGCATTGAGCTGGATCTCTGATCTGTACTCCCTTGGAGCCAGTAACCTTATCTCATACACATGACATCTGTAGGTGGAGGCTGCTTGTTGGTTTCCTGGCTGCCCAGACCCAAATAATCACCCAGAAATTATATTAGTTACAACACTGTTTGGCCAACAACTCAGGCATTTTTCTACCTAACACTTATATGTTAAATTAACCCATTTCTATTAATCTATTAATGTAGCACCACGAGGCTGTGATTTACTAGTAAGGCATCTTTCTCCTTTGACAGCTACATGGTATTTTCTTGACTCCACCTACTCTCTCTCTCTCTCTCTCTCTCTCTCTCTCTCTCTCTCTTTATGTCTCTTTCAGCCTTGCTATATTCTGCCCTGCCATAGGCCAAAGCAGTTTCTTTATTAACCAATGGTAATAAAACACATCATCTCCCCTTTTCTGTCTAAATAATACACTTAGAATATTTTAGTCTGTTTGTAGCTGGCAAAATTAAAGACAATATTCTGTCATATATTTTATCTTCATGTTTCTAAAATATTATATCTAATTTATCTTTTATCATAACTAAGGAAAAGTATAATTATCTGTCTTCAACTCTTTAAAGACCACAGAAAGATATAATATTACCTAAGTAAATAGGAAGTGCATTGTAAGCAACTTCCAAAGTTCTAGACAGAGACATCTTGCTTTCTGGACAGTCACCTAAAGTTCTTCTGTAACATTGGAGCATCCATCTTCAGTCTGCAGGCCCATAGTATCCAGCAGACTTTTCCACAAAGCAGGACATTTGAAGATCTGTTCTGCCCTGTAATGGCAAAGTTCATCAGTTGCTTTCTTCTGTGTTCTGCAGAATGTCTGGCAGTTCTTTCATGAAGCAGGAGCCCTGAAGGGCTGTCTCACCTTCTTTAGGCAAGATTAGCAGTCTTTTTTTTTTCTGTGGGTCCTGCATGTCCAGTTCATATAGCATACCTTCAAGTAGTCCAGGCAAAAGTAGTTTCTTGCCCAAATGTCAAGCCTTGTCACTGTGAAGACAAATTCCATAATGAGTTTCTTCAATGCCCATCAACCTCTCTGAAGTAATTGGTGCTACCAGAAACAGACATCTCTCACAGTTGAGAAAAGTCTAAGTTCTTAAACCATTTTAAATGTCATATTCTGTAGGTCTTTGAAAGATTTGAAGAATATCTATCCATTAGAAATATATCTCTGGATATCTAGAAAAGCCTAACATGACTACAAGTTTGACTATTATAGATGGCTATCTATTAATCTGTAATTTAATATTATACATTGCATTTTAAATGAGCTGTATAAACATAATGCCTTAAGCAAGAGTAGAAATATACATATAACAAAACTGACCTTAAATTTGTATCAATAAACCAATATCCATACCAATGCAAAGTATTCATCTCTATTTCAGACATCCACCCCTGAGACTCTCCCCATTCCATCCAGCTCCACACAGTCACCCTTCATAGCTGTCAGAGTGCTGTTGGCACCCAGAGGTGACATCTGCTGCTCCATGGCACTGTGGAAATGTCAGATCTGTGAAGCAAGTGCCTAGACATCTCTCTCACCTTAGGGTCAAGGATGCATGTCCTACCATGCCCTCAACACAAACGCCAGAAGTGAAGGAGCGGGTGGGTGAGTGCATGGCTTGTTTAGCCAGGTGGTAAGAATAATCTTAAGAAAGTGATTCCACTGTGCCTTATATTTATTTGCCTTCAGGAAAATGAGCTGCTGGGCACATGAGTTCACACAGGGAATTGGGAACACACAATTTGAACTCAAGTCCTTATTTCCCCTTTCCTTCAAATTTTTTCATTAGAATATAATTTTTTATTTTTCCTTTTAAAAATATATTTTACATATTTTAAGGGTTATTTTTATTGTGGTATGTATTTATTTAATTTGTTATTTGAGAATTTTATATATGATTACAATGTTTTTTGTCTTTTTTTCATATGTAAAAACTTTTTGTTTATTTTTTTAGTTGTTGAAAAAAATTTCTGCCTCCTCCCCATTCCCCATTTCCCTCTCCCTCCTCCCACACACCGCCCACTCCCCCCACCCATTTCCCCCTCCCTCTCAAGACTGAAGAGCAGTTCAGATTCCCTGCCTTGCGGGAAGTCCAAGGTCCTCCCACTTCTATCCAGGTCCAGGAAGGTGAGCATCCAAACAGGCTAGGCTCCCACAAAGCCAGTTCATGTATTAGGATCGAAACCTAG
>NW_026067935.1:2373570-2408130 GCF_014885135.2 Alexandromys fortis
TTTTTTTTTAAATAAATCACTGAGTCCCATTAATGCTGAAGCATGGACACCTGTTAATATCCACACCCCAAATAAGAATAATTTTCCCTTTACAGAAGACATTAATTGGCAATAGTTTCCAGATTTTGGGGGGTGGCTTGTAAGTTCTTCCCCCATCTATGCTCGAGTTTTGACTGGCTTGATTTTGTGCAGGTAAGGACAGCTTCTACGAGTCTCTAAGTGCACTGGCCATGTCATGTCCAGAGGCCAGCACTTCACAGCTCTTCCCCCACCCACAAGCTCTTACTTCCTTTTCTCTGCTTCTTTAGTGAACTCTTGGAGTGTTTATAAAAGGTGTCCCACTTGGGCTCCACACTCCAACTCACTTGGAGGAATTTGATTCGAAGGGAACTCAATTTTATGGTGGTGATATATATACATATATGCATAGATATACAAAATATAATATATGTGTATATTATACATGAAGTGGTTTTTATTCAAAGGGAAATTCAGTGAAGTTTGGAAAACTGTAAGCATCTCTGTCATTCCCGTCCTGTCAGATGGGGGGACATTATCATCCCAGAAAGTCCATTTTTCCCTTTAACAGTCAGGGCCCCTCAACCTTGACAGCCATCACTCTAATCTTGGTCTTACTTTTTAAGAAAGGAACCAAACTGTATGTGTCACCTTGTCTGGCCACTCCCCTGTAGCAGTGTCTCTGCGATTCATACTTGTGTAACAAGAGCTGGGATTCCTCCCTTCATCCTGCTGGGTTATGCTTCATGGGCACCTAGAACCATGTCTACCCAGCACCTGCTAGACATATAGGTAGTCTACAATTTGGGGCTACTGCAATGAACACTGCTTCGAGCCAAGCTCATGAGCAATTCCAGCCCACATACATTGTCTTACTCTGCTGCGATTTCCATCTAGGAACAGCGATGGTTGCTTATGGGACAGGTGTATACTCTCGTAGGGTTTGGTAGGTGAATTATCACAGTGAATTTTATAGGCTCAATCACCCCCTCCCCATTCCTATGTGAAAGCCCCAATTCCAACTGCTTCAGGGGGTGAAGGACTTGGTGCGGTAGCTTTGTAGAGATGAGTAGGGTCAAATGACATGATCACAGTGGCCCCGATGGCTCGGACAGGTGTCCTTGCAAGAAGAGACCAGAACACAGACACATACAGAGGAGCAAGCACTGAGGACTCAGGGGGAAAGACACCCTCTACAGGCTCAGGAGGCCCCCTGGAGGAAGCCTGCAGAGCCAGGCTCCTGCCTTCAGGCCCCAGAACCAGATGACTGTTATTTGCGGCTTTGTCGATAGGTCTTGTTGTCAGGCTCTTTGCTGGCCACACAACAGTGAATTTCATTCCTGTTGAGGGGGGGGGTTCAGCTGCCCTGTCTCAGGGCTGCTGTTTGCAATTTTCTATTCATGTTAGTCTTGCTGGGTGAGGGAGCATCTCAGAGTGCTTAGATTTTTCTTTACTTTTGGTGTGTGTGTGTGTGTGTGTTTAGTTAGCTAGATGATAGATAGATAGATAGATAGATAGATAGATAGATAGATAGACAGACAGAGGATAGTAGATAGATTAGAAAATAGATGATTGACAAATATAAGATAGGTAGATGACAGATAGGTGGTTGATAGGTAGGTAGATGATAGGGGCTTCTGATTTTTCAGTACTGAAACTGAACCTTGGCCTCACACCTTCCAGGTAAGCAGGTAAGTACATTACCATTGAGCTACACCCTAGATCTCTCAGGCTTTCTACTTTGAAACAGGATCTCAATTCACTCAGGCTGCTCTTGAACTTGGAAATCTCCTGCCTCAGCTTCCTAAATACCTGGGATTATTGTCTGCAACACCAGGCCTGATTGTCATGCATGCATGCGTGCATGTGTGTGTGTGTGTCTGTGTGTGTGTCTGTGTGTGTGTCTTCCAGAGTGCTCTACTATATCGCCTTGATGAGGGTCACCAGGACATCAGCATCACTGTGGGAGGCGGCACTCCAACCCAAGCCATCCACCCTGAAGCCACTGCCCATTCCTGGATCTGGAGTCCTTCATCCCTCAGGCACTTTCTGTTTATATGAGTTAAGTGTCTCCTTGTGGTTAGCCTCCCTCCCCCATGTCATGATGCTGTGGTCTGTCCACGCAATGTCAGCCACCAGTACTGCACCCCTCTTCACAGCTGAGCTATACTCCATCATGTTCCAGACCATGTTTGGCTGGACCGGTCTCACTTGGCGGACTTGAGATGGTTCCCTTTGAGGACTATGGAGAGTATTGCCTCTCTGTGATTCTAAGTTGACTTTTTCCAGTGACTAACGGGCCCAAGGAACTTCTCAGGGGTCTCCTAGACCAATTGTGTGCTGTGCCTTTTCACCCAGGTACCTTCGCCTCTTGGAGTCGAAAGGTTCTCTATTTTATCTATAGGTGGCCGTATAGCTTGCCGATTTACCATGAGAGTAAATGCGGAAATGGACACGGAGAAGATGGCGCAAGGCATCGCTAACCAGACCAGCTGCCAGGCGGACTGACAGGCAAGGCCACTGATGTTCCTGCCTGCCCAGAGCCTAGATGGGAAATCTGCATTTGCAGGTCTTGCACGCCCAGGGGAGCCGTTTTAAAAGTTGGAGTCTGCACCCTCCAGACTGGGGCCGATTCAAGGCCTGAGATGGTAGGAACCTAAAGTTCCTGACAGAGTTCCTCCTCAGAGACCCGGGTCTTGTACTGGTTGACTCCACACACTATTGTTTCCCTGGCTCTGACCAAAGCCCCTGCCCCATCACAGACTGGTCGTGGTTATTTTGGGCTCACAGGCGCACAAAGGCTGCTGGAGAGGAAGGTGCTAATGAAGGCTCGGTATCCTGTGCAGACATCTGTGGGAAGAGAACATCAAAACAACAGCACAAACCTCTCCAAAGGACACAAAGGGATAGGTTTTGCCGGAACTCCGGAGCAGTTTTCTCCTAGCCATGAGCATCCCCAGGCCTAAAAGCATGGGAAATTATTTCCCTTTTCCTAACAAATGCCTACCCGGGCATTCTAAATGATCTGGGGATGGGCTTAATGCTTTGAACTAGCACAAGGTGGGGTGGCTTTTATAAATGAATGAAGCACATTGGTGAGGGCATTTAGAGAACCCTCCTTGACCCAGTATGTGACTTCTGTGACAAATTGTCACAGAGTCCTTGAGCCCAGTTAAACCTGCCCACCCACCTCAAAGCAGGTGGTGCCCCTTCCTAGGCTCAGGGTACAGGTTCATCGTGTTTGGAGATGTCTGTGTGTCCTTTTTGTTGTGCCGACAAAGTGCTGATCAAAGCGACACTGGGAAGGAAAGGGTTTATTTCCTCTTACAGCTCATAATACATTATAAAGATAATTCCCAGGAGGAACTCAAGGCAGGAACCTGGAGTCAGGAGCTGATACAGAGGCCATGGAAAAATGCTGTTTATTGTCTTGCTCAGCATGGCTTGCTTGCTCAGCCTGCTTTCTTTCTTTTTTTTTCAAATAATTTATTTTTTTAATTGGTGTTTTGCCTGCACGTATGTCTCTGTGAGGGTGCCAGCTCTTGGAATTACAGACAGCTGTGAGCTGCCATGTGGTGTAGGGAATTGAACCTTGGTTCTCTGGAAAAGCAGTCAGTGGTCTTAAGGGCTGAGTCATCACTCCAGCCCCCAAGCCTGTTTTCTATAGCACGCAGGACTACCTGGCCAGAGGTAGCACCACCGACACTGGGCTGGCCTTCCTCCACCAATCATTCATTGAGAAAATGCCCCACAGACTAGCCCGAAGGCCAGTCTGATGGGGGCATTTTTTCCATTGAGATTCCCTCCTCCAGGATGGCCTTAGATTGTGTCAAGTTGACAAAGAGTCCTAGCCAACACACTGTCCTTCCTCTGCTTGGACAGGTGACAGACAAGAGGCCCTGGCTGCTCTCTACCTGTCCCAGGAGAGCCTAGTGGTATTCTGTGTTCTGGCTACACAGTCTCCCCACAGTGAGTCCTTTCAGGCTGCACCTGCAGGACGATGGTCATGTGACTGCAGAGAAGGGGGGGGGGACCAGAGGCTTCCATGAGTTAGGAAAACACAGACACATACCACTGGTGCCAGTGAGAGAGGCTAGGCTCCTCTCTCTCTCTCTCTCTCTCTCTCTCTCTCTCTCTCTCTCTCTCTCTCTCCCTCCCTTGCTCCCTCCCTCCCCATCCTGTTCTCCCTCTTCCCACCCACCCCCATCCAAAAGCACAATTACAATTAACTCCAGGCCTTTGGGTCCCAGACCTGTGAAAACACGCACAGCCCTGCCCCTTTATCCGTTTATCAGCAGCAGGTCTCTGGGATGCCAGGGTTTTCTGTGGAACCACAGTCACATCCAGGCCCCAGGGAAGCCGACCAACTTCTGCACGGCTCTGATAGCTGTCTGTCTGCCTGTGGCACAGCCAGACAAGATAGGGAGGAAGTCAATGGGTCATACACAAGTGTGGGGTGGAGGGCAGTGGAGTGGGTGGGTGGGGGCTGCCGAGGCCTTTGATCTCATTACTGGGGAACTTCATATTGGTTCCGTGAAGCTCTGCTGTTGGGGCCTGGGAGACAAAGGGAGGGAAGTGTGAGCAGGGCAGGAAACAGGAAGTTGAGGGGCAGGAACAGTGACTTTGAAGGGCTCCTGGCCTGGCGCTGCCCTGTGCATTGGCCCTTATCTGCTTTCCAGGAAGACAGCCCGTTCTCACCCCTTTGTGCGGGAGACGCATAAATCTGGACTGTTGATTTGGGTGGGGTCTGGATGACCAGTCCCCATCTCCCCCGTGGCCACACAAGGAAGAAGAAGTGTTCTGGATGCCCTGAGTCATGGCATCTTACCTCCCACCTCACCTCACTTTGAGTTTCTCTTGTCTGGCAGTTGCTGTCCCTTTGTGTGTCCACTTCCATTTCAGGCTGGTGGGCATGTGGGAGATTCCACTCTGGTCCATGGGCATCCTCCTCTCTCAGCTAAACCCACATTCTCAGGCAAGGACAGGTGGCCTGGGCTGCCCTTCAAGGTGCTCAGATTGTCACAGAACCTCAGGGCTGAGGCAAAACCTTTCCACCCACCCAAAGCTGGGGAGCTGTGTCCTGAGCTTGGGGCACAAGCTTGTACCAAACTTTCTGCTCTTTCTCTGCTTGGGTGGGTGAGAGGAGGCTCTGGGTGGTCCCTGCTTCGCAGAGGGTATGAAGGGCAGGGGCAGTCTCCAGGAGTCTCTGGATGATAATGGGGCAATGCCTCAGGGACTCTTGGACAGAAGGGCCCTGTGGTCATTATGTGGACAACATTTCACACTCCTCATCCCTTTCTCACCTCTCCTGGTTTACTTCCCACCTAGTGACAGGCAACTAGCCCTAAGGCATGCCAGAGGCTTCTCAGAACCCAAGAGTTATATTCTCTAACCTACAGACTCAGCACCAGAGGCTCCGAGTCAGCCAATGCTTGTTGAAGGATAAAGGGTTAAAAAAAAAAAAAGACAGGAAGAATTTGAGACTGACCAAGGGTGGCCTAGGGCTTTCTCCTGCGATCCCCAGGCCTCTCACAGTTAAAGTCAGGGTATCAGCTTGGGATCGGACCTGATGCTTATTAAGCCGGGTCTTTAAAGATCATTTTAAAACTCTTTAGAACTTTTCTGAGTGTATGTGCATGTGCGTGGAGTAAGCCCAGAAGAGAGAGTCGTGTATGTTATGGAGCTGGAGTTCTGGGTGGTTGGGAGCTACCCAGTGTGGGTGCTGGAACTGAACAAGGGTCCTCTCTAAGAGCAGCAGGTGTTTTTAACTGCTGGGCCACCTGTCTAGTCTCAAGAAACCTGCATTTCAAAATACAGCTTTGATTTTATAATCCCTTGGATAGATTTCTTTTTTTTAAGGAGAAAGAAAACCCATTTCCGTTTGCTTCTGAACAATGGTAACTAGTAGTGCATGGTTCACTTTTGTGATTCATCGGGGCCTTTCCTTAACATTGTAGGCCTTCCCTTTAAATTCATAGCATGCAGAAGGACCCAGTTGGGCAAGGCGGTACATGCCTGTCATTCCAGCGCATGGGAGCTGGAGGCAGAAGAACAGGGAGTTCAAAGAGTTTGAGGTCAATCTGGGGTCCATAATGCCTTATTCCAAGATCCATATACAAAGCAAACCCAGAAACACCGTGTACGCTATGGGTGGCCGTACTATTTTGTTTTCAGGCATTTTTGGTACACAGATTTGTACGTCTGACACCAGAGACGGGTGAGGATATTTCCTGCCATTCTTTATAGGCAAACAAAGCGAGCAACAGGGAATGGAAAAAGAACGGCAAAATTCTGGAGGAAGCCGAGGAGACCAACCGTAGGCTGTCTAGGGGCTGTGTCTCTGGAGAGAGAAGTAGACGGACCTCCCTCCATTCCCCATTGAGAATTAATGAGCGGCAGAATTAGTGCCCCCTGGTTGATGGGTGCAAACTTCGCGATGACATCCAGGTTTGCCTGCACAGGCCCGCCAGCCACTTCCCTCTCCCGCATGTTCACACAAGCGCTCGGAAAGACCGTGTGTTTCTGTCGGTTCCCTGGTGGAGCCAAGTTTCTGGAGCCTTTGGTGGCCTGGAAGGAAAGGAACTAAGTACACAAACAGCCGCAGAGTGGGTGAGAATAATATGCCCAGGGGGAAGAGCAGGTCAACATCCTCCCCAGTGGCCATGGTCCCTCACATTGGGGTTTTCTAGAATTCATGGTCTTCTAGAGATGAGGAGATGATGTGGAGGGGAGGCCCAGAAATGTCTTCATTTAGGGTTCTCTAGCCAAGTCACATGTCACCTGTCACACTGATCTTTACAAGGCTGCTGTTCCAACTACCGAGGCTGGAATCCCCCAAACTCTTGCCCATGAATTGAACAGTGTACAAGATGAACATTAATGTGAGCCACCTTCAAGGTTCACTTTTGTTTCTTTTCTGTGACCGGACTGTGCCAGTTTCCTGACCCCAGGTAACCCTCACTCTTATTTTGCCACAGCACTGTAAAGAGTAGGGCCCCGTCCCTGCGGTCACAAGGCGACCTGTGTTAATGGAGACACCTGTCTTTGACATGTATACCCTGGGTCATCTCAGTTTGGCACTATTCTGGCCAGCCACAAGGTGCAGGGAGCATGGGCAAGGTCTGTGTCCAAGGACTGGGTCTGATGACTTTTGCTCTTTTTTTTTTTAATGGGCTAGGGCTTGGGAACATAACTAATTAGCATTGAATGGCAAAGGAGCCTGGGAAATGCAAACTGTTTGCCAGGGAGGAGGAGGCAGAAGAGTTTTGGTGAACAATTGCCTCAGGAATTCCCCCACATTGGGCAGGCTCTGCGGGTCTACTCCTCAGGTCCCCCTGCCTCCAATCTCGGCCCAGGCATCTGGCCCATACTTGGCCAACAGGAAGTTTTCTCCCACGGTTTCCTAAGTTGAGTGACATTTGCCAGGGCGGACTGAGAGAACAGACATAAGCGGATTACTTCTGTGGCAGCCGGTGAAACCTTCCCAGAGTTCCTCTTGCTGCAGTGACCCTGGGAGCCAGGTTCTTTGTCTACCTCCAGCATGTCAGCCTTCTGCTGCTCACCGGAGCCCTCTCACACCAGCAGATGAGCTGTTTGATTGAACGAGACAAAGAGGTTGCTAGAGGCTACAAACAAAGAATGTTCACCCATAGGGCTGGATGCTGGGGGGGGGGGAGAGGGAGGCAGGTCCTGTTGACTCGTCTTGATGCTATGCGCATGCCAGTGGAGAGCTGGCTGGCGATTCCTGGCCATCTCTTCATTGTCCTCTTCAAATGCTTTCCTCTGGATGATCTGGAGAGCGAGAACAAAAGTGTGTGTGCAAGAGAGACAGAGACACAGAGACAGAGACGCACAGACAAACGCACACAGAGATAGAGGAAAACAGAGACAGAGACAGAGATAGAGAGACAGAATTGAAACCAAAGAAAATGTATGTGTGTGTGTAGGAGAGATACAAAAATAGAGATAGAGACAGAATGTGTGTGTGTGTGCCTGTGTGTGTGTGCACGTGTGTGTGTGTGTGTGTGTGTGTGTAAGAGAGAGAGACAGACAGACAGACAGACAGACACTGTGACTGAACAGAAAGCATCCAACTAAAAGAAGAATCTTCAGATGACTGGGAGTTTGTTAGGCATGAAACTCTAGTCCCGTGAGCAGAGTTGGTTTCATGTGTTTTGTTATTCCGTATGTGTATGTGCACCATGTGTGTGCAGGCTCTAGCGCAGGCCAGAAGAGGCAGCTGGATTCCCTGGAGTTGGAGTGACAGGTGTTTGTAAGCCCTCATGAGGGTGCTAGGAAACCAGGTCCTCTGTAAGAACAGCAAGTGACTGCTGAGCCAGTCTTCAGGCCCATGAAGCAAACAACAACAACAACAACAACAAAAACAAAAAAAACAAAACCAAAACCAAAAAACCCACACATGAATGCTACACCAATGTAAAGCAATTTTATTTGGAAACAAAGCCAATGGGAAAGAAATGCAGGTGCGGTGGGCATGTAACTCACTAAAACAAAACGAAACAACTCTGTCTGCTCTGAATCTCGGAGAGCAACACCCTTGAGGTCTCCCAGATAGAGGTGTGTAACAGGTCGAGGAAGATACCATGCTGGCACACGGGCCACACAGGTCCTCATGGGTCTTCTTAAATTGCACCAGGCTTGAACTTTAAAACTGTCAAAAATTAAAAACCAAGAAAGATCAAGTCCATGTTTTACGTTAGTTTTTTTTGAGACTTTCATATATGAATACTGTACATACTTTCTAGTCCCCCCTCTGTCTCACTTCCAACTCCCACCACTTCTCTCTGATTCATGGCCTTATCATCTTTATATTATTGTTTTACATATATATGCGTATATAGACATGTACACACACAACTCACAGAGCCCAGTTTTACGCGTATGTCTGTATGTTTAGGGATGAACACTTGGGACTGGATAACCTTGAGAAGACTGATTCTCCCTCTCTCTGTAGCCATTGACTGTCTATAGCTCTTCATCTAGGGGTGAGGCCCTGTGGAATTACCCCCCTACCCCCCACCCCTCCACCCCCGTCCGTGTTGGTGGTGACTTTCTTCTTTCCTTGAACACCATGGGATCCTGTGAGTTGACAGCTTCGTTGCTCCACGGTGACTCCCAGCAGGGGAGGCTGACCTTACCTGCAGGTCTTCAGACAGCCTGCCTATTCAGTCATCTGCTACCATTTCATACTGCATCTGCCATCTCCAGAGGGACTCTGTGAGACCCGCTCTGGGAACCACGGCTGTGCACCCGAGCAACGAGGAGCCACTGTGACCCATGGAGAGAGATGCCAACCGAACACACCCCACCTCTCTTTTGCCTTGGGCCCCTTTTAGTGTGGCAGAGAAGACTGCAAACCACACGCCCTGACTCCTTGCTTCCTTCAGAGCTTCTGCCACCATTGTCCCCCTTGCCAGGTTTACCCAGCATTCCCTAGGACCCTGTGCACAAGTACAGCTGGAAAGCGGCCCCTGCAGCCCCCGTGGCTGGGAAGAGCGCCGTACAGATGGGTCATAATTATTACCTGGAACCAAATTACTTTTAATGACTTCTGGTAGTTTCCCAGCCCGGTCCCTTCCCCCTTCCCCACCCACACCAGTGGGGAAAGTTTAATGGCCCCGAGGAGAGTTGGCAATCCCGAAAGTACTAAACTGATCGGCCAATGAGGAGGAGGACGCTTAAGGAGCATCAGCCCGGGATAAGCATCTGGGAGGGTCCCAGGTTGTCATGCAGATCCAGGGAGCCATTATTAGAAGCAATGATATGAAGGGAAAGGCACCTTTTTGGCCGTCTGGCAGGGCGGTTTTCCTGAGATCGAAATCAGTTAGCGTGTGAAGTCTTGTTCTAAGGCAACATAAGCATGGCAAACCGTGCTTAGAAAGACCTCTGAGAAAGGGACACACATGCCTGTCCCAGCAGAGTACAAGCCCAGGCTCCTGGGGTCTTTTTTTTTTTTTGTCTCATTTCTCTAAATGTATTTTTAAAGCAAAATGCATTTGCCTTTATCATTCAAGGTCAACAAGTTTGCCCCCAGCTCCTGAGTCCTAGAGAATTGTGTTTATGTTTAGTATCTCAGAACTGAGACTATGAAGATGCTGTCTTCTTCTTCTCCGCCACCCCCCACCCACACCCAGCCCTGACTCTTGACCCCTGACCCTGACCCCTGGCCCCCTGACCCCTGGCTCCTGACCTCTCACTTTTCTTAATCTGATCATGGGTCCTTCTTGCTCAGTCTGTCACATGTCAAAAAGGCAGCCAATGCTGATTGAGGACCAGGTAAGCCAGAGAGCTGAGCAAGATTCATCTGCCTCTCCGCCCTCAGAGAAGTTCCTTTAGTTTGAAACACTAGATACCCAAAGCACTCAGTTTCCCAGACTTCTCTGAAGCAGAGACGTTCTTGTGACCCTGGCCTGCTAATTCCCCTGTTCTACGGAGTAGAGGCTGCTCCAGTTGTGCCTTTGACCCAGGGTCTTCGCTGTTCTGAGCATGGGTGCGTGGTCAGCCATCTTGTAGACATAAAGACAAAACCACATAAATATGCTTGTAGGAGCCAGAAGGGCCTGGTGTCCTGGACAGAGGGAGCGTTCTGCCTGCAGGATGCTGGCAACATTAGAGAAAGCTCTCTGAGTCTTGCTGTCGTAAGATTGCTGATGGTGGTGGAATTTCTGCCTTGCATCTGACCCTAACTGTGACTGTGGGAATAAGTCACCAGAAGAAATCCACTTTCACGTGGCCAACCATCTTGTTTCCTGCACTATTTCATGAAGGACATACGGACATGCTGGTGACTTGTATCACCAAACGCTCTTGTTCCGAAAGATCTGCTACAAGGCTGGGTCCCATCCATCAGGCATCGGCTGTGACAGGGTGACATCACTATGTTTTAGGGATCCAACAGTGAGGATTTGGCAGGAGTCTACACAGTACGGGTTCTCTGTACCCTATCCCAGAGCCCTTCGGGTTGGTAGCCTTCCATTGCAGTCTGTGGAAGAAGTAGTCACAAGGGGCCCACATTCAAGGGCAGGAGATAATGACAGTCTATTACTCAGTGAGACAAGTCAGAGAAATGGAGTCTGCACTTAGGCCTCACAGCCTCCAGAGTCCCTTTCAAGAAGTCTCTCCCCTATGCTCTCAGGCCTTTCTAGGTCTCCCGCCGGGTAGCTTCAGAGACATTCATTTGGCCTTTAGTCGTACTTTTGTACTCTCCAAGTAACTACCCAGATTGTGGTGTGACTTCTTGTCTATAGAGCCAGTAATCTTTGGGGGCACAGATGCTCTCTCTCATCTTTGTTAATCCTTACTTGTGTCTTTCCCTCCTTGCCTGTGATGGGGGAAAAGAGGGATCAGGAGTGTGGTCCTCAGAGCCCAGAGATCAGCATTGGGCTCTTTTCTCTAGCTTGCTTCCCAGCAGTGTGGCTGCAGGCAAACAGCTTGAGTGAGCCTCAGTTTCCTTACTAGGAAAGTTGGAACTGTGTTGGGTGTTAATGACCAAATGTGTGCAAGACCCTGCACCCTGCGCAAGGCATGAAATTGTGCTTGAGGTGGTGCCTACCATCATTGTTCCACCCCTCACACCACCATTATCATGTTTCCATCATTGTAACCACCATCACCATTGTCACCAACAGCAGCAGCAGCAGCAGTATCACCACAATCATCATTATTGTCATCACTGTAACAATCATCCACATCATCACTACCATCACCGACATCACCATCAGCACCACTGACATCATTATCGTAATCGTTATCACTATAACCTTCATCATCATTGTCACTGTCATCACCACCCTCCTCATCCCCATCATCACCCCTCAGTAGCATTATCTTCACCATCACCTCCATCACCATTACTTCTATCAGCATCGCCATTGTCATCATTACCACCATCAGCACCATCACCGTTGTCATCCTCATTCTGTCACTTTCCTCTAATAAATCCTCACCTTCCTTCCTACACATCTGGTTTCCCTTTCAATAAATAGTTCTCAGCAATGGGGCTCTATTGGGAGTAAGTACTTCCCAGACCTGTGCAGTTAGAAGTCAGGACAAACAGACACAAGGATTTTAGGAAACAAGCAAAAGAGTGTTTAGAACATTCTATCACAACTGAAAGCACAGTAAGTGGAAGGTGATATGGTCTTCCTGGGCAAAGAGGAAGAGCACAAGGATGCTGCCATGGCATGGGAATCAGGGTAGGACTTATATGTGGAGCTTAAGGCCAGCTCTATGTTTGGCTCCATCAGTGCCCTTGGGCATTGTTTCTTGTAGGCTAACTTGACATTGGGTGTAGCTTTGGTGGGTTTTCAGTTACTCACCCAGGAACAAATAGACCAAGGTATATATTTTTTTATTGATTTTTTATTGAGCTCTACATTTTTCTATGCTTCCCTCCCTGCCTCTCTCTTCCCCTTCAACCCTCTCCCAAGGTCCCCATGCTCCCAATTTACTCAGAAGAGCTTGTCTTTTTCTACTTCCCATGTAGATTAGATCCAGGTATGTCTCTCTTAGGATCCTCTTGTCTAGGTTCTCTAGGATTTTGATTTGTAGGCTGGTTTTCTTTGTTTTATGTCTAAAAACCACTTATGAATGAGCACATGTGATAATTGTCTTTCTGGGTCTGGGTTACCTCACTCAAAATAATGTTTTCTAGCTCCATCCATTTTCCTGAAAAATTCAATATGTCGTTATTTTTTTCTGCTGTGTAGTAAGTACTCCGTTGTGTAAATGTACCATATTTTCCTTATCCGTTCTTTAATCAAGGGACATTTAAATTGTTTCCTGGTTCTGGCTATGACAAACAAGGCTGCTATAAACATAGTTGAGCACATGTCCTTGTGACATGATTGAACATCCTTTGGATATATACCCAAACATGGTATTACTGGGTCTTGAGGAAGCTTGTTTCCTAATTTTCTGAGAAATTGCCACACTGATGTCCAAAGGGGTTGTAGCAGCTTGCACTCCCACCAGCAATGCAGGAATATTCCCTTTACCCCACATCCTTTCCAGCATAAGTTGTCATCAGTGTTTTTGATTTTGGCCATTCTTACAGATGTAAGATGGAATCTCAGAGTTGTTTTGATTTGCATTTCTCTGATAACTAAGGATGTTGAACATTTCCTTAAGTGTCTTTCAGCCATTTTAGATTCCTCTGTTGAGAGTTCTCTTTTTAGGTCTGTACCCCATTTTTTAATTGGATTTTTTGTTCTTTTGATGACCAATTTCTTGAGTTCTTTGTATATTTTGGAGATCAGACCTCTGTCTGATGTGGGTTAGTGAAGATCTTTTTCCATTCTGTAGGCTGCTGTTTTGCCTTATTGACCACGTCCTTTGCTTTACAGAAACTTTTTAGTTTCAGGAGGTCCCATTTATTAATTCTCTCTCTCAGTGTCTGTGCTACTGGAGTTATATTTAGGAAGTAGACCAAGGTATTTTTAAAGATATCTGCCAAGATGGGTCAATTCCATCTTAATGCTTAGGATCAAAACCAGTGAAGTGCTTACATATGCGATGTGCTTTGCTGAAGTGTGATGTGTTATGAGAGAGAAACCAGAGCTTCTCAGCCAATCCCAAGGAACTGATGAACAGGAACTTCCCAAACTTTCCTTACTGACTGTGAGCTATCAATGGTACAAAAGTGACATTCTGCTCTAGGTCCTCCATAGACTATGCATGGGAAATATGCTTTGCCTGCTAATTTGGTCACACGGTGTTAATAAATTGAATGTCCGCATACACTTAAATATTTTTAAAGCTTAGTTGTTGCTTCCCAAGGACCATGTGCTCTGCCACTGCAGAGACTTGAGCAGGTCCCACAAAGGCATCAGTAGAACATGGACATGATGCTGTATGTTGTAGCTCTTGACAGATTGCCTATCCCATAATGTCAAATGTGAACTGAATTTCAATTTTGTCTTTTAGAAGTTCCACCTCCCACTTAGGACTCTGTTACCTGCAGAACCGTTGCTGTCACCTATCCTCTGATGATGAGAATCCTGGACCCATCTCTCCCTCTGCCACCCTGGCCCAGCTCCATCACCTCCCATAGGACAAGCTGATTTCTGCCCCTGTCTCTGCCTCAGAGGCTGGTTTTCTACCTAGGAGGCGGGGCAGGTCTTGTCCTTACCGTCTCCACCATTGTTACCACAAACCTAAAGACATCACTGTGGCTAGAAGGGCTCACGGCTCTTGAACTTCAGTCACTTGGCTTGCTTCTCTGTCTGAAAACTTAACCTGTGATGCAGCCCTTGTTGGTCCCGGACCACACCCCTTGCCAAGCCTAAATATTGGTTCGTCCTGCTTGGTCCCTAACCATCTTCAGGCTTCTGTTCTCGGGCCATCTCTAGTGGTGTCCTATCTGTAAACAGATGCTGCTCTGTGCCTTCCCATGTCATCAACTGTTCCCTGACCCTATGCTGGAGAGGCACATGTTGCTCACTCCTGTGTATAGGGAGATGGGTTCTCCAAATTCTAGTCAGAGTATCTGGATCCTTTGTCTTTGAAGGTTTTCAAAATTATGTGTGCATGTGTGTGGTGGGGTCTGTGGCTGGTGGCTGAGCAGGTGACCTTAGAGGCCAGAGGTGGAGTTGAAGTTCTAAGCAGCTGTGAACTACCCAATGTGGGTGCTGGGAACCGAACTTGGGTCCCCTGGAAGATGGATACAAGTTTTTAACCCCTGAGTCCTCTGTATGACCCCAAGTCAATGCCTGGCTATCACAGCCAGGTGCCATTTAGCCCATGCCGCATGTCAGGCTGCTACAAATCCAGTCATTCTTCTTACCGGGGACACGGTCAGTTGAGGCCAGCAGAATCCCACACCACCAAGGACTGAGCACACGAACAGCTCTTCCAGAATGTGGCCTTAGACGGCCTGAGTGTTCTGCTTTCATTTCTGTTACTGAGATAAAAATAGCTTGATAGAAAGCAACTTAGGAAAAGAGAGTTTATGTGGCTGCCAATTTCAGGTTACAGGCCATCATTAAGGAACAGTCTAGACAGGAAGTGAAGCTAGTCACGCCGCATCTGTAGTCAAGAGCAGAGAGAGAGAGAATGAATATGTGCATGTTTGGTGCTCAGCTAGCTCTCTCTACTCTTATACAGTCCACGGTCTAAAACCAGGGCATGGTGATGCTTGCTCTTAGACTGGGTCTTCCCCACATCTATTAAGGCAATCGAGACAATCCCCTAAAGACAGCCCCCAGGCTAATACCTCACAGAGACTCTCTTCCTAGGTAATTCTAAGTTGAATGACGTTAACAATTAGAATTAACCATCACACAGAGCCTTCAGTCACTTAGACTACCCTGACCCTAGCTTGGGTTCTGAAACCCAAGTTTGCATGAATTCTGTTGTAGAATTCGAGCCTTATAAAATAGGAGTAAAAGCTTGGTAGGTGGGACATCCGAGACTCTTGGGAAAGAAAGTTGTCCACTGCCATCCACCATTCCACACATAGCGACTAAGAAATTAATTTTCTTTTCAATGATGGGCTAAGATGAGCCTTTCTTTGGGATGGTGGTGGCCTCCTAGTGTGAAAGCATTGTCAGTTGTTCAGCGTGCCCAGATGTCAGACTACAGCACCATTTAAAGTCCCACTTGTTATCATTGCTTGTTTGCCACAGTCCACAGTCGGACCACAGTGAGGTTTGACAGGGTAGATGCATGGCATAGAAGCACTTACAGCTGGCGTATGAAGACTCTGGAAGTCTCTTCCCAACAGGAAATGTTCTGCTTAACCTGTGTGCTTCCCATGGCCAGACGGTATGTGCTGTCTGACGCACACATCCCAAGAGCCACAAGGAAAAAGCAACCTTTACGTGGCGGGTTGCCCCAAGGGTAACTTGTTCCCTTCTCTCAAGCATTTCTGGTAGTTTTTAAATACAAGTCACAATTCTTAGCCATTCCACTCTTCACTGGGCAGGAATGAGTTCCTCCTCCTTCAGGCTGGATTGGAGCGGCTTCTGAGTTGTCAAGGATGGCAGAAGCGTTGGAGTGTGACTGTGTCATTAAAGACTATCGTCTGAGACTATGTCCTCAAAGCGTTGGGGCCTCTCCCTTGCCTTCTTTCTTGAATTCTTCATCCAGGGAAAGCCAGATGCCTTGTCGTTAGGGCATTCCTACATCTCCTTTGAGAGGTCCACATGGCCACAGCCATGTGAGGGTGCCATCTTGAAAATAAAGCTTCTGTCTCCTGCTGGGGCTCAGCTTTGATCAACGGCAAGGGAGACATAGAATCAAAGGCACTTCCTGGCACAGCCACACAATGCCAAGCTTCAGAAGCAAAGCTTTCTGCCCAGTTTTGGGGGGTCAGTGGTAGATAATAAACTATGATCTCTACTTTGGGGATCCCATGTTAACAACTGCCGCACTCCTGTTCAAGTTCCTTGTTTTGCTCACCACAGATCTCTGTCTGGGGAGGGAGTCCCATTGCCTCTAGAAGGGAAGCAATGATTTCTACAGGGGTGCAGAGAGGACCGGCTTCAAAGGTTCTCAGACCACTAACCCAGCCTGCCGCTTTACACTCCCCAGGTTATCTCTAAGAAGGGAGGGTTTTATATGCTTCCCCACACCTGATAGTGTATCCACAAAAAGTTCTCCCCTTTATTAGTTAACACTCCCTCTCCCCAATTCTTTAAGGACACAAACTTCTCTTAGGTATGCCAGGCCATGTCTAAATTCAAAGAGCAGCTTCTGCTTGGCGCTTCCTATGTCAGGGTTGATGATAAACATGCAGACAGATGTGTGCCAGGGGTTGCTGATTGGCAGGAGGAACATGCTATTTCTCTGGTGCTTCCTTCAGTTCGCTTTGGGAAATTCCTGCTTTCTCTTCTTCTGGCTCCAGACTACTCTCATACAGAATCACGCAGCTCAGCACATTTGGACTCTCTTCTTCCCTAAGAACTCCACGGAGTTCCCATGTGGAGGGTTCTGTGTCTTCCACCAGCCCCATTCACAGGCAAGCATCAGGGACAAGGCTGACATCGCTGTCTATCGAAAGTAGGGCAGCCTTTGTTATTGCTGTGACCTCCCCAGAAGTGGGTCTGAGCCACACAGTATGCGCTCACAGCCCTCTGGGCTGCTCTGGGAGGTGAGCGAGGCACATGTTAGATCTGGGCTCCATTCAGAGGCAGCAAACACGTGGTGCAGGGCGCTTAAGCGACTTGAATGGCAAAGCTGGGTTTGAACGCAGTTTCTGTTTTGAACTCGGCACCTATGAGACAAGAGGAGATTTCTACAGACTTTCAGCTGTCTGTAGCTAGAGGAGAGCGCTCAGTGATCGATGCCGGGACTCTGAATAAACGACCTAGGAGCTTGGGACTCTGAATAAACAGCCTAGGAGCAGGAACGCTTGGCTTGTCTGCCTCCCTCCCTCTCTTCCTCTCTCCCCTCCTTCCTTCTTTTTTTTCTTTTTACAGGGGTGGGATAGGCTCTCACTCTGTAGCCCAGGCTGGCCTCAAACTCACAGCCATCCTCCTGAATCAGTCTCCTAGCCCTGGGATATTCTCAGGGGAGGCATTGTGCTCCAGGCTTGGGTCTCTTTTCAGTACACCATAGACAGATTGCTCTACACACTGCATCAGCTTCCACATCTGTACAAGTTATACGGCAACAACAGCTCCCTTATCAGGGAAAGTGGTGTGGTCTCCCAGAGTTAATCCACAAGTGTCATTTACAATATCTGGCCCAGGCTAGCGGTTTAAGGATTTAGGTCATATCAACTCCTTGTTGTATGTATAGTTTTGAAGCTCCCAGGTGACTGGCTGTGTGCTCCCAATCTCATTCATTTCTGGTGTCTATAAATAGGCTGTTGTTTGCATTAGACCCAGGTCTAGTCACGTGACTAGAAGGAGTCACTTTGTCGTTGCTGGAAGGTTACGGAAAACTACAAACCTTGCTTTCTGTACTTCAAAAATTGGTTCTTAGTGAGAGGAGAACAAATAAATGTGATCACGTGGTGCGGGATATACAGTAAAGAGAGATTCAAAGAGTAAGAAAATCTCTAAGTGGTTTACAGTGTGTTAAAAATATATACAGGCTAAAGATTAAAGTTCTCGAAAGAAAGAAAGAAAGAAAGAAAGAAAGAAAGAAAGAAAGAAAGAAAGTAAATAGCCTGGAAGACAGAGACAGATGGATCTCTGTGAGTTCAAGGATAGCCTGGTTTACAGAGGGAGTTCCAGGACAAAGATATACAGAGAACCTGTCTCAAAAAGCCAAAAGTTAAAAGTAAAATTAAAAAAAATTAAGGTTAAAACAAAGCCATGTAAAGATGGAAAATACACAGAGAATCTTGATACTGAATGTTATTATGGTCTCTTTAAATTGTTTAAATGCTGAGGAAGGAGCAACAGCTGCTAAAAGATATTTGCTTATAAATGCTGCAGAATTAATCCAAGATAGGTATTCTGAAAAATACCTTGGCTTCAACATTGAAGTCAAAAGGTATGCTACTTTGGAGAAGAGATTTTGCTTTTGTTTCCATAGAAAATGAGAGGCTGTGGATTTATTCAGAGTTAAGAAAAATCCAGTTTGATCAAGGAAGACCACCTGAAAAGTCTCCAGCACGAATAGATGGCCCAGATGTCTAAATTCTTCATCCAGAACAGGTTCAAGACTGCTGCCTGAGATGATCAAGACTCACAGGATACTTCAGCCAGGAGATCATAACTCTAAATTTTCTTTAGGTCCCCATAAGATTATCAGCGCCCCCAACCAGCTGGAAGTAGCCTGAAATACTACGCCCACATTCCCAAAAAATGGACTATGGATATTTTCCTTTTTTTTTTTTTAAAAGAAGAGGGGGAAGTGGTGCAGGAGAATTGTCTGTATTCAGTCAATCATATTATAAATAAATGCTGATTGGCCAGGCAGGAAATATAGGTGGGAAAACAAGACAGGTAGTAGAAATAATGTAATGAGAACAGGAGAATTCTGGGAAGGAGGAAGTTTATTCCTCCCACTCCTGCCAAGATCAACAAAGCAGCAGATGTGATCTGCCCCACTGAAAAAAGGTACTGAGCCACATGGCTAACATAGATCAGAAAAATGGGTTAATCAAGATGTGAGAGTTAGCCAGTGAGAGGCTAGAGCTAATGGGCCAATCAGGTTTATAAATTATAGAGATCTTTATAAGATTTTCTTTGGGACTAAACAGTTGTGGGGTACTGGGTGGGACAGAAACCCCAACAAACAAGCCAGGCCTGCTCATATTACAATCACATGTGTAATGACACCACAAGGAAATCCACTATTTTGTGTGGTATCCTAAAAAAATGAAATTTTAAAAATCACATTTTTTAAAGAAGAAATTTAGTTCCTAAACACACACTGCTATGTGGTGAAAGCAGGAGACAATAAAGATTATCAATCAGGAACCAAAACAACATGACAAGGTTTTATTGTGGAGGCCCAGGCCTGATCCCCAGAACCTAGAATGTGACATAGTTGGGATAAACAAGGTGATGGGTGGATAGAAAGAAGGATAACCAGTGAATGATGGCCAGATGAGTTAGATAGACAATGGACAGAAAGGTAGGTGGACATACAATGAATGGGAAGATAAATATGATGGATGGGTGGATGGGTATGTGAATAGATGATATATAGATAGATAGACAATGGGTGAATGGATTAATGGGTGGAGAAGGGATGGTGAGTGGATGGGTGGCTAGATGGATGGATGGATGATGGATGAATGGGTGGATGGATGGATGACGGATGGATGGATGATTGATGGATGTATATATGATAGATGGATGGTGGATGGATGGATGAATGGATGATACATGGATCTCATCTTGAACTGATCCATAGCCACTGCAAGGAATTGCCAACTAACTCTTTGTCTAGTCCCACAGGTTTAATAAAAGGGATCTTATCTCCACACTTTCCCTCCTCAGGGTGTTCAGTCCTTTGGAGCCTGGAATTAGCAACAAGCATGTGTATGTTTCATGTGGGGTCAGACAGACAGGATGGGTAAGGGCATTCATCCCATAAGATGGGTCAAGATGTGCTGATGCAAAGAGGAGAGACAGGGGATGTGTGTCTCCTCAGCCTAGCTATGTCCAGTGCTCAACATTCTGGCCTAGCTGTGTAGACATATATGTGTGTCTGTGTAAAGTTTGTTGGTGGAGATTTCAAGAGGGTCTTGTCTGGAGACAGACTGTGCTAGTCTCAAATCAGTTCTGGATATACTAATTGGGTCACTTGGGACAAATTATTGTACCATCTATTGTCTCATTTTGGTATCTGTAAACTTCTCACAAGAAGGCCACTAAGTTACTTGATAAGCCAGTAAAAATATAAGCAAAAGGGAATTTAAACAGACGTTCCCAGTGTGTGGATAATGTAACTCCCCAAAGCCATGCGTTCCATCAAATGAAAACAAAGCCAAGAGTGGGTTTGCTCCCTATAGTTGTTGGTCAGGAGGTTCCTGGGACACCCCCAAACACAGGCAATTGCTACTGCTGTTGCTTGCCTACAAGACAAAATAACAAGACTCTACTGCGGATGAGGCCAATGTCCTTGGTCTCAAGACATAGAGAAACTTTCTCAATGCTGGCTAGCTTTTACAGAACCAGAAGGCACTGTGCAGGCTGCTGGGGAATGTTGTCACCAGGGATCTTAGTCAGCTGTGGACACTGTGTGTAGCAATACTGACCAGTTAGGCAACACAAATCTACTGGTGCAATAGTGGCAAGTCTGTCATGGGGCCAACCAACCATTTGCTGGCTGGATTTGTGGCCCACTCCACAGGAGGAAGGGATTCATGTCTGGTATCTTAACCCTAGTCACAAGCCCATGGGGGAAGTCATAGACCATAATGAGAAACCTACTGCTCTTGGCTTACTAAATGGACATGATAATGCCCATCAATATACTTTCTAAATATTTGTGTTTGTACCCACAGATCAGTACTGCAGCCAGTTCGCATCAGAGCGACTTTATTGTTTGCAGTGGGCAGTGGTAAATGCAGAGACTTGTAACTATATAGGGGGCATCTACAGCATCCCTCTGAGATTCAAGAAACATTGTGGAAGAAGAGGTGAAAAGACTGTCAGAGCTGGAGGAAAGTAGGGAACAGTAGAATGCTGACTTGTGGGTCTGACATGACTGTTGTATCCTTAACTCAGAGTAGCTGTGACTATGCACAAGATGAAACCTTCAACACCCCAATCACAGAAAGTGGAAAAGCTTCAGGGGCCCGCCGTACTGGTTATTCATATACAGCTAATGGTTGATGGAGGTAGGTATCTTTTTTAGTGGTATAGCCGCTGGTAAGATGCCCATACTCTTGTAAACAAACCCTCAACCCATGATGCTGTAATCCTATAAGCAACTCACTGGACCACACACATAAAAAAAAATCTTAAAAGTGGATGCTGGGGAGATGGCTCAGCAGTTAAGAGCACATACTGCTTTTGCAGAGGACCAGGGTTCAGTTCTCAGCACTTACGTTAGGTAGCTCATAACTGCCTGCAACTCAAGTTCTAGGGGATTCTGACACCCTCAGGCCTCCATGGGCACCTGCATGTACATGGTGCACATAAACTTATACAGCACATATATGTACACATAAACTTAAAAAATAAATCTTTTTTAAAAAGTTTTTAAAGTAGAAGAAGATTAGTTGGGAGGAAGGGCATTAGAGGAATCTGAAATCACTTGATTTCAGAATGCCCAGGTCAAAAGAACTATTTAATAGTTCTACTTACTAAGTAATTGTAGATGGAGACCATACATTTGTTTCCCAGTCTCCCAGACCCGAAAATCACACAGAAGCTATATTAATTACAACACCGTTTGGCCAATGGTTCATGCGTATTTCTAGCTAGCTCTTACATCTTAAATTAAGCCATTTCTATTAATCTGTGTATCAACACGAGGTTGTGGTTTACCAGGTAAGATTCCTGTGTCTTTCTCCTTCTGCAGCTACATTGCGTCTCTCTGACTCTACCTATTCTCTCTCTCTCTCTCTCTCTCTCTCTCTCTATTTCCCACCTGGCTTTACTCTGCTAAGCCATTGGCTGAAACAGCTTTATTCATTAGCCAATAACAGCAATATATATACAAAAAGACATCCCACATCAAACAATCATTTCTGACAGAAGTCAGTCAGATGGTGCCTGCCATACACTGTTTCCTCAGGTTGTGAAGTCATTCTCACAGTGATGTGGGGCTCACTGTGATCCTGGGGCTCCATAGAACCCCACAGTTCTAAGACTCCATCCAACTTCCAGCTGTGGTATGCTCTTCCTAGCTGTGTATGCTGTGGTACTGCAGATCAAGCTCATGCCTGCCTTAATTCCCTTGTTTCTGCAATGGAGTGGACACAAGTACAGATTTCCCAAGGGTGGAATGTGGAATAAAGGAAACAGCACTATAGGGTTGGCAGAGCGCCTTGGGCCATGTGCTCAGCAAGTGTCTTCCCTAGCAAGGCCATCAGTGCCTTTGTGCAGTACACAGCCTACTCAGGAGCCATGGGCTGCAGGGCTTTATAGTCAGGGGGAAGCATGCCAAGCCAGGGGGGAATCCATAGAGTTCTAGAAACCGAGGAACCCCTGAGAGAGCAGTAAGGAGGGTAGTGAATCCATGAAAGGAGTTTCCTTCCCATTTCCTTCCTTCCTTCCTTCCTTCCTTCCTTCCTTCCTTCCTTCCTTCCTTCCTTCATTCCTTCCTTCCTTCCTAATCCTGCTCACTTGCACTCCCTGTAGGCTGCTTGGGGATCTGCATCGCGAGTCATCCCTACTCACAGGAGCCCCGGTGGTTCTGTTCTGGCTGAATCCATGACTACAGAGGTTTATAAACATTGACCCCTGGATCTCACCCCAAATAGAGGGGTAAAATAGAAGTCCTTGTTTGTTTCAACTATTGGTGATTTTTGAAAAGTGACCTCTGAGGGGCTCTCATGTTTACCAGTTTGAGCTGGGCTGCACATTGTCCCTCTTGACTGTGGTTCCCCTATTATCCCCACTGGAGCACCTGACTTCTGACTCCACATTGCAGCTCAGGAGCGGGGCCTGTTGTTGAAGGCATCTTGGGAGGCCCTCTGGGCAATCCAGAGCTACTGGAGTTAAGGCATCATTTCCTTGTGTTTTTCTTTATTGAGGCAGGGTCACATGTAGCCCAGGCTGGCCTCAAACTCATCATGTAGCCAAGGATAAGCTCAAATTTCAGATGCCCCTGCCTCAGCATCCCAAGTGTGGGGATTATAGGTGTGTGTCACTAATGCCCAGTTTATGTGATGTTGGTGATTGAACCCAGGGCTTTGTGCATGCTAGGTGTCTTAGTTAAGGTTTCTATTGCTATGAAGGGACACCATGATCATGGTAACTCTTTTGAAGGACAACATTTAATTGTGGTGGCTCACTTACAGTTCAGAGGTTTAAACCATTATTGTCACAGTGGGGAGCAAGGCAGCATGCAGGCAGACAGGGTGCTAGAGAAGGAAGTGAGAGTTCTACATCTTGGCACACAGGCAACAGGAAGTGGTCTGAGATATTGGGTGTGGTTTGAGCATATATGAGATCTAAAAGCCCACCTCCAACAAGACCACACCTACTCCAATAAGGTCATACCTCCTAATAGTGCCACTCCCTTTAGGGGTCATTTTCTTTCAAACCGTCATACTTGGCCAGTACTGTACCAGCTGAGCCACATTCCCAATTTTAATATCTGTACCCAGTTGTCTAAAAGTGTCTCACCCTTCCTCTGATGAGGGTGGCTCCTCCCCTCACACCTGATAACATCCAACCCGAGTAGTTTTACCCATTTGATATCTGACAGAGCAGTGGTTTTTTTTTTTTTCCTTAAATGGAACTAGTTTAAAAAAAAATAGTGGGGAAGATTCTATCTGCCGGTTTGGCAGGATGACCCAGATAAACCTTGAAGTGAGGGAAACAGGTTTCAGGATGTCTAAAACCACACTGGAAATGGTGGAGACAAATTGCAGGGTGGGGTGAGTCCCACCACACCCCATGGTGTCCCTAGGGGATGCATGCAAACCTAAGTGTCAAGGAGGCTGGAGCTCCTATAGGCTGGGAGTTGACTTGGAAGGGCCGCAGTGGAGCTGGGTGCTATCTTTGTCTGGCAATGGCATCTGTAGCAGAGAAGGTTTTTGTTCTAAACCAGTAGGCAGACTTGAAAGCTGAATGCATGTACTGCATGCCCCATGTGCATGTATGTGTGTCTCTGTGGTGTGGTGTGTGTAAGCATACATGTGTGTTATATATGTGCTGGGTCTTCATGTGGTATATTTATGGGTGTGCATGTGTGTGTTTAATGCAAGGGTGTATCTATGTGTGGTACAGGTCTGTGTATACATTGTGTGTGTTGTGTGGATATGTCTGTGAGTTGTGTGTTGTGTGGTATATGTTGCTAAAATTCCTTCTCCCAAGGGAGACACAAATAATGTCTCCTCGTTCTAAGGCTCAACGAACTGAGGTGTGATTCCATCAAAGTTTTCTCCGGGGTACCTCTGTGTTGATTAGGCTTTACTTATGGAGCAAAGAGTTACAGGGAGGAGCACGGGTGACCTTAAGGCAGCCACACCTTGACTGATGATCCTCGCCCAGCAGGGGTGATTCTCCCAGGTCTATGGAGCTAGACCCTCCCCCCTCATCCTTGCTGCCCAAGACCTGTGCAATTAGAGCCGCACTGCACCCAGCTGCTTGGGAGGGGTGGCTGGTTACCCAGGTGAGGGCCCCATGACCTTCCCTGCCCCCCTGTCTTTGAGGGAAGGCCAAAGTCAACAGGCCCAGCTGTAATCTTCTGCAAGCAGGCCCAGCAGAATGCTTGAAGGAGGGGGCAGATTGGTTTGCTGGACAGTCCTGTGCAACACCGTGTGGAGGGGCTACGTGTCTGGTGTGTAGTCGTAGTTGTGTGTGTGTGTCTATGTGTAGAGTGTAGTGCATGTTTCCGTTGTGTATGTGCGTGCGATGTATGTGTGTTGTGTATGTGTGTTGCACAAGCGTGTGTGTGAAGACAGAGGGACACACAGTATCTGCGGTGTCTGAACAAGTGGCCCTGGGATTTCTCTACAGCACTTTGGAACATTTTGTAAGCCTGAGTGCATATCAGAATTAAAATACTTAAAACAGCCTTTAGTTTCATAGAGTGAATCTCGCCTTGCTGCCAACTGCCTTTAGTGGAGGTGGGCTCTAGTCTCAGGGTCAGCGGACCCTGGGAGAGGAGGCTTTAGGGAAGACGGTGGGAGACTGTTGCAGAAGCCTCATGCTAGGGAGGAACTGTGGCATGGGTTCCCAGAGAGAGCATGGGGACCCATCGGCCCTCCACCTCCGTCTGCAAGAGAAAGGATGGCAACTCAAAGAAAGGCCACCCTGCCCTGCTAAGGCCTCTGGGACTGAAGTTCAAAGCCACTGCCCTCCAGTTCTGCAGGCGTGGCTGGGGATTTAGGGGATTACCCGGTCCTTCTAGAAGGCAGTGGGTACCCAGGCCTCAGGTGCAAAGAGGCTTTTGATAAGCGCCAGCTCTTTAGGGGCCCAAACAAGGCGAGGACAGACCAGCTGGGCCGCCCAGGAGGGGGCCCCGCTCTTGATCCTTCTTTCTACTCTTAGGAAAACAAATACTTGATATTCCAAAGGCTGAGTAAACTCATTAGAAGGGTCTTGGGCTTTCTGCTTCCATCCTCTCCAGCTCTGAGCACTTCTGAGCCAGCTCTGTAGCAGGGATGGGAGCTCGAGGCACGGTTCTCTTAGGCTGAATCCCCCAGCTCTGCGCTGCAATTCTAGCACAGGACGCTGGTGCTGCAACTCCCCTGTTCCATCCGGCTCGACCCGAATCAGCTGCTGCTTCCTGCGTTTCTGTCCAGGCAGCACAGGGCAGAGTCAACAGCTATAGAACCTATGTGTAGACTGGTTCCAGGATGGGGCCTGGGCAGATTTAGATTACCAGACCCTCCAGGCCGGGCCGACCAGGCCAGCACAGGGCAGGACCGACAACCCCAGCACCAGTGTGTAGACTGGTTCCAGAATGGGATCTGGGCAAATTTAGATCACCTGTCCCCCAGGCCAGGCCTCCCAGTCCCTCAAGAGGCTATTCTTTTATACTTGGGTATCAGAAATTCGCGGTATCTTTCTCTTCTAAAGGGGAACATCACTTTAGATCAGGGGCCATTCCAATAGGCTCATTACAAATCAACCACAGCTTCAAAGACCCCCGTACCCACATGCTGCCAGAGTAGGGGTGCCAGGTCAAGGCTTCAGGTGGAGCTGGGAGCGATTTGACAATGAGGAGAAGCCTCCCTGGGGCTCATGGGGAAGGTGCTGCTGGAAGAAGAAGTTGGGTATAAAGAATACAGTTTAGAGCTGGTGCAGACTTGCTCTGACCAGAGCTTAGGGCGTAAGACAGTTGCTGCAGAGCACTGGACCATGGGATGGGAGAGTCACCTCCACAGAATCCACTTCTGCGCAGCCCTAACTGGTTCCTCCATCAGAACATCCCGCCCAGTTCAACTTGTTAGAGACAAGCTTTTCCATGGTCCCATGGATGATGCAGGTGTGGGTGGAATCCATCAGTCTCTAAATGTTGACAACCCAGTTTATAAACAGTTAGTGGACTATACGAGACATGTCTGTGGAGCAGGTGTCTCTCAACCCAGGCTGCAACATGTGGTCTCAGCAGAATTTAAACAGGAAACAGCAAGGCCAAAGGCCTGAGGAGGAGAGGCACCTCTCTACCAAGGTGTCATGTATCTGGGCACACATCAAGCAAATGTTAGCTATCCTATGAGATGGCAGCCTCTGTTCATGTGTGTCTGAGTACACATGTGTGTATATGTACCTCATATGTATATGAGTATGCAAATGTGTGTCTATGCATGTGTCTATGTGCACCAGAAATACATGCATACATGGGTACACGAGTATGTGTGCATATACATTCATGCCTATATGCACATGCATGCATTTGCTTATGTGAGCATGTGTGTGACAGTAAAAGTTAGTTTTCACATATATAGGAGTGTAAACAAGCATGATCATACGTATGCACATTCTTATGTTTAGGCACATGTACAATTATACATGCTTTTTAATACTCATGCTGTGCATGCACAAAGGTATACACATGCAAATAGTCACTTGTATGTATGTATATACATGCAAAGATGTATGCATATGGGCAGGTTTGTGCAGTATACACACATGTACACACACATGCATGCATGCATATATGTTTGCAGCAGTTCCTGGACTGGTACACAGAGCACCTTGGGTCAATTTGCTAAATTTGGGTTGTGGGAAGAGGGCAGGAAAGCGCAGGTTTCTGCTTTAACAGCTCAGAGTCTCCTGTGACGTCAGGGTCTCAAGTTCAGTTTAAGCAATGTGAATGCCGCTCCCTTGTGGTAGCTTGAAGACACTACAGTCAACCAGGCCATGTCTCTAGGTGTCTGTTGGAGAAAGGTAGAGAGGCACCAACGCCCAGCTATTTGCAGGTTTTATGGATCTCAGGTTACAGAGGCAGGCAACAGAGTCAGAAGCAAGTCTTCCCACAGGGCAGTAACTTTTCTCAGAGTGGGCTTCGTGTGCCCTCTGGACTGGGCACACTTTTTGTTACAAACGGATTCTCTGGACAGAGCCTAGATCCCTCAGTTAAGTTCTATGCTTTGGGGCATAGTGATCCCATTGCCTTCTGCCTCTGTTTCTCTATTCAGAATGGATGATAGCAGTTCAGGATAGTGTGAGGACTGGACAAGAAGGTGACTCTGGGAGCTTCACTCAGGGCAGGCTCTTAGCCAGCCATAGACAGCACCAGGACAGCACTGTCCACCGTCCCCTTGAGACGCATCTACCTCAGCTCCCAGAAGGCAGTGCGGATCAGGAAGAACACAGAGCGGGTAGTATTCAGCACCTCTCTCTGAGAAGATCCCCATTGACTGTGTCTGCTCAAGCTACATAGTTTTCTTGCTTATACCCCTGGATATGGTGGAGGGAGATTCTAGGAGAGGAGGGGTTTAGCTGTAAATTGGCAGGAAAATCTGTACAATCTGTCACCTGTCATGTGTCTGTCTATCTATCTATCTATCTATCTATCTATCTATCTATCTATCATCTATCCATCCATCCATTTATCTATCTATCTGTCTGACTGTCTGTCTTCCATCATATATCTCACAATACATATATACACAAATATACAAATACAAACACACACCTGCAGACTAATCTGCACACACAGACACGCAGACATATTAAAATACTACATTCTACTGATACAGATGCTGAGTGGGGAAAAATAATGAGATACCCGATAATGCTCATTACAAATACTACTGAATGCACTTAATTCTCAAAGACATTCTTGTCCATTTGTGCCATGCTCTGGGAGCTCATAGCCAGCCTCAGGTCACAGTTGAGCAGCAAGGGCCATTTTGCTAATGGGAAAGTGTCTTTTTAACATGACTGTGGTTCGTCTCATAAAAGTAAAACTGGTATCGCATGGGGAGATGTGTTCTGGTTGGCTGTTGGGGAATATTACTTTAACTGTGTAAAGCCGTGTTACTTTTTTTTATGCTGCATCTGTTTAATTATGTAAAGATGCATTACATTTGCTTCACCTTGCCTGCCTGAATGTTCACAATAGCTTGACGGGAGATAGCTTGACGGGAGATAGCTTGACGGGAGATAGCTTGACGGGAGAGGGATAGGCAAGGCTGGCAGGCAGAGAGAATAAATAGGAGGAGAAATCTAGGCTCTAGGAGAACTAGAGGAAGAAGGGGGAAGAGAGAATGAGGGGGACTCCCGGAGCAAGATGTCCACCAGCCAGCAGACACAGAGAAGCAAAGAAAGTCAGACACACAGAAGAAAGGTAGACAGCGCCGTGGCAAAACATAGATGAAGAGAAACAGGTTAAGTTATAAGCAAAAAAGAGCTAAGCTAAGGCTGAACATTCATAATTAATAATACATCTCTGTGCCATGACTTGGGAGCTGGTTGGTGGCCCAAAAGAAAAAGCCTGGCATAGTCTGCACCTGCAGACAGACTCCCAGAGTTCACAAGTCCTGGTGGCGAGCCTGCTTAGCCACCTCCTCTCTGGGATGGGCCTCAGGTGGACACTTGGGAGCCTGGCCTTCATGTGTGCCTGGGCATTCACTTGATCATCCATTCCTTCTTGCTGCCCTAGCGTCCCTGCCTCTCAGTGCTCAGGCTGATGATCTGGGTCTCCTGGGGCCCTGGGGGAGTATATACTGGACTGATCTGGGCAGATCCCCTCAAATCAGTCTTCAGGTGTGTGTATTTGTGTAAACATGTATGTTCATGTCTGCATACATGTATGGGTGCATATGTATGTATTGTCATGTGTATATGTGTGTCTGTGTGTTTGTGCTCACATGTGTATGTGTATATGTAAGTGTGAGCATGTATGTGTGTGAGCCTATGTATGTTTGTGTTGTATGTATATATTGTGTATATATGTATGTGAGCGTGTATGTATGTGTGAGTATGTGTGTATGCGTGTGGTATGTGTATTGTGTATGCACATAATATGTGTAAGTGGGCATGTATATGCATGCACACATGCATGCATTCTATGTTCTTGCTTTCAGACTCCACACAGCTGAAACTGGATTGGTAAGGTCAGGTGACTTATGGGAGAAGCTTCCAAGTGGCTCCTCCCCGTTTTCCACGTCTTTCATCATCTGTTCCCAAGCCTCCTGATCACTCAGCAAGAGGACTCTTGTTTCTTCTCTCTCACTGTCCCCTGGCATTTTGTTTCTGTTTGGGGCAAATGTCTCTTTTTTTCTTCAGTCGTGGTCATGGCTCAGCATGCTCTCAGGGCACGGATGAGCTTGGCCTTCTGTGCAAACACTGTCCCAGCTGTCTCCCCGTAACAGATGACCCCTAAGTTCAGGGTCCGTCTTCATGATCTGAGGTTCCTGCACCCCATCCTTTTCGGGTCACCCAGGCCCTGGGACTCCCCCGGGGCAGGGAGTAGGTGGTGGTGCCCTCCACCCCAACTGTGACCAGGGCTAATGACACCTGTTCTGCACGCTGTCATTATGATAGCCATTAAACCACATTCCCATATGGGGAATCCGAGACACCTGCGGAACCCTGTGTCTTTGAATCCCTCGGTGCCCCACAGACACGCATTAAACTGTTAATATTTCTAAGTGCGCAGTGATGCTGAGATGAAAGAGGCCTCCCGGGTCAGGGCTGTTATTATCTAGATTCTTCCCAGGGAGAATGCTTTGGCGCTTCTCTGGGCTGGTGGGGCAGGGGTGTGGAGGCCCCACTCGAGGGCTGGATCATCTCCTCTGATCCCATGGAGAATGCTCCCTGTTCTTTGCCCCATGCCCAGCGTTAAATCTCTTATGAGAGGCTGGCTGGGTCTGGGCAAGCTCACTTGAGCCCTTTGCCAGTTCACAGGGTTCATTGTCTTCCATTGCTAAGATATTAGACTAGAATTCTTACACATTTATACAAAACCATTTTGATTAAAAAATTCCACACAAGGGTGGGGGAACCATGATCAGAATACATTGTTTGGAAAAAAAAAACCCTACTTTTGATTTAAAAAAAAAAAAAGGAAACAAATTCCACACGATGGTTAAATAACGAGACATCAACAAACAACAGTGACATCACCCAGGAGACCTGGCTGCTTGCTCTCCCGTTGGCTGTGTGCTCACTCCTCTACAGAGGATGCCGTTCTCCTCACCCTCCACGCCAGGGCTGCCAGCTTGTGACCTGGCACGGACAGAGGCACTGCCTTGAGAGGCTGCGTGCAGGAATCAGCTGTGTCTTGTGACCCTGCAGACAGGGGATCTAGCATCTGCTCCAGACCCTTGGTTCCTCAACTGGACATTGCTGCTTTGCCCCCCAGCTGGGGCATTTGTTTGAGCAATCTGAAGGAGGAGACACATCTCCTCGATACCAACCTAGTGACAGAAAGACCCAAGAAGATGGTACCGCTGCCAACCTGCTTTGCAAAGCAGGTACTGTTAGAACCCAGTGTTCTGGAAAGTCACACTGTTGGGGAGTACTGCTAGAGTGTCACTCTGACCCAGGAGGCTAAGGGAGAGTGGTTAGGTGGAGTTTTGCACCCACGTATCCCTCCTTCCCCCAAGGAGCCCTTTGCATCATTCCCCATCGAAGCCTAGCTGCCATAAAGCTCCTGCCAACATAGAGATCCCCAGGGGCTGAGCCATTGACTGACTCAGGGAGGGCATGTGGTGGCCTCTCAAGTGAGCAGGTAACTGAAAAGTGTCGTGTCATTGGTGACTGTTCAGGATGTGTGCCATTTGCCTCCTTCCCATTCAGCCACAGCAAAAGACCAGGATAACGGATGAATCTTTCTCCCTTTGATGGCTTCCTTTCTGAGCTAACTGTACTTTCCGTGAGAAGCCGAGCCCTACCGAGCTCTGCCAGCCTGGGCGGGTCCTACTCACAGTGTGGGGAATTTCACACAGGCACAGAACAGAGGAACAACTTCAAGGCTTCGTGGCCCATACGATTTCCATCATACAGGTCCCCCGGGGGAGTGTATCGGCGGCTCCTCATGAATCACTGGCAAAGAATCTCTTCGAATTAATACCCGCACGCGGCCGGCATCTTCGGAGCCCGAACTGGGCCTATGGCTTAAGCTGTTAAAAGAACACTGAGGACACCCTGGAAGCTTTTGTCTGAGGGGGAAGAGGGGAATGCCAGCAATGTGCATTCTCAGAGGTTGGCCATGGAGACAGTCAGGACACAACACAGGCTGGAGGGGACAGTAGAGACCCCTGGCAGTGCTGATGCAATTCGGGCCGTGAGAGGCAATGACCACACTGCGGACTGAACAGGGAGAGAATGAGCTGGTCTTCCTTGTGTGTCTGTGTATATAGCAGGGCGGGGATGCAGAGGGACTTCTGCTTCTCATTGGCCTGGGAGACTTGCCAGTCAACTCTGTCCCTATAGCAGAATACACGAGACAATTCAGCTTACAAAATGTTGTTATTCTGGCATTGGAGGATTTACCCCTGTTGCGGTCGGTCTGTTGGAGTCAGGGTGTGTGTGAGAGAGACAGCATTTTGTGGGAAGGGTCACACAGTAGAGAAAAATCTGTGCATAGCACAGTCAGGAAGCAAAGAAAGAAAGAGAAAAACAGGATGGGGTGGTATATACCTGTGATCCTAGCACCGAGGCGGTAGAGACAGGGGGACCAGGAATTCAAAGTCACACAGGAGTACATGAGATTCTGTCTCAAGAGGTGAAGGGGAAAGCTGGGGTTCCATAATGTGTTGAAGTCACTCCCCAATGACACAGAGACCTCCATTAAACCCCACCTCTTAAAGATTCCCTGACCTTCAGATAGGGCCTTCCTGGGAGGGGCCAGTCTTCTAGTGCATAGATATTTGGGAGACATTTCAGAGAAGCTTTTCCCAAGCAGCCTTCAAGCACACACAGAGTCTTAAATTTTTTTTTTAAGTACCAGACACTTTAGGTTTCTTTGACGGAACAGAGAATCATCAGTGCCAAGACATAAGCATGGTAGAAAGTCATGAGACCCAGCCTCAGAAAATCCACCATGCAGAGAGCAGTCAGTGTCTGTGGCCAAGCCCAGTGCCGTGGAGTCCCCTTTCCCTTCCAGGAGCATCTTGGTCGGTTGTGGTCCCAAGCCGTTGCTGACAGCAATCACCCGGTCACTCGGGTCACTCAAACGCCAGACACTGCCAATGGATCCAAGTTCCTCCACAAAGAAGTTTTGGGAGGAGAAATTAAGTCGTCTTCACTACACACCAGTTCAAGGTCGCCCTAAAGCAGGTTGCCGACAAGCGCTTCTCTAAGATGACTCTGTTGCGTTCGCTGACTTAGCGGGGAAATCGCACACGTTGCAATCTGCCTGCTCTGTAACTAAACAAGACTGTAAAGAACGTGGAGCAGAAGAGAAGCCAGGCTGTCACCACAGTAAAGATAGAGTGCTGCCCTTTCCTCGGGACCAGGCATCGGCTGGAGCGCCTAGTACAGCCATGGCTAAGAGAAGCTTGGGATTGAGGTGAGGAGGAGGAGCTGCAGAAACAGCTGGCTGGTCCGAAGGTGGAGCTGTCCCAGCTGGGCATTGCTGTGGCGACAGGCAGCAGAGCACCCAAGCTCTCCGATGTCAGAGCTGTCTGAGCATGGAGATGCTTCATCTGGTGAGGACACTTGCCATAAAAGTAGCCCTCACTATTTCAGGATACAGAAGGTGTTTGGACAGCATCTCACTGGTCAGTCTCTGTGTCCCCAGTGCTGGGCATTGGGGGTGGGGCACTACAATTGGATTTTACAATTTTGATTCGATTTTGATTTTCTATATATGTCACTTTTTTTTTTCTGCATGAAAGTGTGTGTACCTTGTGAGTGCATGGTCACTGGAAGAAGCCAGAAGAGAGCATTGGATCCCTGGAGCTGGAATTCTAGATAGATGGTTGTGAGCCTCTGCGTGTGTGCTCTGGAAGTGCCACCTGCGCTCTTAGCCGCTGAGCCATCTCTCCGGCCCCACGTGCCTGGCTTTATTATGTACATTTTAAGGATCAAACTCAGGTCCTCATGTTTGTCATGCAAGCACTTTGCCAACCGAGTCCCTTCAGCCCTGAAAACAGTTAAGTGTTTTCATAAAGAAACAGTTTTCATCAGAGTATGGAAATTAAGCAGTCACATTTGGTGATCTGAAAGAGTTTCCTACAACCTGGCTTCTACCCCAGTGCTTCTCAACCTTCCCAAAGCTGCGACCCTTTAATACAGTTCCTCGTGGTGTGGTGACCGCAGCCATAAGATTATTATTTCATTGCTACTTCATAACTGTATTTTGTAACTGCTATAAATCATAATGTAAGTGTCTTTGATATGCAACACATGCAATATTCAACCCTCTGTGGGGTCGAGACCCACAATTTGAGAACCACCGCTCTACGTAGATTTGTTTAAATCTTCAACGAATATGCAAAATTCAAGATTCATGACAAATTATCAAAACTGCAAATGAGGCCAGAGCGGAGAGTGGTACTAATGCCTAAGGCAGATGAGAAGCAAATACCAAAACTACTCGACTCTGCTCCGTGTTTGACTTATTCTTCCATGGAGGGGGCCAGTATGTTTGGCTATCTCTCCAGACCAAGAAATGAGGCTTAGTCAAGTCTCATGGAAGTAACATGATGATGTCTGCCACGGTATAATTAATATATTTACATTTAGGAAATAATTTATATATTAATATCTTATATATAAATATATACACCAAAAGATATAATTATGGTATAATTAATATATTTAAAGTTCACACACCTGCTTTCTCCCTTCTTGCTATCTTCAGCGACTTTAATGTTCTAGAAAAATAATCATTAAAGCCAGATACAATCACATGTGTGAGAAGCTCAATTTTCCTTTTGCTCCAGGCAAAATCTAGGCAAGGTTCTGGTTATTAAGTCCTTGTTTCGCAAAATGATGAGAGGAAGGAAGGAAGGAAGGAAGGAAGGAAGGAAGGAAGGAAGGAAGGAAAGAAAGAAGGAAGAAAGAAAGCAAAAGAAAACAAAAAAAACCAAAA